>NC_041217.1:40860378-40876704 GCF_002837175.3 Physeter macrocephalus
TATGCAAATTAATCAATGTGATAAACCATATTAACAAATTGAAGGATAAAAACCATATGATGATCTCAATAGATGCAGAAAAAACTTTTGACAAAATTCAATACCCATTTATGATAAAAACCCTCCAGAAAGTAGGCATAGAGGAAACTTACCTCAACATAATAAAGGCCATATATGACAAACCCACAGCCAACATTGTTCTCAATGCTGAAAAACTAAAACCATTTCCACTAAGATCAGAAACAAGACAAGGTTGTCCACTCTCACCACTATATATATATATATATTTTTTTTTTGGCGGTACGCGGACCTCTCACTGTTGTGGCCTCCCCTGCTGCAGAGTACAGGCTCCGGACGCACAGGCTCAGCGGCCACGGCTCACGGGCCCAGCTGCTTCGCGGCATGTGGGATCTCCCTGGACTGGGGCACGAACCTGTGTCCCCTGCATCGGCAGGCGGACTCCCAACCACTGCGCCACCAGGGAAGCCCTCACCACTATTATTCAACATAGTTTTGGAAGTTTTAGCCACAGCAATCAGAGAAGAAAAAGAAATAAAAGGAATCCAAATTGGTAAAGAGGAAGTAAAGCTGTCACTGTTTGCAGATGACATGATACTACACATAGAGAATCCTAAAGATGGCTGGGAAAACTGGACAGCTACATGTAAATGAATGAAATTAGAACACTCCCTAACACCATACATACACAAAAATAAGCTCAAAATGAAGCATACAGTTTAGAATTATACAATCAGAGCTTTTGGGATGAATGCCTAAATTCTCCACTCGTGTGGTTTCTTTGGTAGGAAGTTTAAGAAGCACTGGCAGCAAAGGCAAATTAACCATGAAGATGAAGCTTAGGCTTGAGGACTTCTCACTTATATAGGACCTTCCAAAGTCCTAGGAGGGACTCTCTCAATCTTTACAGGATCAAATGTATTTTTTAATTTGCAAAACTAAGATATTTTAACCATAATAGGTTAAGATTATTGTCTCTTTCCACTCAGACTTCCCCACATCACACTTCCCCTTGTGTCAGGTGGTGTTACAGTGGCCACAGTCGTTTTTGGACTCTGGTCCAAAAGACTTAAGAGGAAGTTGAGTCAGGGATACATTTAGTTTTGGTTAGTTGGGATATTTTATGTTGTTAAGGTATTTCCATTAATACTTAAATTATTGCTAGCCCTCCCGGGAAAGGAATGGCTTTCAGAAATACTCCTAACACCATCCATGCCAATGCACCTGGGATCAGCACAGGAAGGTACAGGTCAAAGGTCATGTAGAATTATAAATAGAGGATTCCAATTTCATAAATACTTAATTAAAACCAAAGATCTTTCTGTCAGAAACATATTGATAATGCAACATATAAAATTTTAAATGCACCATACTTACCCCCAGCCTTTTTTGATGGGAAGGGTTTATGGTGTAAAGCTTAATATACAATTTCCACAGTAATTTGGAGAGATATTTTGAAATGTTTTAATAAAGTAAGTGAGAAATGTCAGACTCCTAATTTGGACTTACATGAAGGTGAATTTTGTCATCTTTAAACTGATTTATTAAAGAACTGAAAGAAAATTCAGATAAAATTAATGTAATAAGAAACAAAAGCAATAGAAAACAGTTGTGAAATCAGTAAAATTATATTTTTTATGAAGTGAGTTATAACAGAGAAGTTTTTTTGCCATATCAAAATTATTAATTCTTTAAGAGCAAGAGCTAAATTTCAAATAGAGGTAATTAGGTTCTTGGTTTATTTATTAATCTAATCAATGAAGAAAAATTCATCCAATGAACATATATGGAAATAGTTTCAATTTCTTGCTGAAATGACTATGAAAATAACATAACTCATAATACTCAGCAACTGAAGACATCTATGGCAAATTATTTAGTGATTGCCACCAAAGCAAAGATTATTTAAGATTAGTTATTGCACAAGTAAATTTGAAACACCCTGAAATCTAGAGATTATATATGAAAGCAATTTGATAAAGATTTTTACCAATTTTGAAATTGCATGGTATTAACAATAAGAAATTGTAAACCTGAAAGAAATTTTTCAAAACAATCAAAATGAAAATGTTTTAAACAACCATGAAAGAGGAAAGACTGATTTATCTTTCTATTCATTTAATAGAAAATATTACAAAATCTTGTTATAAGAAGAAGCAATCAAAGAGTTACAGGAAGAAAAGCAACACATAAGTAATTTAGGTCATTAATTAATAAAAATATTGTTGTTTTTATAGATTTTGTAATTTTGTGTTGTCAACTTAAAAAAAGGCTTTTTGTAATTTCTTCCCTCAGTCTAAATGAATTCTCATTTCTGTATATAATTTTATATTTATAATCTTACATACTTTAAAAAAAAGTCATCCAAGTTATATGTATCAGTTTCCACAAAGCCTTGGACCCACCACTGATGACAGATTAATATTTTAAAAACTACATCAATCAGATAAGGTAAACTTACTGATCATTTCAATAGAAGTTTGAAAAGAAGGCAGAATAAAATTCAACAACATTCTCATTAACAGTATAGATGTATCAACCCAGAGTTAATCAAACTGTAAAGTTTGAGGGAATAGTGCCCACAAGGCTAGCCTCACTAACTCACTAACACCAACTAATTTGGGGGGTTCCAAAAGCAATCCTCCAGTTTGATAATTCTCTAGAAGGACCCACAGAACTCACTGAAAGCTTTATTCTCATGGTTGCAGTTTATTACAGAGAAAGAATACAAATCAAAATCGGACAAGGGAAGAGATGCATAGGGCAGAGTCCAAGAAGGATCCAAATGCAGAGCTCCCAGTCATCCTTTCCCCGTGGAGTCGTGTATGGTATACCCTCCTTATGGTCACAATGTGTGACATGTATGGAGTATTGCCAACTTGGGAGGCTCACCTGAGCCTTTGGTGTCTAGAGTTTTTTTTAGGGCTCAATCACTTACTGCCCACATGACCTGTAGTTATCAGTCCCTCCAAAGATCACACTAACACCTTTAGTCATCAGTTCCTCTAAAGGTTGGAACTAATGGTGTGGCCCGAAGCCCATATCATAAATCACATTGTTAAGCTATTTGGTGGTCAAAGCCCCCAGCAAACAAAGACACTTCTATCAGGCAGGACATTCCTATCAGTCAGGGGCTAGAGATCACCTTCCCAGTACTGAAGGGAAAGGCCAGACACCTGCTGGGTAAGGATAATCCTTTACTATACAATCCTTAATTTTAAAAAGTGTATTTCAAGTCAAGAGACAATATTCTACTTAATGGATAAAAGCTAGAGATATTCTCTTCAAAAACAGAAAAACAAACAAGAATGATCTTTTTAAAAATTATTAATTTAAAAAATATTTATTTATTTATTTAATTTATTTGGTTGCACCGGGTCTTATTTGTGGCAGGTGGGCTCATTGGTTGCGGCTCACAGGCTCCTTAGTTGCAGCTCACTGGCTCCTTAGTTGTGGCATGCGAACTTTTTAGTGGCAGCATGCACGTAGGATCTAGTTCCTTGATCGGGAATTAAACCCAGACCCCCTGCATTGGGAGCACAAAGTCTTAACCACTGTGCCACCAGGGAAGTCCCTAAAATTATTAGTTTAAGTGTCTGAAATTTCTACCCAAAGATTGAGAATTTGAAATATATATATATATATTTGTTTCTAGTAATGATATTCTAGGTTATTTGGATTGACCCTCCACTCCCACCAGGGGTGCCAGACTTAACAAATGAAAGTACAAGATACCCAGTTAAATCTGAATTTCAGACATATTCATACTAAAAAAAAATCATTGTTTTTCTGAATTCCAAATTAAACTGGTATACGTATTTTATACAGCAATTCCATCCGCTTCCATTGTAAACAACTCAAAATGCTGGAGATACACACACAAACATATTCATGTACACATTTACATACATAACCTTTTTAAAAGCATCAAAGCGGTGACAAGATAAAAAGGAATTACTGGGTGTGCTGGCTTTGTATTGTATCAGAGAAGAGTGTAACATTAATATACTCAGAGATAAGAAAATGTTACAAATTCATATGAGGGGCAAAGAATTTTCTCATACACACACACAAACCCACAGAAAGCTTGCAGCTTAATTCTACAATGGCAGCTATGGGTCAAAGTAAACAGAGAACACAAAATCTCACCAGTCCTGATCTCAAATGAATATTTTCCTTTCCAGTGTACACAAAATGTCTTCTTAATTGATTTGAAGTCACTAATAGGAAAGGATTCAAAAAGAAAAAAGTGTAACAAACCATATTCTGTCATCCATTAGCTAACAGACTATAAACCTCCATCATGCTGATATGGATAACCAAATATTCCAGCTATAAAATCAGATCCCCAGTTGTTACTATTGAGAATAGCTTATCAACTATGTGCAAATCAGAACTAGAACCAAGTTTAGCTAAGAACCAGAAACAAAAATAAAAACACAGGGTCAGGAATTAGGAGAGAGATCGATCAAGAGTAAATAAAGTTAAAGCTACAAGAATGTTAATATATTGTACAACACAAGGAATATAGCCAATATTTTATAAAAACTATAAATGGAGTATAACCTTTAAATATTGTGAATTACTATGTTGTACATCTGAAATTTACATAATATTGTACAACAACTATACCTCAAAAATTTTTAAGACTATTTTTGTAGAGTAGTTTTAGGTTCACAGCAAAATTGAGGGGAATATACAGAGACTTCCCATATACTCCCTACCCCATACATGCATAGCATCCCTGTTACCAGTGTTCTCTGCAGAGCGTATACCTCAATTTTTTAAAAAGAGTAAATAAAGTTATATTTCCTCTTAGTGTTACTGACTTGGGTTCTTAGACTTTTTAATCAATAGAAATTGATAAGCGGCCAGAAGAGAAATTCAGGCAAGGCTTTAGTGGGACTCATGAGTGAAAACAAGTAACAGGCTCCCTTTCTTGCTCCCTAAGGGAGGGCGAGCTGGTCCCTTTTAAAAAAAATTATTATTATTATTTTTGGCTGCACCACACAGCATGTGGGATCTTAGTTTCCCAACCAGGGATCGAACCCGTGTCCCCTGCAGTGGAAGTGCGGAGTCTCAACCACTGGACCACCAGGGAAGTCCCATGAGCTGGTCCCTTAAATGGGGTGAGGGTAGGGGCAGGTCTAGGGGTCAGACCGTATGGGTGGCTTGGGTGGTCTGCCCACCCCCTTGGTGGTACTGGGTGCAGGGATCATGTACAGTACCCTGCTTTTTCTCCTGACACCTCAGAAGTGGTGGTTGGGTTTTTGGTCTCTTTTAAAATTATTTTGTTGCTTATAAGTTGCCCCAACTGCCCATGTATGCAGTTACTTTTAGTCCCTTACAGTTTCTTTGTATTCTGTTGCTGGAGGAGACATTTGTCCAGGTGCAAGCACTGCTGCAGCAAAGGGTCCCAGGTCCCAGGTCCCAGCCTGTCTCATCTCCCTCTGAGGGATTTTACACCCCTTATTCTTAAAGGTTACGGGGCCGAAGGTCTCTTCTTCTGAAACTTCTTCCTGCTGGACAGGGGCCACAGACCCGCAGACCCTAGTTTACTCTAGAGGTGTAGAAGTCCCTTGCTGATTGTTTCAAGGACTTGTAGGGACCGGGGCTACCTTCTGCTAGAATGGGTTGAAGTCCTTGAGCCATCTTGAGTCTTACTTGAAACTGTTGGAGCTTAGAAGACATAAACCTGACCAAAAGGTTAAACAGATAAGGACCAAAAACCAGGATTAAGATCACAAAGGCCACAATTGAGGGTAAGGGACCCAACCACGGACTAATCTAGCCCAACCAGTTGCTGAAAATTTCATTGATGATAGGGTCACATGGCCAGGGTTTCACATACCTCAATATTTGAAAATCATTTTCCCCTTTTTGTTTGTAAATCCTTTAAAAGATCAAAATATTTGTCCCTCGGTGGTAGATCTACATTTTGTTTATACATTTGCCTAGTTATCCACATTGGGAGAAAACTAATCAGATATCATGAGCAAGCTCAGAGGTATATTGATGGGGGAAACATCTTAAAGGCTCTACGTTTTATCAATGATGCTGAACTGTCATACAAACATTGTACATGTGCTTTAGTTGCAAGCAGTGCTTGATGTCATGAGTAGTTATATTTTATGACAATTTTACTAATGAATTTATTCCTAAGTATTGGGGCAACTGTAAGTTAACATAATAACTCTCAGTTTTTGATAGAGCCTGGTCACAGGTCATGAGGCATTTGATCTTCATCTAAAGACAAATTGCAGCAATAAGCTTCAGAAACAAGCTTAGAGTGTCTTCTTAATAATTCAATTAACCTTTACAATTATGTAGCATGACAACAAGGAACTATCTGGGAGGTGAGTCTTAGACAGTAATTACAGACCTCATTACCAGAACCAGAATTTGATATCCATTGAAACATAATCTTTTTCTGTCTAAAATTATCTGTTTTTACCAAATATAGCCAAATTACGATTTATTTGACTGTAAATGAAGTCCGATTTCAATAAACTTGGCGTGTTTACTTATGTAAGTATACTTGATTATATAGGTTCTTTTAAATTGGCTGTTCTGGAACTTTTCATAAGGAGTCTCAGACTATACTTTTAAAAGGCCTCTTACGGCTAGAAAAGCCATGCCAACTTTTCCCTTATAGATTTGGATAAATTCCTCCCATTTTGAGGTCTCTCAAAAATACCTTGAGATTCTTGCACTTGTTAGGAGGTTATTTACCTGATAAAGTTGCTGGGAACATCTGAGTTTCCAATTTCTAGAGGGCTTGGGTAGAGAGTAGAGATAAATGTTTCAATTATACTTAGGGGTGTAATTTACCAAACTGCTGTAAATCATAATTAGCTTGAGGGGAAGGGTTTCCCTATATATGGAAAATACAGAATAAAATCCAGTAATATTTCAGACAAAACTGAAAAACTATAACCATATCCATCAGTATACTCAATCCCATGTAATTAACAGTTTTATGAAGGCATCAGTTTTACCTAATTCAGCAGTGCGACATGAAAGTTACCAGAAACTTGGACTAGTCAAAAAGCCCTTTCTGTGAATCTTCTTGAAGATGAAGCATTTTGCAAAGCATCAGCTTAACTGTCTATGAATGATGAAAGATTTTTTTTTTTTCTTTTTGCGGTACACGGGCCTCTCACTGTTGTGGCCTCTCCCGTTGCGGAGCACAGGCTCCAGACGCACAGGCTCAGCGGCCATGGCTCACAGGCCCAGCCGCTCCGCGGCATGTGGGATCTTCCCGGACTGGGGCACGAACCCGTGTCCCCTGCATCAGCAGGCAGACTCTCAACCACTGCGCCACCAGGGAAGCCCATGATGGAAGATTTAAAAGGCACAGTTAAACACCTGATCACAATGCAATTGACAAAGAAACTTGGTTATAATAATAAGAATTATGACTGTAACATTTTATCAGGACATACCAGATTTTTAAGAATTCCATGGGAATTCCCTGGTGGTCCACTGGTTAGAGTTCCACTGCAGGGGGGCATGGGTTCAATCCCTGGTTGGGGAACTAAGATCCTGCATGCCACACAGCACAGAAAAAAAAAAATTCCATATAATTTCTAGAATTAGAAATTCTAGAATATTAATAACATTTACTCATACAATACAACCTAAGAAGATTTAGTACTAATTTGACAATTCTTAACCTTAAAGCCTTAATCTCTAGCAAAAACCAAGAAGCAAGTAACTGTAAACTGTTTGTCATACCAGCATTTCTTGACTGGAATATCCCATAACTTCTAGAAACATGCATCTTCTCAAAGCATAATTTTTTTCCTCAATGTGGTATAAGACAGGTGTCTAATAAACCCAAACATCTTTAGTTTCCCTCTTGGAAGAAGGCAAAAGTAGGTAAATGTAGACCTGTTTAGCAATTAATGTTCCAATATTTTATCTTATTTGAAATGGACTGGATATTCAACGAATTCCTATCATTTAACTTAATTTAGTTTCAAGTTACCAAAATTTGCAGAGACTATTTTATTTTATTTTATTTTTTGCAGTACATGGGCCTCTCACTGTTGTGGCCTCTCCCATTGCGGAGCACAGGCTCCGGACGCACAGGCTCAGCGGCCATGGCTCACGGGCCCAGCCGCTCCGCGGCATGTGGGATCTTCCCGGACCAGGGCACAAACCCGTGTCCCCTGCATCGGCAGGTGGACTCTCAACCACTGCGCCACCAGGGAAGCCCTGCAGAGACTATTTTAGATGGACATTTCCAAAACAATTATTCCTATAGAGTTTACCAAAAAACTCTTATCTCCATTACATTTATTTAAAAGTTTTATCATATCAGGTTATTTTCCTTGTTGACAAATTTTATAACAAAAACAATATGCACTTACTTTCAGTAGACTTAGGTACAATAAAAGTATTATACTTAATGTTAATGACTCTAAAGACAGGTCACTATTAATTAAACCCACAAGCTTAAGCTAGATTTAACACCAGATATTAATTCAATATTGAATATTTCCCAGGTCACATGAACCTGAAATGTATTCTGGGAAGTTTCTTTCATATTTCTGAGAATTTATATAAGCACTTAATTTCCTTTAAGCCAATTAAATACAGCTCATTTACAAGTTAATTTTTACATAAAGACAGAACCAGTCTGTCTCATAGTTTTCCTGACTGAGTTTAAAAAGGTTTCTTTTTTATCCTAAGTCTGGGGACTACAGGATGGATCTGATAGTTCCTGAGAGCCCAGGCAGAACAGTTACATTTCAAAGGCAGAAGAGAGAAATGCAAGTTTCTCTTTTTTTTTTTTCTTCTGTTCTTTAAAGTCCTGCTAAGTATAACCCAAGGCTGGAGTCTCAGGCAATGTGGGCTGTGTTTGCCTTTCAAGGGTTAAGTGTTTGACCCATGCCCAGAATTGTGGCAGAGACTTGCAGAAGTGGTTGGACAGACAAAACTACATAAAACAAAGATAATTTTAAATTCACTGATACTCAACATCTACCGACAAAAACTTAAAGAAAAAAAAAAAGAAAGAAACAAAGAGACGGTCTTACTACAAGGTGGCCTCTGGAGGACTTTGTCCAGACCAACTCTTCCCTTCTGCCAGCTGGAATTAGGAACACAAAACAGAGAAGTACTGGGGGGCCATGAAAAAGGTGACCCCACAGGGAGTCTCCAGGATGAAAGCGGACAGGAGTGTGGGTATGGGATGAGGGACAGAAAAGACTGAAGAAGGGAAAGAGAAAGAGAAAGATTGCCATTTCAACCTGCCCTGCGGGTGTCTATTCAGGCATCAGTCTGCCTACTTCCAGAAAGGACCAGTGAAGGAGGGAACACTCTGTCCCCTGCCACCAGGGTGATCAAGCCTGGAAACCAGCCTGTTTACGTTGTCTGTGGGACTCTAACCCACACGTGGGATTTCCACCCATGCGTCCACCAGTCTGTGGGATGGGACTGGAAGCCACAGGTTTATATAGAAATCTGCCACTTCAGCCTGTTTCCAACAGGACTCTACTTGCAGCAGGAAAATAAAGGTGAGAATATTGGGATGATCGGACTTCCAGCCACTGTACGATATGAGGGTTGAACCTCTAACACTCTCAGAAATCTCCTGTCAGGGAGAGCCCACTGGACCAAGATCTGCACGGTACGAGGCGAGCCTCCCATATCTGTTTGTCACTTGTCAAGGTGAGCCATTGCCGACCAGAGGGAGCATGGTCTCACAAGCTGAGAGCAGTGATGCTGTAGCTCCCCAACGTCCACTGTCTCAGAAGGATAAGACAGAAAAAAAGGAGAGGACAGAGAGAGGAGAGAACAGGGAAAGGAGAAGTAGAGAGATATCTGGAGAGGAAAGGGGTAAAGGGAAAGCGGTAAAGGGGAGGGGGAAAGCGTTGCCTGAATGAGGATACTAAGGCCCTCAGGGGCCAGGAAGGCAGACTTACCGAATGTAGTGAGATTGAAACAAGAGGTTCAGGTGGCCGCTTGTCACCCATGGGGAAGCTGCATTTGGTGTTCCTGGAGGTCCCCAGATTCTCTCCTGGGGAGGGGGCAGCATCCTGGTGGAGTCACAACAAAGTATGTTACTAACCTGAGTTCTTAGACTCTTTAATCAATAGAAATTGATAAGAGGCCCGAAGCGAAATTCAGGCAAGGCTTTACTGGGACTTGTGCTGCAGCAGGAGGGAGCAAAAACAAGTAACAGGTTCCCTTGCTTGCTCCCTGGGGCAGGGGGAGGTGAGAGCTGATCCCTTAAATGGGATGAGGGTAGGGACAGGTCCAGCGTTAGGCCAGAGGGTGGCTTGGGTGATCTGCCCACCCCTTTGGTGGTGGCGTGTGCAAGGCTCATGTGCAGTACACTGCTTTTGCTCCCAACACCTCAGAAGTGGTGGTTGGGTTTTTGGTCTTTTTGTATCTTGTTGTTCCTAATTTGCCCCAACTGTGCATGTATGCAGTTATTTAGTCCCTTATATTTCTTTGTATTCTGTTGGTGGAGGAAACGTTTGTCCAGGTGCAAGCACTGCAGCAAATGATCCCAGGTCCCCGGTCCCAGGTCCCAGCTTGTCTCATTAGGATTCACTTGGGGAGGTGGGGCAGGGGAGGAAAGCATGCATGGGCTTAAATATCCCATGAGATGCGCTTCTAGAACTCTTTGATTGGCTCTGGTAGAAGTATCCACTTGGGCATCTCGGTAGAATCATATCAAAGTAAAATACTGAAAAAGTTTAAAATATGGCTTTCATAGAAATACTATGAAAACATGTCAACATTTTATTAACTCATTAATGTTGGAACCACAAAAATGGTAAAGCTGGTTCTAAGAATATTGGCGGGACTGTGTATTTATAGATGTATTATTTTAAAAGATGAATCCTAGATTAAGATTGTTAGGTTAGATGCAAAACTGGTAAGAGTTTCAGGACAAACTCCCACTTTGGGGTTATCTTTTCTACTGGACAGAAATCTACAAGTTAACATGTAACTTCACAGAATTTGGGCTCTACAGATGGTAAATAGTAAAGTCAAACACAGGTATAGTCTCTAAAAAGTCAATAATCCTTGCATGGGCCTGTTAAACAATGTTGCATTAAGACGTTAAAGACAGGCTGTGCTATCTTTCACTTATTTCCAAGTTTTTAATTTTTTTCTTATTCTTTAGATGCATGTGCTCAGCTGAAAACTGAAAAGGTGCAATGCCAGAGTATTCCCTATACATCTCTCTCCTATTTGACATTTTTGCCCTAAGAGCTCTAGCTTCCTTGGCCTACCAGTAACCCAATTCCCTCTATTTAATGCAGAAAGATGACTGGGCTATATTTGGGTTCTCCCTCTCTGCATCCTGGCAACTATTTTCAGACAGTAAGCTGGGCAATTACAGGGTATATTTGTTTGTTTCTCATTAATCAGTCATCCCTGAACTAAGCTGTCTGACATCCAATGTCTTGAAAGCCATTGTTTCATATATTTGGTACAGTTTTTCAGTTGTTACAGGCAGGAGGGTAAACCCATTTCCTATTACTCTGTATCGGCTTGCTATTTTTTTTTTTCTGGCCTCATTGCACTGGTTAGAACATTCAGTATAACGCTGTACAGGAGAGGTGAGAGCAGACATCATTGCTTTCTTTCTGATTATACAAGGAAAGCATTTAATCTTTCAACATTAAACATGATGTTTGATGAAGGTTTTTCATAAATGACTATTCCTAATTTGCTAAGACTTTATCAGGAATGGATGTTGTATTTTAACAATGTTTTTCTGTCCAAGTGTTGAGAAAATGGCATTTTATCTTTTAAAGTCTGTTAGTGTAGAGAATTACACTAATTGACTTCCTAGAGTAAGGGAGTGTTTTGTTCTTTTCAATATTCTGGATGACTCTGTGAGGAATTGGGTTGTTTTCCCTTCCTTAAATGTATGGTGGAATTCACTAATAAGGCCATCTTTCTAGGCCTTCTGCTTTATGGGGTTTAAACTACAAATCCAGGGAATTCCCTGGTGGTCCAGTGGTTAGGACTCAGTGCTTTCACTGCCGGGGCCCAGGTTCAATCCCTGGTTGGAGAACTAAGATCCTGCAAGACACGTGGGGTGGCCAAAAAAAACCAAAAAACAAAAAAACCAAGAACCCTACAAATCCAAATTCCTTAATAGTTATATAGTTAATGAAGTTAAACTTTTTAACTTTTTACCTGATATATAATTGACCTCTAACACTATTAGTTTCAGGTATACAGCATAATGATTTGATATTTGTATATACTGCAAAATGATCACAACAATAATTCAAGTTAACATCAGTCCTATTTCTTCTTGGGTGAGCTTTAGTAGATTTCTCTTTTAAGGTATTTATACATTTTATCTAATTGTCAAATTTATTGCTCATAATAGTCTCTTACTGTCTTTTTAATATTGAATATATGTAATATCTGTAGTTATGTTACCTCTCTCATTCCTGATATTGGTAAATTTTGTCATCTCTCTTTCTTCCTAATCAGTCTAGCTACAGGTTTAGGGATTTCATTGATTTCCATTCTCATCTTTATTACTTCCTTTCTTCTCCTTACTTTGAGTTTTATTTACCCTTATTTTCTAGTTTAAGGTGGAAGTTCAGGTCATTGATTTGAGGTCTTCTTTTCAAGTACAAGCATTTATGCTATAAATTTTCATCTAAGTTCTGCCTTAATTGTACCTTTCAAATTCTCATATGTCATGTTTTCACTTTTCATTCAGTTCAAAATCCTAATTTCCCTTTTTGTTTCTTTGTTTCATGGGGGATGTAAAGTGTGTTTAGTTCCCAAATACTTAGAGATTTCTCAGAGACTGTTCTATTATCAATTTCTAATTTAATTTTATTGCCAAAAAAAGATTTTGTATGATTTTAATCCTTTTAAATGTACTGATACTTGTTACCCAGAATATGACCAATCTTGATAAAAGCCCCTTACTTGGAAAAACTGTTTTCTGCTGCTACAGTACTATATAAATGTCAGTTACATGAAATTGGTTGATAGTGTGGTTCAAATTTTGTATATCCTTATTTTTTTTAATATAATTGACGTATAAAATTATATTAGGGGGAGGAGTCAAGATAGCATACTAGGAGGTCTCAGAATTCATGTTTCCGCACAACTAGGGCACCTACCAGGCACCGGTGGGGGACCACAGACACCTAAGGGGACAGGAAGAACCCCCAGCGACTGGCTAGGACGTGGGGCATGGGGGGAGTGAAGGGGGAGGAGAAGTGGAGGCGGGAAGGGACTGGTGCCCCTGAGGGGAAGCTGGGGGAGGGGAAGGGATCCCACGCCCAAAGGGGAAAATTGAGAAACCATTGGGAGAGCAGAGGATCAAAAGGGAGCATGGCCAGATTTCCCCTGCCCACTTGGGCCCCCAGGAACCTCTGCTGAGATCCCGGGCCTGATCCTCTGCCCACCGAGGCCCCCTAGAGCCACGCAGGTCCTGAGGGAGTGGGAGGGAGGGAAGGGGGAGCAAAAGTAAAGGCGGGACCTCCAGGACCAGCACCCCTGAGGGGTGGATGGGGGAGGGGAAGAAGAGTTCCTACACCCAGCTGGACCCACCCAAGGTTAGGGGTCCAGCAGCGACGGGGGGGAGACCCTGGGGGAGATGGTGGGGGAGGGGCATGAAGGAACGGAAGGGAAGCAGTCAGTGCTTTCCCTGTCCACTTAGGCACCGGGGAGCCTGTTGCGCTCCTGGGCCTATTCCCCTGCCCTCAGAGCCTCCCTCCTGCTGTGCAGAACCCAAGCCCTTCCCCTACACCCACACCCAGGGCCCTACCTCTACACTCGGAGACCCCCTCTGAGATCCCCTCCAACACGCTGGACCTAAACCCCACCCACACACCTTCACTCAGGGCCCTACCTCCAAACTCCAGAACTCCACACTCCAGACACCCTCCTTTCCACGTGCTGCCTGCCTCTCTCCTTCTGTGCAGGTTATAAGCAGAGGCCCTGCCCCATGCTTGAATGTTGCCCCGCCTAGGCCCCACCCCCAGGACCTTTTCCAGCCACATGGGTCCTGAGACTAGGCCCCACCCCATGCTCAAACGTCACGCCCCCACCCGCCTAGGTCCCGCCCCACCCCGACTGCCCGTGCCAAAGTTCCACCCCCACCTAAACTCCACCCCCAGAGCCAAGGCTTTTATTTTTTTTTCTTTTTTCCTCTTTTAGATTGGGGTTCTGTTTTACCTTGTTGATTCATTGTTGTTCATTCTTTTATATTTTAAATTTTCCTAATAAATGTTTTATTTTTTTAATTTTATTTTATTCTTTATACTTTGCTATTATTCTCTCCTTTCGGCTTGTTCCACCACCCCCACTTTTTCCTTTTTCTGTTGTGGTTTTATTTTACCTTGTTGCAGTTGTTTCAATTATAGTTTTATTTTTCCTAATATATTTTTTGTCTTTCGAATTTTATTTTGTTTTTTATTCTTTGATATTGTACTGCTCCTTTTTTTTTTCTTTTTTCTTTCTTTTTTTGTTTTACCTTGCCATGAAGCTTGCAAGATCGTGGTTCCCAGGCCAGAGGTTGGACCTGAGCTCCTATGGTGGGAGCTCTGAGTCCAGACCACTGGAGTAACAGAGAACCTCAGACCTCAGGGAATATTAATGGGAGTGAAGCCTCCCAGAGGTCCTCATCTCAGCACCAAGACCTGGCTCTATCCAACTGCCTGCAAACTCTAGTGTTGGACGTCTCAGGCCAAACAACCAGTAAGACAGGAATACAGCACAACCTATCAAAAAAAAAAAAAAAAAGAAATGACAAAAACATATGTTACAGACGAAGGAGCAAGGGAAAAATCTACAACACCAAATAAATGAAGATGAAATCAGCAAACCTACCTGAAAAAAAATTCAGAGTAAAGATAGGAAAGATGATCAAAAATCTTGGAAACAGAATGGAGAAAATGTAAGAAACATTTAACAAGGATCTAGAAGAACTAAAGAGCAAACAAACAGTGAAGAACAACACAATTACTGATGTAAAAAATACTCTAGAAGGAATCAATAGCAGAATAACTGAGGCAGAAGAACAGATAAGTGAGCTGGAAGATAAACTGGTGGAAATAACTGCCAGGGAGCAAAATAAAGAAAAAAGAATGCAAAGAATTGAGGACAGTCTCAGAGACCTCTGAGACAACATTAAAGGCACCAACATTTGAATTATAGTGGTCCCAGAAGAAGAGGAGAACAAGAAAGGGTCTGAGAAAATATTTGAAGAGATTATAGGCAAAAACTTCCCTAACATGGGAAAGGAAATAGTCAAGTTCAGGAGGCACAGAGAGTACCGTACAGGATAAACCCAAAGAGAAACACACCGAGACACATATTAATCAAACTATCAAAAATTAGATACAAAGAAAAAATATTAAAAGCATCAAGGGAAAAGCAACAAATAAAATACAAGGGAATCCCCATAAGGTTAAGAGCAGATCTTTCAGCAGAAACTCTGCAAGCCAGAAGGGAGTGGCAGGACATATTTAAAGTGATGAAAGGGAAGAACCTACAACCAAGATTACTCTACCCAGCAAGGATCTCATTCAGATTTGATGAAGAAATTAAAACCTTTACAGATAAGCAAAAGTTAAGAGAATTCAGCACCACCAAACTAGCTTTACAACAAATGCTAAAGGTATTTCTCTAGGCAGGAAACACAAGAGAAGGTAAAGACCTACAAAAACAAACCAAAAACAATTAATAAAATGGTAATAGGAACATACATATCGAAATTACCTTAAATGTAAATGGATTGAATGCTCCCACCAAAAGACACAGACTGGCTGAATGGATACAAAAACAAGACCCATATATATGCTGTCTACAAGAGACCCACTTCAGACTTAGGGACACATACAGACTGAAAGTGAGGGGATAGAAAAAGATTTTCCATGCAAATGGAAATCAAAAGAAAGCTGGAGTAACAATTCTCATATCAGAAAAAATAGACTTTAAAATAAAGACTATTACAAGAGACAAAGAAGGACACTACGTAATGATCAAGGGATCAATCCAAGAAGAAGATATAACAATTGTAAACATTTGTGCACCCAATATAGGAACACTTCAATACATAAGGCAAATGCTAGCAGCCATAAAAGGGGAAATCGACAGGAACACAATAATACTAGGGGACTTTAATACCCCACTTTCACCAATGGACAGATCATCCAAAATGAAAATAAATAAGGAAACACAAGCTTTAAATGACACATTAAACAAGATGGACTTAATTGATATTTATAGGACATTCCATCCAAAAACAACAGAATACACTTTCTTAACAAGTGCTCATGGAACATTCTCCAGGATAGA
>NC_041217.1:40878647-40878964 GCF_002837175.3 Physeter macrocephalus
CCCCAAACCTATGGGATGCAGCAAAAGCAGTTCTAAGAGGGATGTTTATAGCAATACAAGCCTACCTCAAGAAACAAGAAAATCCTCAAATAAACAACTTAACCTTACACCTAAAGCAATTAGAGAAAGAAGAAGAAGAACAACAACAAAAAACCCAAAGTTAGCAGAAGGAAAGAAATCATGAAGATCAGATCAGAAATAAATGAAAAAAATGAAAGAAACAACAGCAAAGATCAATAAAACTAAAAGCTAGCTCTTTGAGAAGATAAACAAAATTGATAAACCATTAGCCAGACTTATCAAGAAAAAAAGGGAGA
>NC_041217.1:40879037-40927408 GCF_002837175.3 Physeter macrocephalus
TACAAACAGATGGAGAGATATACCATGTTCTTGGATTGGAATAATCAATATGTGAAAATGACTATATTGCCCAAAGCAATCTAAAGATTCAATGCAATCCCTATCAAACTACCAATGGCATTTTTCACAGAAGTAGAACAAAAAATTTCACAATTTGTATGGAAACACAAAAGACCCCAAATAGCCAAAGCAATCTTGAGAAAGAAAGATGGAGCTGGAGGAATCAGGCTCCTGGACTTCAGACTATACTACAAAACTACAGTAATCAAGACAGTATGGTACTGGCACAAAAACAGAAATATAGATCAATGGAACAGGATAGAAAGCCCAGAGATAAACCCATGCACATATGGTCACCTTATCTTTGATAAACGAGGCAAGAGTATACAATGGAGAAAAGACAGTCTCTTCAATCAGTGGTGCTGGGGAAACTGGACAGCTACATGTAAGAGAATGAAATTAGAACACTTCCTAACACCATACACACAAATAAACTCAAAATGGATTAAAGACCTAAATGTAAGGCCAGACAATATAAAACTGTTAGAGGAAAACACAGGCAGAACACTCTATGACATAAATCACAGCAAGATCCTTTTTGACCCACCTCCTAGAGAAATGGAAATAAAAACAAAAATATTTCTCCAAAGGATATACAGATTGCCAACAAACACATGAATAGATGCTCAACATCACTAATCATTAGAGAAATGCAAATCAAAACCACAATGAGGTATCACCTCACACCAGTCAGAATGGCCCTCATCAAAAAATCAACAAACAATAATTGCTGGAGAGGGTGTGGAGAAAAGGGAACGCTTTTGCACTGTTGGTGGGAATGTAAATTGATACAGCCACTAAGGAGAACAGTATGGAGGTTCCTTAAAAAACTAAAAATAGAATTACCATATGATCCAGCTATCCCACTACTGGGCATATACCTGAGAAACACAAAAAGAGTCATGTACCACAGCGTTCACTGCAGCACTATTTACAATAGCCAGGACATGGACGCAACCTAAGTGTCCACTGACAGATGAATGGATAAAGAAGATGTGGCACATATGTACAATCGAATATTACTCAGCCATAAAAAGAAACAAAATTGAGTTATTGGTAGTGAGGTGGATGGACCTAGAGTCTGTCATACAGAGTGAAGTCAGTCAGAAAGAGAAAAACAAATACCGCATGCTAACACATATATATGGAATCTAAGAAAAAAAATGGTTCTGATGAACCTAGGGGCAGGACAGGAATAAACACATAGACGTAGAGAATGGACTTGAGGACACGGGGAGGGGGAAGGGTAAGCTGGGACGAAGTGAGAGAGTAACATTGACATATATACACTACCAAATGTAAAACAGATAGCTAGTGGGAAGCAGCTGCATAGCACAGGGAAATCAGCTTGGTGCTTTGTGACCACTTAGAGGTGTGGGATAAAGAGGGTGGGAGGGAGATGCAAGAGGGAGGGGATATGGAGATATACATATGCATATAGCTGATTCACTTTGTTAAACAGCAGAAACTAACACAACATTGTAAAGCAATTATACTCCAATAAAGATGTTAAAAAAATTATATTAATTTCATGTGTGTTTTCTATACGGAAGGTAAACTATGGTTAATTTTGGTCAGTTTCAGCTCTTAGCACAGTACTATTCCCCATCTCCATCCACATGGCAGGCAGCTGTGCATATGTTCCTGGAGCAGCTTGCACACATCCAGGATGGGTAAAAAGGACCCTGTTCTCCAAATACTGGAAAGTTGTATTCTAATTGGTGATGGCTGCTTCTCATCACAGAGGTACAAAGAGGAGGTGCCATTGTTGTTGCACCTCCACCCATTGTTGCAAGCCACTTCCCCTACAGCTGAAGTGAACTTACAGGGGATTTAAAGTGCCAGTGCCCTTTTCTCCCTCCCTTTCATTTTTCTCTTTTTTCCCATGTTGGTGGCCAGACATTAAAAGACTATGACATTCAAAACCAAGTACATATATGGGGAAAATTAGAAAGTGCTCAGGCTCAAAAAAGAACTGAGAAGACCTTAAGTTTAAACCTCCAGCTGATCCTTGGTACAGAGACAACCCATAACAATAAAATAATAATAATAATAATAACAAAAAAACTCAGCTAAGGGGGAGAATCTGATTTCCAGAGATAACATTATTAGATTCGAATGTCCAGTTTTCAGCAAAAAAAATCGCAAGACACACAAAGAAACAGGAAAATATTGCCCATTCAAAGGAAAAAAACTAAATCAATAGAAACTGTCCCTGAGAAAGACCCGATTGCAGATCTGCTAGACAAAGTCTAACATATCATCTTAACAATGCTCAAAAACTAAGGAAGATGTGGAGAAAGTCAAGAAAATGATATAGGAAATCTAAAAAGAAACTAAAAAATTTCCGTAGCTAAAAAGTATAACTGAGGGACTTCCCTGGTGGCGCAGTGGTTAAGAATCCTCCTGCCAATGCAGGGGACACGGGTTCGATCCCTGGTCTGGGAAGATCCCACATGCCACGGAGCAACTAAGCCCATGTGCCACAACTACTGAGCCTGAGCTCTAGAGCCCACGCCGCAACTACTGAAGCCCACATGCCTGGAGCCCATGTTCTGCAACAAGAGAAGCCACCACAATGAAGCCTGCACACACTGCAACAAAGAGTAGCCCCTGCTTGCCACAACCAGAGAAAGCCCATGTGCAGCAACGAGGACCCAACACAGCCAAAAAAAAGTATAACTGAAAAGTAAAATTCAGTAGAGGGATTCAAAGGCAGAATTGAGCTGCCAGAAGAAAGAATAGGGAAACCTGAAGAAGATAGGACAATAGGAATTAATGAGTCTGAAGAACATAAAGAAAAAGATGGAAGAAAAGTAAACAGAGCTAAGGGACCTGTGGCACACCATCAAGTGGACCAACATATACACTGTGGGAATCCCAGAAGGAGAAGAGAGAAAGGGGCAGAGAGAATATTTAAAGAAAAGATGGCTGAAAACTTACCAAATTTGATGAAAGACATGAAAATAAACATCCAAGAAGCTCAACAAACTCCAAGTAAGATGAACTCAAAGAGACCCACTTATAATAAAATGTTCGAAAACCAAAGATAAAGAATCTTGAAAGCAGCAAGAGAAAAGTGACTTGTCACATACAAGAGATCCTCAATAAGACAATCAGATTTCTTATCAGAAACTCTGGAAGCCAGAAAGTAGTGCAGCTGATACATTCAAAGTGCTAAAAGAAAGAACTTTCAACTGATAATCCTATATCTCACAAAACTATCCTTCAAGACTGAGGGAGAAATTAAGACATTCTCAGATAAACAAAAGCTGAAAAAGTTTGTTACCACTAAGCCTGCCCTGCAAGAAATGCTCAAGGGTGAAATGAAAGGACACTAGACAGTAACTCAAAACAATATGAAGGACTAATGAGAACACACTGTATAGCACGGGGAACTCTACTCAATGCTCTGTGATCTAAATGGGAAGGAAATCCAAGGAAGAGGGGATATATGTATATGTGTGGCTGATTCACTTTGCTGCACAGCAGAAACTAACACAACATTGTAAAGCAACTATACTCCAATAAAAAAAAAATGAAGAAATAAAGATCTCAACAAAGGTAAATGTACACAAGTAATTATGAAAGCTAGAATTATTTTAAAAACAGTCTCTATCTCTACTTTTTTTCTACATGATTTAAGAGACTAATGTATTTTTTAAAAAATTATTAGTCTAGGGGAATTCCCTGGTGGTTCAGTGGTTAAGACTTTTGCTGCTGAGGGCCCAGGTTCGATCCCTGGTTGGGGAACTAGGATCCCACAAGCCACACAGTGTGGTCAAAAAAAAAAAAAAAAATATATATATATGTGTGTGTGTGTGTGTGTGTGTGTGTGTGTGTGTGTGTGTGTGTGTGTATACACAAAAAACAATAGGATTATTGTAATTTTGGTTAGTAACTCCACATGTTGCTTTCTACAAAATTTAAGAAACTGATGCATTTAAAAGAATTATTATTTTATGTTTTGGGGCATACAGTGTTTAAAAGACTCAATTTTGTGAATTGACAACTGAAACCAGGGGGACAGAGCCATAAAGGAGCAGATTTTTTGTATGTTACTGAAATTAATCTGGTATAAATTCAACTTAGAATGTTGCAACTATTGAATGTTAAATGTAATACCCATGGTAACCAGAAAGAAGATACCAATAGAATATACACAAAAGAAAATGAGAACAGAATTTAAAATTTTTACTACTAAAAAATCAACTAAACAGGACTGCAGAAAATTAGGGGGGAATAAAAACTATAACTCATAAAAACAAATAGCAAAATGGCAGAAGCAAGTCCCTTATTACCAGTAATTACTTTAAATGTAAATGGATTAAACTTTCCAGTTAAAAGACAAAGATTGGCAGAATGCATAAAAATACATGATTCAAAATATATGTTGCCTGCAAAAGACTCACTTTAGATCCCAAAACACAAATTGATTGAAAGTACAAGGATGGAAAGAGATATTCCATGCAAATAGTAATGAAAAGAGAGCAGGATTTGCTATATTAATATCAGATAAATAGACTTTAAACCAAAAAAGATTACAAGAGAGAAGGGAGATATCATATATTAATAAAAGGCACACTACAGTTCATAATAATTATGAACATTTAGGCACCTAATAACATACCAGCAAAATATATGAAGCAAAAACAGAATTGAAGGGAAAAATAGACAGCTCTACTATAATAGTTGGAGACTTGAATACCCCACTCTCAATAATGAATAGAACAATCAGACAGAAGATAAATTAGAAAACAGAGGACTTAAACAACACAATGAACCAATTAGATCTAAGACATATACAGAACGCTCTACCCAACAACTAGAATACACATTCTTCTCAAGTGCACAAGGGCCATTTTACAAGATAGACTACACGTTAGACCTCGAATTAAGTCTCAATAGATTTAGAAAGATAAATGTCATACAAAGTTATCTTCTCTGACCACAACAGGACAAAGTTAGAAATCAATGAGAAGTAAAATTGGGAAATTTATAAATTGTGGAAATTAAACAACATACTCTTAAACAACCAATAAGTCAAAGAAGAAGTAACAAGGGAAATTAAACAACAGAGATAAATGAAAACAAAAACACAGCATATCACAACTTGTGGGATGAAGTAAAAGCAGTATTAAGAGGAAAATGTATAGCTATAAAATGCTTACATTTAAAAAAAATCTGAAATCAACAACCTAAATTTACAACTTAAGGAACTAGAAAAAGGAACAAACTGAAACCAAAGCTAGCAGAAGAAAGGAAATAATACAGACTAGGGCAGAAATCAATGAAACAGAGAACAGAAAAACAATAGAGAAAACTCAACGAAACCCGAAAGTTAGTTCTTTGAAAAGATCAACAAAATTGATACAACTTTAGCTAGATGAACTAAGAAAAAAAGACTCAAAATTACTAAAAACAGAAATGAAAGTGGGGACATTGCTACTGATTCTACAAAAATAAAAAGGATTATGAGAGTATTATGAACAACTATATGCCAACAAATTGAATAACCTAGATGAAATGGAAAAATTCCTAGAAATACAAAACCTAACAACATTAAATCATGAAGAAATAGAAAATCTGAATAGACCATAAAGGAGCTATCTCCTTTATGTAATCAAAAATCTCTCAACAAAGAAAAGCTCTGGACCTGATGGCTTCATTGCTGAACTCCACCAAACATTTAAAGAACTAATATTAATCCTTCCCAAGCTTTTCCAAAAAATGAAAGGATAGGGAATTTTTCCTAACTCATTCTATGAGGTCAGCATTACCCTGACACCAAAACCAGACAAACACACTATAAGAAAACTACAGAGCCAATATTCCTTATGAACAATGATGTAAAAATCCTCAACAAAATACTAGCAAACCAAATTCAGAAGCATATTAAAAGGTTATATGCCATGACTAAGTGGTATTTATTCCTGGAATCCAAGGATGGTTCAACATACAAAAATTGATTAATGTAATATAACACATTAATAGAATGAAAGGGGAAAAAAAACATACGTGATCATTTCAGTTGATACAGAAAAAGCATTTGACAAAACTCAACAGCCGTTCATTATAAAAACACTCAACAAATTAGGAATAGGAGGAAAGCATCTCAACATAATAAGAACCATACCTGAAAAACTCACAGCAAACATCATACTCAAAGTTTCCAAATGGATTAAAGACCTAAATGTAAGACTGGAAACCATAAAACTCCTACAAGAAAACATAGACACAACACTCTTTGACATAAATCATAGCGGTATTTTTTTGGACCTGTCTCCTAAGGCAGAAAAGGAAACAAAAGCAAAAATAAACAAATGCCTAATTAAGAGCTTTTGCACAGCAAAGGAAACCATCAACAAAACAAAAAAACAACCTACTGAATGGGAGAAAGTATTTGCAAATGATATGACCAATAAGGGGTTCATATCCAAAATATATAAACAGCTCAGACAACTCAACATCAAAAAAACAAACAACCCAATTAAAAAATGAGCAGAAGACCTGAATATACGTTTTTCCAAAGAGGGCATAGAGATGGCCAACAGGCACATGAAAAGGTGCTCAGCATTGCTAGTCATCAGAGAAATGCAAATCAAAACCACAATGAGGAACTTCCCTGGTGGTCCAGTAGATAAGAATAATCCGCACCCCCAACGCAGGGGGCCTGGGTTCGATCCCTGGTTGGGGAACTAGATCCCACATGCATGCCACAACTACGAGTTCGCATGTTGCAACTAAGAAGGCTGCACACCACAAGTAAGAGCCCGTGTGCTGCAACTAAGAAGCCTGCATGTCGCAACTAATAGCCTGCATGCTGCAACTAACGATCCCACATGCCTCAACTAAACATGCTGCAACTAAGACCCAGCACAGCCTAAATAAATAAATATTTTTAAAAAAACCACAATGAGGTATTACCAATATCACCTCACACCTGTTAGAATGGCTATCATCAAAAAGACCATAAATAATAAGGGTTGGCAAGGATGTGGAGAAAAGGGAATCCTTGTACAATGTTGGTGGGAATACAAATTGGTGCAGCCACTGTGGAAAACAGTTATGGAGGTTCCTCAAAAAAACTAGAAATAACTCACAGACATAGAAAACAAATTTATGGTTACCAAAGGAGAAAGAGGGTGCGGGAGGGATAAATTAGGAGTTTGGGATTAGCAGTTACAAACTACTATATATAAAATAGATAAGCAACAAGGTTCTACGGTATAGCACAGGGAACTACATTCAGTATCCTGTGATAAACCATATGGAAAATAATATATATGAATGACTGAATCACTTTGTTGTACACCAGAAGTTAACACAACATTGTAAATCAACTATACTTCAATAAAATTTTTTAAACTAGTTAATTAAAAAGGAAACTAAAAATAGAACTACCATATGATCCAGCAATTCCACTCCAGGGTATACATCTGAAGAAAACGAAAACACTAACTCGAAGATATATGCACCCCAATGTTCATAGCAGCATTATTTGCAATAGCCAAGATATAGAAGCAAAATAAGTGTCCATTAACAGATGAATAGATAAAGAAGATGCAATACACACACACACACACACACACACACACACAGACAAAGGAATACAGTTCAGCCATAAAAATGAATAAAATTTTGCCATATGCAACAACATGGATGGACTTGGAGAAAATTATGCTAAGTGAAATAAGTCAGACACAGAAAGATAAATACTGTATATTACTTACATGTAGAATCTAAAATGTAAAGCCAACTAGTGAATATAACAAAAAAGAAACAGATTCACAGATACAGAGAACAAACTAGTGGTTACCAGTGGTGAGAGGGAAGATGGGAGGGACAGGATAGAGGTAGGGGATTAAGAGGTACAAACTATTACATATCAAATAAATAAGTTACAATATATATTGTACAGCACAAGGAATACAGCCAATATTTTATAATAACTATAAATGGAGTATAACCTTTAAAAATTGTGAATCACTGTGCTGTGCACCTGAAACTTATATAATATTGTGAGCCAATATACCTCAATTTTAAAAAATGTGAAAGCCTTTCCTCTAAGATCAGGTATAAGGCAAGGATGTCAACCTTCCTCACTTTTATTCAACTTAGTACTGGTAGTTCTAACTAGAGCAATTAGACAAGAAATAGAAATAAAAGGCATCTAATATGGAAAAGAAGAAGTAAAATTATCATCATTTACAGATATGATCTTTGATAGAGAAAACCCTAGTCTACAAAAAATTGTGACACTAAAATGTTAATTCAGCAAAGTAACAGAATATAAAGTCAACATACAAAAATCAGTTATATTTCTATCACTAATAATCACCAATAATAAACAATCTGAAAAGGAAATTACAAAAACAATTCCATTTACAATAACATCAAAAAGTATAAAATACTTAGGAATGAACTTATCTAAGGAGTTGAAACACTTGTACAATGAAAACTACAAATCATTGCTGAGAGAAATTAAAGAAGACATTAAAAAATGGAAATATCCCATGCTCATTTATTGGAAGACTTAGTATTGTCAGTACTACCCCACAGATGTCAAGACTACCCAAAGTGATCTATAGATTCCTAACAAATGTAATGTATTTCTTATCAAAATCCTGATATTTTTTCCAGGAATAGAAAAAAAACCAAAACCCATCCTAAAACGAGGGACTCTGAATAACCAAAACAATCTTGAAAAGGAAGAACAAAGCTAAAAGACTCACTTCCTGATTTCAAAACGTACTACAAAGCTCCAAATAGTGTGGTACTGGAATAAAGACAGATATAAAGACCAATAGAATAGAGAAAGCCCAGAAATAAATCTTCACATCGTGAAATTATTTTTGACAAGGGTGCCACAACCATGCAATAGAGAAAGGACAGTCTTCAACAAGTGGTGCTGGGAAAACTGGATATTCACATGCAAAAGAAAATGAAGTTAAACCCTATCCAATACCATATACAATGAATCAAAGACTTAAATGTAGGCCCTAAAACCATAAAACTCAGGAAAAAACACAATAAAAGCTACACAACACTGAATTTGGCAATAATTCCCTGGATATGACATGAAAGACACAGGCAACAAAAGAAAAAAATAGGCAAACTGGACTTCGTGAAAATTTAAACATTCTCTGCACTGAAAGACACCATCCAGAGTAAAAAAGGCAACCCACAGAACGGGAGAAAATATTTGCCAATCATATATGTGATAAGGGATTAATATCTAGAATATATAGAGAATCCCTAAAACTCAAAAAGCAGTTTGATTAAAAAATGGGCAAACACTTGAATAGATATTTCTCCAAAGATACACAAATGACAGATAAGCAAATGAAAAGATGCTAAGCATCAATAATCATTAGGGAAATGTGTAAATAGAAACCGCAATATCAATTAATGTAAATTATTGCAGTATTGTAAGATAGAAAATTCATATAATCATTAATGAAAGAAAGCACTCTATAAAATTTAACATACATGCAGGATAAAAAGAAGGAAAAAGTATTGTACACTTACAATTTTGTTAAAGGGTAGATATCATGTTAAATGTATTTTCCACAATAAACATTTTAAAAGAAAAAAAAAACCACAATGAGATACCACCTCACACACATTAGGATGGCTACTATCAAAAAAACAAAACAACAGATGTTGGTGAGGATGTGGAGAATCTGGAACTGTTGCATGCTGTTGGTGAGAATGTAAAATGGTAGGGTTGCTGTGAAAAACAATATGGTGGTTCCTCAAAAAATCAAAGACAGATTTACCATATGACCCAGCAATTCCACTTCTGAGGATATATACTCAAAAGAATTGAAATCAGGGTCTCCAAGAGATATATGTACACCTATGTTCAGAACTTTATTTACAATAGCTAAAACATGAAAGCAACCCAAGTGTCTGTTGATGGCTGAATGGATAAGCAAAATGTGAGATATATATATATATATATATATATATATATACACACAATGGAATGTTCTTTAGCCTTTAAGGAAAGAAATTTTAACATATACTACAACATGGATAAACCTTGAGGACATTATGCTAAGTGAAATAGCCAGTTATAAAAAGACAAATACTGTATGATTCCGCTTAAATGAGGTACTTAAATCACAGAGACAAAAAGTAGAATTGTGATTGCCAGGGGTTGGTGGCAGGGTGGGGGAGATGAGAGGATTGTGGGAGTTATGAGCATAGGGTTTTAGTTTAACAAGATGAAGAGTTATGAAGATGGATGGTGATATTAAATACTGACCTGTACACTTAAAAAATGGTTAATATAGAAAATTTATATGTATTTTACACAATAAAAAAATTTTTTTTTAAACAATCAAGAGGTATTGAAACCTCAAATACTAACCTCTGGAAAAAGAACAATAGAGATCCATAGCCAAATTTTTGAAAATTTCCTTGCAATAGCCTGTCTTCAACAAGTCTATACAATTTCTTCACCTTCTTTTCTCTAGGCAAAGTTATAAGATCCCCAAACCCCAGGGTATGTATTTTCCAGGTTTCTTCCTCTTTCTAACCTACTTTTGTAATATGTAATAAATATATAAAAATATATTTATATAGGTAAATATATATATTTACCTATATAATTGCTGGTAGTTTTTAAATACACAAACCCACTCATGGAAATATACCTCATGAAGTGCAAAAGAGATGCAAAAGGATGTTCACTGTGGCATAATTTATAGTAATGAAAAAGCTGAAACTACATAAAGAAATATTTCATATTATGATTTGTCAACTCAGTGGAATGTTATGCACAAAGCCTGAAGGACAGCAGGAAACAGCTATTACAGGGAACCATGATTATGGGTGATAATTTAAAAATCCTTGAATGCCATAACAAACTGTTTTTAACAATGGAATCTATAGAAAAAGGAACCCTCTAGAGTTGAAACAAGGTATAAAGACTGCAGCAGAAAGTACCTTTTCTTTTCTTTAGCTGTCTGAAGGAAATTAAGAGGAGAAAAGGAAATGCCCTTATTGACCTTCCCTCCAGCCTTTCCTGCTGCTAATTCCTTGACACTCAACACTAGCCAACACTTTAAAAGGGAGCCTATACAGAAATGGATTCAGCACTCAGGTTTCCTCTAAGAGGAGGTGGGAAGGTTACGTATGAAAAGATCTCAAGCTGAAGCCAAGAAAAGATCCACCTGGTACAAAAAAACCCACAACAAACCCTCACGTCTCTTAAAAAAAATGACCTGAAAAATTATTTCCAATCCAAAAGTTAAAAACTGATAAGACAGAAAAGATGGGACTTCCCAACCAGATATTCAGGTAGGTATATGTGAATCTTGTTACTGACTATCTAAAGCAAAGATAGCAACAATGTATTGAGGAATTTATAACACATCTAAAAGTATGACAAAAGAGTATGAACAATGTGAGGAATAAGGTTCTAACACCATACATGAAGCAGTAAAATACTAATAAAGGTAAAC
This sequence comes from Physeter macrocephalus, assembly GCF_002837175.3. NCBI lineage: Eukaryota > Metazoa > Chordata > Mammalia > Artiodactyla > Physeteridae > Physeter > Physeter macrocephalus. Next base: position 40,890,572 of record NC_041217.1, read on the forward strand.
TATAATAAGTCAAATATGTATATCGTAATCCCTAGGGGAATCATGTAAAAAACTTTTTAAAATGAGGTATAGCTAACAAGCCAATAGACAAATAAAATGGAATCATAATAAAAACAATCCAAAAGACAGAAAAATAGATAAAAAGAAGAAATGGGACTAATAAAAAACAAGAAAGATGGATTCAAGAACTGTGAAGTATCTGAAATTTTACCCTACTTGCAAACCAACAGGTTGGCCTGTCACAGTTTCATGAATGCTGGCAGAAGACATGAGACATTTGAGTTACAGAAGGGCAGCTTATTATTCCTATCAATGGAAATACCCAGAGTATCAGTTTTTGTTTTTTCTACCGGTTCCCCAAATATCAATTAGCACAGAGCAATGCAACTAGGGCCACATGACACTGACATATAGTGCTTTGTTATAGCAGAAAAACCCTGAACTTGGAGAACTAAATTTTTTATGTGGGCAGTAAGCATGCCTGCTCCTTGCTCTAGAAAGATACTATCTTCCAAGGCTGTTTGCTAAATAAACATCCTTGAAGAAGACAGTCAGAAACAAAGGGTAGTCAGTACCTTGCTTGCAAGACACACAGAAATGCAAAAGACTTATGATGAAGCTCTGTCTCCCACTAGATGGCAGATTTATTTTTAAGTTTTTTGGGTTTTTTTTATTTTTAAATTTTCTATTTCATTTTTTTTGGCCGTGCCATGAGGCATGCAGGATCTTAGTTCCCCGACCAGGGACTGAACCCATGCCCCCTGCATTGGGAGTGTGGAGTCTTAACCACTGGACCACCAGGGAAGTCCCTAGAACACACATACTTTATAAGTGCATGTGGAATAGTCACCAAGCCAGATCATGTGGGCTATCAAACAAACTTAACAAACTTAAAATAACTAAAATCAAACTTAAAATAACTAAAAGTGTATTATCTGTACACACAGAATTACACTAGAAATCAATAACAGAAAAATAACTGGAAAATCCCCAAATATTTGGAAATTGAACAACACACTTCTAAATAACTCATGTATCAAAGAGGAATTTAAAAAGGAAACTGAAAAGATTTTGACCTTAATAAAAATAAAAATGCAATATGTCAAAATTTCTGAGACATGATGAAATGCTTATAATTAAAAATAGAACCAATATTTTTATATCAATAATCTAAACTTCCACCTTAAAAAACCAGAAAATATCAAATTAAATCCAAAAGCAAGTAGACAAAAGAAAATAATAAAAAGCAGAAATTGATGAAATTGAAAATAGTAAAACATTACAGAACAATTAATGAAATGAAAACCTGTTTTTTTTAAGAAGTTCAATAAAAATGATAAATTTCTGACCAAGAAAAAACTTCGACACAAATTACCAATATTAGGAATTAAAGAAAAGGTATCTCTACTGATCACACAGGCATTAAAATAAGAAATATTATGAACAACTTTATGCCAGTTTGATAGTTTACATAAAATGGACAAATTCCTTTATAAAAAGTTTCCTCTCAAAACTCACTCAATAAATGTAGATCACCTGAATAGTCCTAGATCTATTAAAGTAATTGAATTAGTAGTAAAAACCTTCTATCACAAAAACAAGCTGTAGAGATAGGTGAACTTAGGGGACAATGAGTTATTGGTTTGAATACAGAGGAGTCCTAGGAGTCCTGGGGGATAAGGCTGAAGTCCTGAGAGACAGATAGACTGTAGAAAGCATTGAAAGTCATGCTAAGGACTTCAACTTCCATTATACAGATGATGTCTTTCTTTTTCATGGTGTGCCCCAGACCACCCTCCACATTTATGCCAGTTAATCTTTTTTCTTTTTTCTATTGGAGTATAGTTGATTTACAATGCTGTGTTAGTTTCTGCTGTACAGCAAAGTATGTCAGTTATACATATATCAGTACATATATCCACTCTTTTTTAGATTCTATTCCCATATAGGTCGTTACAGAGTATTGAATAGAGTTCCCTACACTATACAGTAGGTTCTTATTAGTTATCTATTTTATACATAGTAGTGTGTATATGTCAATCCCAATCTCCGAATTTATCCCTCCCTCCCCTTTCCCCGTTGGAAACCATAAGTTTGTTTTCTACATCTGTGACTCAGTTTGGTTTGTAAATAGGTTCATTTGTAGAATTTTTTTAGATGCCACATATAAGCAGTATCATATGATATAGGATATCACTGTCATATTGTCATTGTCATATAGTCTTTGTCTGACTTACTTCACTCAATATGACAATCTCTAGGTCCATCCACGTCACTGCAAATGGCATTATTTTGTTCTTTTTTATTATGCCAGTTAATCTTTAGTATTTATATAGTGCATTGTACTATTTTCTCTGTTGATTATATGTGTAATAGTGCCCTAAGCTAGTTTGTAAATTCCTTAGGTCACATGATAAAGATTTCCAAATTGGGGGCAAAGTTACAGAAACCTTCCAGGTCAGGTGGCTTCATAGGTAAAAATATACCAAACATTTAAGGACGTAATGATAAGAATCCCATACAACTCTTCCAGAAAATAAAAGATGAGGAAACACTTCCCAACTTTTTGAAACTATTACCCTGATACTAAAACCGGATAAAAACACCACAAAAAACTACAAATCAACATCCCTCATAAGCATAGACACAAAAAACCTTAAACAAATAAGCAAATTGAATTTAACAATATATAAAATAGATAATACACCATAACTAAGTGGTGTTTATCTCGGAAATGCAAGGTTAGTTCAACATTGAAAACCAGTTAATGCAGGAGCTTCCCTGGTGGTCCAGTGGTTAAGAATCCACCTTCCAGTGCAGGGGACTCAGGTTCAATCTCTGGTCGGGGAACTAAGATCCCACATGCAGCAGGGCAACTAAGCCCATACGCTGCAACTACTGAGCCTGCACATCACAACTAGAGACAAGCCTGTGCACCGCAACAAAGAGCCTGAGCACTGCAACGAAAGATCCTGTGTGCCACAAATAAGACCTGACACAGCCGAAAATAAATAAATAAATATTTTTTAAAAAGAGAAAACCAGTTAATGCAATTTACCTTATCAGACAATAACAGGAAAACCATGTGATCAACCCAATAGGTGCAGAAAACAGTGGTGACAAAATTCAACACATATTCATGATAAAAAATGCTAAGCAAATTAGATTTGGAGGGAACTTAACCAACTAAAGGGACATGTACCAAAAACCTACAACTGTATCATACTTGATAGTATGTTTTTTCACTAATGGTATACTTTCTCACTAAGATCAGGAACAAGACAAAGATGTCTACTCCTACCACTCATACTAGAGTGGCCCTAGCCATTGAAAAAAGGCAAGAAAAAGAAATAAAAGGCTTAGTCTGGAAAGGAAGGAATAAAACTTTTTCTTTGAATTTTTATTTCTTGCATGTTTATTTGCAGGCAAAATGATCATGTATATGGAAAATCCCAAGCAATCCAGAAAAACAAGACTAGTATTAATAATTGAGTTTAGCAGGGTCACAGGATACAAGGTCAATTTATAAAACTCAGCTGTACTTTATAATAGCATCAAAAAACATGAAATATTTAGGAAAGGATAAATCTAACAAAATGTGTGCAAGAATTTTATGCTGAAAACTGCAGAACACTGGTGAGAGAAATAAAAGAAAACCTAAATAAATGGAGAGATATCATGTTCATCAATGGAAGATGATATTAAGATGTCAATTCTCCCCAAAACTATTTACATCATCAAGTAATCTCAACCAAAATCCCAGCAGATTTTTTGTAGAAATCGACAAGCTGATTCTGAAATCTCTATGGAAAAGCTAAGGCCCTGGAACAAACTACTTTAAAAGAACAAAGCTGGCTGATTTCCACCACCTGATTTCAAAGCTTATTATAAAGCTATAATAGTAAAGTCAATGTGGTATTGGTTAAAATACAGACCTACAGAGCAATGGAACAAAAGAGCCCCGAAAAAGTGACCCACACATACGGTCAACTGATTTTCAACAAAGGTGCTAAAGTAAATCAATGGAAAATGACAGTCTTTTGAACAAATGGTCCTGGAATATTGGTCATCCATCTGCCAAAAAAATGAACTCAATCTATACCTCACACTGTATTATAAAATTAACACAAAATGCATGATAGATCTAAAGGTGCACCTAAGATCTCTAGAAAAAAGCATCAGAAAAATCTTTGTCACCGTTGGTTTGGCAGAGAATCCTTACGACACAAAGAGCATAAACCATAAAAAAATTTTTTTTGATAAATGAAAACCTTGAAAATTGAAAAAATGAAAAATTTGTGTTAAGACATTGCAGAGAAATGAAAAGATAGCCACAGACTGGGAAGAAATATTTGTAAACCCCCTCTCTGATAAGGAATTTTTTGTGCAGAATATATAAAGAACTCTCCAACACTAAAAGAGGAAAACAGCCCAATTTTTAAAACAGCAAAAGGTTTGAAGAGACACTTCATCACAGATACAGATGGCAAATAAGCACATGAAAAGACAGTTGGCCCTCCTCTGCACCTGAGGGTTCCACATCTGCAGAACAAAAATTTTCAGAAAAATAAAATTACATAAGTTCCAAAATGCAAAACTTGAATTTGCCCCCACACCAGAAACTATTTGCATAGCATTTACATTGTATTTACAACTATTTACATTGTATTAGGTATTATAAGTAATCTAGAGATGACAAAGTATATGGGGAGGATGTGCATAGTTTATATGCAAATACTATGCCACTTTATATGAGGGACTTAAGCATCTGCAGATTTTGGTATCCTGTGGGAGGAGGTGGGGGGCAGCCATCCAGAAACCAATCCCCCAAGGATACCAAAGAATGACTGTAGTACTCAAAATTATTCAATATTAGGAAAATGCAAATTAAAACAATGAGATACCATTATACACCTATTAGAATGGAGAAAATAAAATCTGACAATACCAATTGCTGGTGAGGATGCAGAGCAACTGGAACTCACATACATTGCTAATGGGAATGCAAAATGGTATAGCCACTTTCAAGTCTGACAGTCTCTTGTTAAACATACACTTATCATTTGACTGTCACACCGCTCCCTTGCCAAAAACTGGAAACAACCCAAATGTCCATTAACTAGGTAATGGATGAACAAATTGTGGTATATCCATACAATGGAATACTTAGCAATAAAAAGGGAAAAACCACTGATACATGAAACATGTATGAATCTCAAAAGCATTATATGAAGGAAGCCAGACACAAAAGGCTATACATTGTATGATTCCATTTATATGACATTCTGGAAAAGGCAAAACTGTAAAGTCAGAAATCAGATCAGTAGTTGCCAAGGAGCTAGTGTGAGTGAAGTGGATTGACTGTGAAGAGCCTGAGGCAACCATTTTGGATCATGGAAATATCAATGCTATGTTTTGACTGTGGCAGGTTACATGACTATACATTTGTCAAATGTCATCAAAGTGCACGTGTGAAGTGTGACTTTCAGTATCTGTAAATTATGCCTCAGTAAACTGAACCATGAAAAAGATTCCCGAAGTTGTGATCTGTCTCGTTCTATGTGGAACAAGTTTACCTTTTCCCCACACATTCCTAAATAAATCTTTTAAACGACAGATCTATCCTCATTTGTAACGAGACAAATAATACTTCTTGAGCATTCCTGAGGCCTGATAGGTACTTTATATGTTTTAGCTCATGAAATTATTCCACCAGCCCTATGAAACTGAGGTTAAGAGGTTTGGATAATTCTGAAGTTGCCGTTTAACCCTGAGTATGCGGACTACCAAGGTCATCTTTCCCTCTGTACCTCGCTGCTTTCCCAATTCCCCAAAGACAAGGACTAAACTTTTTTTTTTTTTAGTAAATTTATTTATTTATGGCTGAGTTGGGTCTTCGTTGCTGCGAGCAGGGGCTACTCTTTGTTGCAGTGTGCAGGCTTCTCACTGTGGTGGCTTCTCTCGTTATGGAGCACGGGCTCTAGGCACGCAGGCTTCAGTAGTTGTGGCTCATGGGCTCTAGAGCACTGGCTTAGCAGTTGTGGCGCACGGGCTTAGTTGCTCTGTGGCATGTGGGATCCCCCTGGACCAGGGCTGGAACCCATGTCCCCTGCATTGGCAGGCGGATTCTTAACCACTGTGCCACCAGGGAAGCCCAGGGACTAAATTTTATATTCTTCACTATGTCTAACATATGACATCCAAATAAAAACTGACACTGGTGAAAAACAAGAAACAACTTCCCAAACTGAGTACCGTATAAAGTGTAGGATCTAAAGAAAGATGCTTTTCTGGGGAAAATCCTCCCTTTCCCACTCTACTTCTACCATCTCTGGTTTAGTAACAGCCCAGCAAAAGGAGGCACTCATTTGTTTATTCTCCCTAGTTCCTCTCTGCAATTTCCCAGCCCTGCAAAACACTGCAAACTCAGATGGCTCTGGGGATGAGGCTAATCTGTTAATACTCCAGAGACAGCAATTTCTATGGACATAGAACGATGATCCAAGATCATCTTTCTCAGGAATTATTTTCTTAACTACGGAAGTTCACTGTTTTATTGAATAAAATCAGTCACATCACTTCATTTGTATTCCCTCATACAGTCCAAGATTACCACTTCAATTGCCAACTTTCTTAACTATGGCATTTAACAAATCTTCACTAAACAACTAATCCCATCCCAAGCTTAAGAGTACTGAAGGCAAGTTGTCCCATTCTGACACTGTTCTCAGTTACAATGCTTTAGTTGTAAGTAACAGAAAATCCAATCAGGAATTTTCTTCTCTCACATAACAAGTTAGGTGGTAGGGAAGTTCCAGAGTTAATTCAGTTGTTCAAAAGTCATCAAAGGCCAAATTTTTTCCATTTTTCTATTCTGGCATCCTTAGGATGTTGGCAATTATTATTTCACAGTATCCTCACAATAAGCCTGTGAGTTTCATTAAAGCTGCTGCCTAACGGTTGCCTAGTATGAGGAAAACAATTTTCTCACATGTACTTTGGAAGGCAATTTAGAAGTACCTATAGAATTTTTTTTTAATGTGCATATCCTTTGATCTAGCAATTCCACTTCTAAGAACTCATCTCAGAAAATGTTAAGTGGACAAAAACAGGCATGAAGACGTTCATTACAAAAATTTTTTTTAATGGTAAAAAATGAGAAACAGCCTAAAATACCCATCAATAGGGTGTGATTACTTAAATTGAGAGACTCATATAATGGAATACATCATAGCTGTTTAACATGGAACTATGTGCAAGTTTTGTTGATAACAGCAGAACTGCAAAGAGTATGTGTGCATAAATAAATAAAAATACCTATGACACTAAAAAGGCAGCAGGGAGGGCTTCCCCGGTGGCGCAGTGGTTGAGAGTCTGCCTGCCGACACAGGGGACACAGGTTCGTGCCCCGGTCCGGGAAGTTCCCACATGCCACGGAGCGGCTAGGCCCGTGAGCCATGGCTGCTGAGCCTGCGCGTCCAGAGCCTGTGCTCTGCAACAGGAGAGGCCACAACAGTGAGAGGCCCGTGTACCACAAAAAAAAAAAAAAAAAAAGGCAGCTGGAGATTCCTGGTGGTCCAGTGGTTAGGACTCTGCACTTTCACTGCCAAGGGCCTGGGTTCCATCCCTGGTTGGGGAACTAAGATCCCACAAGTTGCAGCAAGGCCAAAAAAAAAAAAAAAAAAAGGCAACAAAAGCAAAAACAGATAAACTGGATTACATCATAATTAAAAATTTCCATGTATCAAAAGACAATGAACAGAATGAAAAGGCAACCCACAGAATGGGAGAAAATATTTGCAAATCATTTATTTAAGCCAGAATATGTAAAGAACTCCTTCAAATTAACAACAAAAAATAAACTGTTTAAAAATAGGCAGAGGACTTGAATAGACATTTCTCCAAAGACAAGCTAATGACCAATAAACATATGAAAAGATGCTCAACATTACTATCATTATGGAAATACAAATCAAAACCACAACCTCACAACCATTAGGATGACTGCTATCAAAAACAGAAGTTTTACCTCTCCGAAGAATCGACAAGATGGCAGAATGGAGCAGAAGCAGCAGACCTTTGGCAATTTCACCTACAGCAGCGTGGACCTTGTAGGACGAGTCCTACAAGCAGCTGGTACAGCTGTACAGCACCCAGCTACTGCCGAACCAGGACTGCCAAGGAAGCAGCACACCCCTGTTAAAGCGCCAGTGCAAGGCCAAGGAGGCACTGCCCAAGGAGACGCCTGAGGTGGTAAAGACGCACCTGCAGGACGTCATCATCCTGCCTGAGATGGTGGGCAGCATGGTGGGCGTCTACAAGGTCAAGACATTCAACCAGGTGGAATCAAGCCTGAGTTCTCAATCACCTACACAGCCAGGATGGCATCGGGGCCCCTCCTCCGGCTTCACCCCCTTCAAGTAGCCTGCTCAGCCAATAAAGTCACAGACTTCTCTTAAAAAAAAAAAAGTTGTTTTGCCAAGGATGTGAAGAAACTGCAACCTTTGTACACTGTTGATGAGAAAGTAAAATGGTGAAGCTGCTGTGGAAAACAGTATGATGGTTACTCAAAAATCTTCAGAGAATATACTCAAAAGAACTGAAAGCAGGGTCTCGAAGATTCACAGCAGCATTATTTACAAAAGTCAAAAAGTGGAAGCAACCCAAAAGTCTATCGACAGTTAAATGTATAAACAAAATGTGGTATATATACGTGCAATGTTATTCAGCCTTAGAAAGGAAGGAAATTCGGACACATTCTACAACATGGATGAAACTTGAGGACATTATGCTAAGTGAAATAAGTCAGTCACAAAAAGACAAATATTGTATGATTCCACTTATGTGAGGTACCTAATCAAACTCAAACAAAAAATCAAATCCAGGCGCTGAGGGGAGGGATGGTTAAGTTGTTCTTTAATAGGTACAGTTTGTTTTTTGCAAGATAAAAAAGTTCTAAAGATTGGTTGCATAACAATGTGAATATACTTAACACACTACTGAGCTGTACACTTTAAAATGGTGAAGATAGGGACTTCCCTGGAGGTCCAGTGTTTAGGACTCCACGCTTCCATTTCAGGGGACAGAGGTTCCCTGGCTGGGGAACTGAGATCCCGCAAGCCACGAAGCACGGTCAAAAAAAATAAAATAAATAAATAAGATGGTTAAGATAGTAAATATTATGTGTATTTTACCAAAATTAAAAATTTTACCTAAAAGAAATTTTAAAGTAATACCAAAATGAGAATCAAACCAAGCTATACATATCTGTAAAGAGTTCAGAAAGCACCTAACTTGTTAACAGTGGTTATTTATGGAGAACACTGATGGGAAAAGGAGGGACTTTTGTTTTTTGCTCTGTATATTTCTGTATAGTTTACATTTGATCATAAATGTGTATTAAGTTAATGCTTTTTAATATTTAAAAATTCCACTGCATATAACTTTTAAATTAAAATTAAATTCTAAGTAGTAACAGACTTAAGTTCTCATGCCACCTTAAGTTTTACCAAGTATCCCCTCAAAAAAGCATGCCACGAGTATATGGTTATGATCAGTTCTAACAGGAAAAATTAATTAGGGAAAAGATCCTGTGTCATCCAGTTAACATGAGATGGTGCTATTAGGTTTTCCCCAGAAAATGCCCATGACACTTCCTGGCTAATAACGCCTTAATCCAAATTAGCCAGAGATCCACTCTCTAACCTTGAAAATGACAAATGTGATACAATAATATTTGGTGCCGGCACATACAAAATTCTAGCATTTTCAAACTATTCTTATCCTTCTTTCTCCCTACTCACTACTAACAGAACACCAGGCCCGAATCAGCACTTACTTTTTCGGAGCCTGATTCTGCTCCCACCCCTCACTTCAATAATGTTACAAGAGAGTTCGTGGGTTGTTAGCAAGACCCCTTCAGAAACCCACAGCCATTCCAGAAAAATAACCGCTCACATACCAAGGGCTGCCAACAAAAGCAGCTTCCCAGCAGCATGTTTTAATAACCTTAATGAAGCAGACAGCAACTCCTTCTGTAATACAAATTCTGGTTGGAAGAAAAGATCTCCAGATTGTGGAAAAGTACAACTTAAAAAGTAAACACCACAGGCTCCAGTACAGCAGGAAAGCAAGCAGAGATTTCTAAATACAGAGCTCAATTTTAAGAGTTCACTGTACCTTACTTCTTACTATCACCACTTGTTCTGTCAAAAATAGACCTTTCCATGTCTTGATCCATTCAGGATAAGCCACAGCAGGCACAGCTTTGCTTACATAGGGCAGCCAGGTCAGAAAGGCCATACAGGGAAATGGAAAAAGCAGCCAGCAGGTTTTCTTAGGGATTATACTGCTCCAGTTTTCATCCTCCTTCCCAGCTATTTTGGTGCCAAGAAAGCTGCAGGGAGCTCTTTGCTCTGCTCTCAAAAAGCTTTTCACCAGAAAGGCTGAAGCAGTCTCAGGACTGCAACTCCCTCTGCTGCCCAATGTTTTCTTTGCATGCTGTAGCAGGTTCAATTGAATTTCAAACTCAAATATGTTAAAAGAGCTAAAGCAGCCCTTTATTTCAAAATATGACCAAAAAGGCACAAGTTCAAATGGAGTGGAACAGCTAGAATGCCAAGTTCTAAGCTGGACTGATTTCTACACACACCGACAAATCTCCTCTGTCTCATGAAGTGATTCTTTTACTCAGTTTAAAGAAAAGTTCTGTATCTCCCTCATAGGCACTTGGAAAAGCAGGAACTGGACTTTTTGCTTCTTCCTTACCTACCCTTAATAATACTGCCCATTACCAGAATTTAAGGTAGGTCTTATTCATCTTTCAAGATTCAACTTAAATAACACTTAGCATGTGGTATTGAAGCTATGTTTGTCAGTCTGTTTCACTGTATATATTCAACTAATAGCAGATGCTCTATAGCCATTTAACAGAATTCTAACTAGAACCCTGAGATACTGGGGCAAGAGAGAACTGACCACATAATTCAATTAGGAAATAAGCAATTACTGGAGGAGGAACCAAAATTCTTGGAGATAAGAATAGGAGAGGTGTTTTCCCAACTAACATACTACTGTTCTGCCTAACAACAACTTACCAGTGTTGCCTGTGGGTCTTTTTCAGGTTACCAATCTCACGAAGTCTCCCTCCAGTTAACTCTTAACAGAGCTCCTTTTTAACAAACTTTCATTCTTTGCCTATATCCAAATACTTCTCACATTCTGATCTTAGTGATAAAAGAATTCACAAAGGCCTTACACAATAACTCTAAGAGAGTGCTAAGCAAATACTGAGCTACTATAATGTCCCCAACCTATTGTGGTTAGAAACCCTTGTGTCCCAGCATTCAGAATTAGAACTGATGATGAAGACATACATTGGCACCATAATCTTTACTTTTGTGAACACTCCCCTTTCTCCACCACCCAGTATCAGAAGATTACATGTCAGGTAGATTTCCTACTCTTTGCCTTAAGAATCTACAGATGCCAGTTCTGTGAAAAGCAAATGCCCAGGACAGTGCCATCTTCAGAAAACCTTAAAATAAATACTAACAGCTAATGGTGCCACTGTGTAAAAACTCTCTACAACTGGATAAAAGAAAACAATGTAAATATTTTAATAAAAACAATCCCACAGTATTTATTGTCATCTGGTAATAACATAAAGGTGAGCAAAACAATATGAATAAATGCTTTAGAACTACACTTCTAACAAAGCACACCTAAAAAAACTGTATTGCCTTCTCAACAATTTCTCACTTCATTGATCATCTAGTTGGAGACACTTTGGAGCAGAGTAATGTTATCTCCTTTTAGCATGATTCGACCTGCAACACAAAATTAAAAAAAAAAAAAAAAAAAAAAGCTATTAATAGCCACTCAGACAACTTTGTAACCACCTTTTAGCCTCGGAATTTCAGATCATTCTTGAGTGATTTTGAAAATGCTTTCTCTCTTGTGAAGGTATGTGACATTTTCCAATATTCATATATTGAAAGGCTATGCATATCAGACCATATGCACTTTTTCAACAATAACTTAATGAAGGTAGACAAATGTTACTTTACGAAAAGTAATTTCTGTAGACTAAGTCAACTACCCCAACATTTCCTAATGCTCTGAGTTTGTAGAAGTTGAGAAATTAGTTTTTTTTTTAGGAAATGCAGCATATTTACTATAACCCCTTTCTTACAGTTTTTTTTTAACATCTTTATTGGAGTATAATTGCTTTACAATGGTGTGTTAGTTTCTGCTTTATAACAAAGTGAATCAGTTATACATATACATATGTTCCCATATCTCTTCTACAGTTCTTAATATAATAGATTTCATCCTGAGATACACAAACTTGTTTAAGTTTTACCTAACATTTTCTAAACTTATTTGAGCAGAGAATACTTATTTCCTGAGAAATAACTATAAATATCTTCAGGAACACTGGTGTTCAGTAAAACGGTTTGAGAAATGCTAATCAACACCAATAGCAATTAAATTGTTTCACTTTCCCAGGCTTCTACAACAGGTAATATTAATCTGTTCTTCAGGGTGGATATTACCATGGGAAATCAACATTTTGCAAATAATTTATAAATAACGTCAATAAGGTTAGCTTGGCCTTCCTGGCAAGACATGTTTAAATTCGAAAAATCCAGGCTTTCACAAAAATAGCCTAAGCAGGAAAATGCAAAGCAAAACATTATACCACTCCTTAGAATCTACTTTCCACATAGCTAGTATAGGCTCAAGAGAATCCTCAAGGACTGGAAGAAAGAGGCACCTGAAACCTACCACTGATAAAAATACTAGTGAGCTCTGAAGTGGGGCATTAAACAATTAAAGACAAAATGCCTAAATAAACCTCAAGTTAATGGAGTTTTAACAGAAATGATTCAGTAGGTCTTGATGAAGCCATGAATCCTAAAGAATGTGGGTTAAGAAATTGCCTTCACTTCAAATATTTTAAAATTTCTACTATGTGGCATGCACTGAGTTAGGCACTGAGCATATTAGGGACCAAGAAAGACAGGACTCATGCACTAATGGAGCATGTGGTCCAGTGGCAGAGACATTAATAATCCCAGTAATGAATATTTTACTACAAACTCAGCACAGCACACCCTCCATCTATCCCCACCCCAAGCAAAACAAAACCAAACCCTGGCAGGAAGTGACATTTGATCTGAGTCCCAAGAAACAGGTGACAGCATATACAAAGATTTATGATGGGACAAATGTGCAGATTCCAAGAACTGAAAGATGTGTGGGTGAAGCTCAGAAAATGAAGTGCAAAGTGATACAAAATGAGCAGAGGGAGATAAGGCCAGATCATGAAGGACCTTGAAGGATACAATAAAGATTTCCTTATCCTATGAGCAATAAGAAGCCATTGAAGGCTTTCTAGCAAAGAGATGACAAGTTCAGATTGGTGTTTGAAATAAAAGATGACAGGAGACTGCAGAGCAAACTGGAGGGAGCTGAGGTAGTTGCAGAGAAATTTATTAGCAAACTGAATAGAACTGGTGCCATTCAGTATGGCAGGGAACACTAAAATTGCTCTAAACAGTGTGTGAGGGGTTGGAACTGAGTTTGATTTCTGATGTGCTAACTTTGAGAAGCCTTTGAGACATCCAAGTAGAAATGTTGACTAGGCTCAGAGAGGTCTAGAGCTACAAATGTAAATTTGGAAGTCAACATATAAATGTTAATTTAAGGTGCAGTCTTGAGTGCCTAGGAAAATAATACTGAGTGATAGGAGGCCCTAGAACCAAGACTTGAGCAACTCAAACAGTTAATGGCTGGGTCCTAAAGAATGAATATATAAAAGTCTGAAAAAGGAACTAGTAATGAAAAGTGAAAACCTGACTATAGTATCACAGAGCCAAATGCTGCTTAGAGCTCAATAAAATGAGGACCTTTAGATTTAACACCATTAGTCTTTGGTAACTTTGTGAGAGCTCTCTGAGTGGAGAAAGAAAAGCAAAAATGGAGTGGGGTAAAGAATAAGTGGCAAAGGATGATTTCAAGAGTATATTTCTCTCCCAAATAATAACTTCTCAAATGCAAACTAAATTTAAACGTGAAATGAGCTGCAATTCAATTCCGCAAGTGAATAAAAATTTCTACAATTCTTTAAGGCCATCTATAGTCTTACCCAGTTGTTTTCTTGACTTTGTTTTAGAATGAATCTCTTCTGCATCATCTAATACGAGGTTCATATACTCATCAAAACCCTAGAAAAATAAGCCAATTGACTGTCATCTTCACATAAGATCATATCCAAACCATTCTAAATGAAAATGGCTATATATAGAGATGCTAACTTCAGAAACTCACCTCTCCACTGATCTTTTAGCTGAAACACCACCTCCCCGTCCTAAGCCTTTTTTTTGGGCCACGCCGCACGGCTTGCAGGATCTCAATTCCCCGACCAGGGACTGAACCCGGGCCACAGCAGTGAAAGCCCGGAACCCTAACCACTAGGCCATCAGGAAACTCCCTAAGCCTCTTTTTAAATAAAGGAAGATGGAATGTACTTCAGATTACTTCTGGAACCTTTGGGACTTAAGATTTCATTAACTATGCCAAAGAGCCATTTCCCTTATCTTTTATAACGTGCCCAATATAGTGTGTGTACATATATGAATTAACTCTTCCCATGTTCCCCACAAGACACTATCACCACCAACCACCGTGCTTGTTTTCCAACTAGTAAACAGGGAAGGGGAGATTACTGATGGAATCTACACTGTCTAAAAGAAATACCAGAGTCGTAGCATAACACTTCCATCCATACCTTCCTTTTTTATTTTTTTTTTTATGGTATGCGGGCCTCTCACTGTTGTGGCCTCTCCCGTTGCGGAGCACAGGCTCCGGACGCGCAGGCTCAGCGGCCACGGCTCACGGGCCCAGCCGCTCTGTGGCATGTGGGATCCTCCCGGACTGGGGCACGAACCCGTGTCCCCTGCATCGGCAGGCGGACTCTCAACCACTGCGCCACCAAGGAAGCCCCATATCTTCCTTTTAAAAAACATTATTTAGGCTATTCTGCCATCGTAGACATCTTATTTAACTAACCCCACCCAGTTCTATTCAGGTGTCACCTAACCCAGAAGTAATATTCCATTAATCCCATCTCCCCAGCCCCATTTTATTTCTTTAGACCCCTCCTTTAAAGACTAATACTGTTGTTTAAATAATTTTCTCGTAATTTTCCCTCTCTTTTATGAATTACCTAATCCCTATCAAGCAGAACAATGAGACAAGGATAGTGGGTCCTGAAGAACTTTCTGTGGGTTGGGTCTTTGACTTTTTGTATATCGCTCTGCTGGCTATCTTTTGGTAAATCTTTTTCTATGAACAAACTGCTCTGAGATAAAATATCTTGGGTACTCACAATGATACAGCCCTCTATCCGCATATTCACTTGCTCATAAAGCCACACCTGAATCCGAGATCTCTGAAATAATCAACAAAAATAGAAATGTTAAGAAATAAG
Source organism: Physeter macrocephalus (assembly GCF_002837175.3). Lineage (NCBI taxonomy): Eukaryota > Metazoa > Chordata > Mammalia > Artiodactyla > Physeteridae > Physeter > Physeter macrocephalus. The sequence goes on from NC_041217.1 coordinate 40,906,068, forward strand.
TAAATAAAATCAAACCACTTTGGTCAAACAAAAGACAAACATGACTCCTAAAAAAACTTTAACAAATAAATGCCAAGACTAGTTACTTATCAAGAAACATTCTCACTTAACTAAGTTAATAATTTTCCTGTGAACTTAGGACTCAATCATATTTTCACTGCTTCTAATCTCTATACATTTAGAGTGAAAATTTGTGAAAAGATAGCATTTAAAAGGGCTTCTTTCTTATCTGCTATAGCAAAATCCAGCTCCAAGACAGCTTTCTCTAGGTACTCAGTTCTCCATGTCTCACACCTAATAACCAGGAGGGGGACCCTCAATTCCTGTGATTAAAAATTACAAGAGCTTGAAATTAATCTATTTTTCAATTGTGCTGTCACACACTAAAGTTTGTCAGAACAACAGGAGCCACGTTTTCTTTCAGAGATAACTTAAATACCCTGCCTTGTCAAGTCAAATTTTGAGTTCCTAAAAATCCCCTCAAAGGAAAGAAGGCTACCACTAAATCCTCTGAACCTATCCTGTCTTCCTTTTTTTGTGTCTTTTCTATATACATAAGTGTGTCCCCCACCCCTGCACAGTGCTAAACACACCACTTTATGACCTAGTTTAAAGCCGACTGAATTTTTCTTCCAGTGTCTCATCCTAAAGGGAAGGGGGAAAGGTTCCAATGTTCTGGCCATACCCACTGCTACAAAAGTACCCAATTACCACTGTCATGTCAACCAATAATTACTTTTTGAAATTAGTAATTTTGGTCTTGTAAAGTAATTACGACACAATTCTTTGCATACTTGGAGTTGGCATGGTTACACACCATTTTATCACATTAGAGCTTTCCCAGCACTCCTTCCCCTCAAATACCCTCGCAATCTCCAGCTTCATCTACTTTTAACTCTAGAACAATGATCAGACAGGATGAAACAAAGAGCCAAATAAATTCATCTTTAACTTAAAAAGTAATTATGAAACAGTTAACAACTTACATTTTGCAAGTATCTGAAGATGAGATTCTGCAGCAGTAGTTAAGGAAAAAATACATGCATAGCATAGACTCTGCTTCCTGGAACTGGTCAATCCTACCCCCATCTCACCTTTCTGAACGCGAGGTCTGTGCCTATGCAAAGTGCCCAACTAGGCACCCATTTGGGGCCCCCTAAACACTGTAAACGAGTCCCCTCCCACTCTCATTCTCCTGGAGTTTCTTCGGCGCCGACATCTTCCTCAGGCACGAGACCGATAACTCCCGCTTTCACTGAGTACTTATCTAAGGTTGTCTTCCATCGGCTCACTCCCGCCATTCCTGCATTTCCCACCGCAGGGGTCTGCCAAGCCCACCTCCCACCCGTAACTGCTTCTTCAACTACCCGCCCTTTCTCCCAGTCTCGGCCGCCCCAGGGGCTCATGGGATGAGGGGCCGGACTCCGCTCCCTCTGGCCTGCTCCGTCTGCTCCTTTGCCCCCCATTTCCTGGCCCGAACCTCCTACTTCTCACATCCCCAGTAGGATACGATTGGCTGCACCATCACCTTCTGCACCTTCTGGCCCTGGCCCCGGTACGCCATGGTGGAAGCTCACAAAGACCACACTATGCGGCACACTACCTCAAAAAGCAACTTCCGGAATAGAGCCGGAAGCGGAAGTGCGTGGTTCTCGCGGGGCGACCTGGGAGGCTCCTGGGAAATACCTCTCTAGCCACGGGCTCCGCTTATCTCGGTGCTTTGTAGCAACTAAGGCGACTGCATTTTGGAACGTGGGTTGGTCCTACAGCGCCACCTGAAGGGAGGCTGGAGGAGGAGCCTAGCGGTTTCGGTTGTGCGGCGGCTGCCGGGAGGCGGTGCACAGCGCTTGGCCATAGCGACTTCATTTTCTGAGTCGGCGTTAAGAGCCAGATCGTCCCATTGCGTACCTCTGTCTGTGAAGCCATGGTGGAAGCTCACAAAGACCACACTATGCGGCACACTACCTCAAAAAGCAACTTCCGGAATAGAGCCGGAAGCGGAAGTGCGTGGTTCTCGCGGGGCGACCTGGGAGGCTCCTGGGAAATACCTCTCTAGCCACGGGCTCCGCTTATCTCGGTGCTTTGTAGCAACTAAGGCGACTGCATTTTGGAACGTGGGTTGGTCCTACAGCGCCACCTGAAGGGAGGCTGGAGGAGGAGCCTAGCGGTTTCGGTTGTGCGGCGGCTGCCGGGAGGCGGTGCACAGCGCTTGGCCATAGCGACTTCATTTTCTGAGTCGGCGTTAAGAGCCAGATCGTCCCATTGCGTACCTCTGTCTGTGAAATCGGTTGGTTTACTGATTTTCCTAAGGCCTATTTCCCTGGAATTTAGGCTTGATAGCAGCGTTGTGGTGGACAGGGTAGGGCCGCAAGAAGCCCAAACTCAGGGCTCCCACAGCTGACACTTCTGGCCACAGACAATGCGAATTCAAAAGCCAGATGCTCTGGTTTGCTCCAGTAACCGATTCAACTCTCATCAACTTTGTGAGGAGTTATTGTAAGGTGGCAACAGAAGATCTATGTAGCGTGAAAACCCTGAAGTCTGATTTCTGGCCTCAAATGTGGCACTGTTATAGTGTGTGACCAAGAATAAGTTATTCAGCCTTGGACTTCGCTGGTGGCGCAGTGGTTGAGAATCCGCCTGCCAATGCAGCGGACATGGGTTCGAGCCCTGGCCCGGGAAGATCCCACATGCCGTGGAGCAACTAAGCCCGTGCGCCACAACTACTGAGCCTGCGCGCTAGAGCCTGCAAGCCACAACTGCTGAGTCTACGTGCTGCAACTACTGAAGCCTGCGAGCTTAGAGCCCCAGCCCCAGCTCTGCAACAAGAGAAGCCACCGCAGTGAGAAGCCTGCGCACCGCAATGGAGAGCAGCCCCTGCTCGCCACAACCAGACAAAGCCCGCGTACCGCAATAAAGACCCAACACAGCCAAAAATAAAATAAATACATAAATTTATTTTTTAAAAAAAGTTATTCAGCCTTGCCATGTCTTGGCTTAGTTGTTACCAAAGTGGAGATAAAAATGTGCCTTCGGGGACTTCCCTGGTGGCGCAGGGGTTTAAGACCTCCGGGCTCCCAATGCAGGGGGCACGGCTTTGATCCCTGGTCAGGGAACTAGATCCCACATGCATGCCACAACTAAGAGTTAGCATGCCGCAACTAAGGAGCCTGCCGGCCGCAGCTAAGACCTGGCGCAACAAAAAAAGAAAGTTCCTTCCTCATGGGGTTAAAGATTCAATGAAGTAGTAGTATACATGTGTACACATTAAGGTCTCAATGTTTGACCTTATCTTTTCCTGGGTAACACAGCTGGAAGGGGAGGAGTTGGAATTTGTTAGGTTATGTTGTGGGCTGGCAGAAATTTCATTTAATTGGAATACCCATTTTATAGACAAGGAAACTGAAGCTCAGAGTTGAAGGGGCCCATCATAGGGGACACCACTTAGGGCAAGTAGCAAAATCCTAACTTGTTTAACTGAGGTTGTTACCAAACCAAACTTAGGTCCACTCAGTGGAGGAGCAGTAAAGCCAAGTGGTTGACGCTGGTTTGTGATGAAGGAAAGTACAGTGTTTATCGTGAGGCCAAGCGAGGGGAACAGGCAGCTCACGCTCAAAAGACCTGAACTCCCCAGTGGCTTTTAGGAAAGGATTTTTAAAGACAAAGTAAGGGAGAGGCTTGCAGGTACACGATCAGCTCATGCACAATTCTCTGGGTGTTGAGGTAACCACATGAGGTCACAGGGGTCAGCATTATCAATCCTCAGGCTCCAGGTGGTCTGGAGGGTAGGTGTTCATGGTCAAGATGCAGTTAGCTTCTTAGTTGTTTTGGTATCTGAAAAACAACTTAAGGATATGGCTCAGGATATTATCTATAGCCCTTGACTTTGTTTTATGGCTAAACTATCATTATTTTGTCTTGCTTGACTGTTTTCCTTTGTTTCTGCATTTTCTCACTTCTCTGATTAAATTTACTCTTAGAAACTCAGGGAAGTCCTAGGAGGTTAAAGCTTTTCTGTAAACAAGAGGCAGGAGATACAAGGGGGTCTGTCCCCTGGAAGGCCTCACAGGGTCCTGCTCAGTTTCAAGGCCTTCTGTTTAATGAGGATAATATTAATGGCAACCTCATAAAAATGTGAGATCAAAGGATATGAAAGTGATTTTTTTAAAAGAGCTAGATGGGACTTCCCTTGTGGCACAGTGGATAAGACTCCATGCTCCCAATGCAGGGGGCCTGGGTTCAAACCCTGGTCAGGGAACTAGATCCCACATGCATGCTGCAACTAAGAGTTCACATGCTGCAAATAAGGAACTGGAGAGCCACAACTCAGGAGGCTGCCTGCCACAGCTAAGACCCAGTGCAACCAAATAAATAAAAATAAAAAAAGAGAGAGCTAGAAAACACATGGAATAATTATTTTTTTAACCACCGCCCCCAAACCAAATAGAGAGTCATGATGTGTGTGGAGTAAAGTTGAGATTTGCTGAATTTGAAGACAGTGTGACTAGAACACACCGGTATACCTATCCCATCTCAGATGTAGAGATGCTTAGCTACTTGTTTTTGCATTTTCTTGTTTCTGAAGTCATGATTTCTAAACTTTTAAGAATTGATCTCTATAACCAATCATTTGACTGATTATACAACTCATGAGATTTTTTTCTTAATGATTTTGCCCTTTTCCATTTAAATCTTTTATCCATCTAGAATTTATCCCAGTATATCCTAGAACTGATACAACTTTAACAATTTTTAGATGGCTACCCAGTTGTCCATCACTATTACAAAAAATTACTCCTTTGTTCCTCATTCAATTTTAAATGCCACTTTTATGATATACCAAGTGTATGTGTGTGTGTAGGTATGTGTTTTTATGTATAGCATTTATATTTTGTTCAGTTGATCTTAGTGTCTATTTATAGACTAGTATCACTGTTATAAGTATTGTAGCTTTATAATGTTTTCTTATTTGGTAGGACTAGAAGTACATAGAATTTTCCTAGTTATTCTGGTTTTTCTTTAAAACTTTAGAATAAGCTTATCTAATTTTAAAAAATCCTGTTGGTATTTTTACTGTGATTACATTAAATCTAGAAAAACAATTAATTTTTAAAAATCTAAGTACATGACGGCTTTCTATTTGTTCAAACTTTCCTTTGAGTCTTTGAGAAGTTTTTAATTTTCTGTAGTTTTTAGTTTCTTCTTTCTAGTTCATCCAGTTTAATCATAGATATTTCATTTCTCTTGGTCTGAAAAATTGTCTTTTATTCAATTGTATGCTCTAGCTGGCTTTTAAAAGAAAAGTAATACATTCAATTATATAAAAATTATAAAGTTTTGCATCACTAAAAACCCACCATAATAAGCAAAATGAGAAGATCTGGGAAAAGTATGTTTGCACCACATCAGAAAAGTGGGTAGTTTTACTAATATATAAAGAACTCGAAAAAAAAAATGCTGTGTAAGAAATATTCCAAAACTTAATGGCTTAAAACAGCATACTTTTTTTTTTTTTTTTAAATTTGTGACCTTTGTGGGTCAAGAGTTTGGGCAGGGATCAGCTGGGTGATTTTTCTGCTTCAGATGTGTCTAAGGCCTTGGCATGTGTATTTAGAAGGCTAGCCCCACCTGAGTCAGTCTCCATGTCTATATAGCCTCAGGGCCTCACCACATGGTCTCTCTGGCAGAGGAATATGCTTTATTATATGGGGGCCCAAGGCTTTAAGAAGCCAAAGCTGAAGCTAACAGTACCCTTTAAGGCCAGGCCTGGAACTAGTATAATGTTCACACCCCAGGCCAGATTCAAGGGCTGGAAAAATAGAGCCCACCTCTTTATTGGAGGTGTATTAAAGAATTTGCAGCCATTTCTAATCTGACACAAAGACCCAAAATAAAAATTGGCAATGGATATGAACAATCAGTTTTATAGCAAAGGAAATACAAATGGTCTTCAAAGGTATGAAAAGAGGTCAAACTTCACTCATTATAAAAGAAATGCAAACTAAGCTCCACTGAGAAATCACTTTCCCTCACTAGGTTGGCAAAGATCAAAAACTGGTGGTAATATACCTTATTAAGCTCCAATTCTAGACACTTAATCATACAAACTTACATGTGTGAAATAATATAATCATTGCAGCATTGTTTAAAATACCAAGATGGGAAACAACGTAAATGTCTATCAACAGGAACTAGCTCAATTATTGCATGTTCATGTAGTGTAACACTATGCAACTATAATAAAAATTGCAGTTGTGTCCTGTTATGAAAAGATATCCAATATACAGTAAAGAGAAAAAGTAAGCTATGATACATTTCAGATTAACTTCAGAATAATTTAGTGGAGCCGGCAGAGCTGGATCTCAGATGGGGCAAGCCTAAGGAGTAAAATTTAAGGAGTCACACTTGCATGTACAAGTACAACCCTGAGAGTGAGCACTTCCTTAAATTATGCCCAGGTACCTTGCTTGCCTCACCCTAGCCCCAGTCCTGGGGGTCAGAATAGGGGATGGATAGCTGGTATGGGTATAGGTGAAACAGGATTTGTCATGAATTTGTAATTCATAATTTAAAACTGTTCATAAGTATAATAAAAGCAAGGTGCAGGATATCATGTTTTATATATAATATTATATAGAAGTATATTTGCTTATATGTGCCTAAAATATCTGTAGAATACCTGAGAAACTGAGAACGTTGGTTTTGGAGGAGAAGTGGGTAGCTGTGGCAGGAGTAGGAGGGAGGATTTTTACTGTATACCCTTACACACATTTTGAATTTGGAAACTTGTGAATGAATATCACCAATTCAATGAATTTATTAGATAGTGGAAAGTACTATGACATTTGTTTCCCTTTTTTTGTTCTAACTAATCATAATGTTCTTGTAAAATTTGAGATTTTCATGACATTCCCAAGGTATCTGCAAATCACTGGTACACAGAGACATACCCTGAGAATCACTGGTACAAAGGGACATATCCTGAGAAGAGTCACCTCCAGGCCTTCTGAATATTGAACATCCTTCCTCTCAGCTTAAAGTTTCTCGCATATCAACCAGGAGCCTCAAAACTTGCTGAATGAAGCATGACAAAGAATGGGGTTGGGAAGAGACAGGGGCAGCCTAACAAAGGTCAACAGCCCTTGAAATGGGCAGCAAGTATTTATTGAATGCTTTCTGTTATTTTCCGAAGTGTGCCCCCCAAAATTCATGTGTTGAAGCTCTAAACCCCCAGTACCTCTAGAATGTGACTATTTGGAAATACGCCCTTAAAGAGGAAATTAAGGTTAAATGAGGTCATATGGGTGGGCCCTAATCCAAGGTGACTAGTGTCCTTCTACCGAGAGATTAAAATACAGACATGCACATGCACAGGGAAGCCCATGCCTCATGTGAGGACACAGTGAGAAGGGGAACATATGCAAACCAAAGAGAAAGGCCTCAGAAGAACCCAAACTAGCCAACACCATGATCTTGGAATTCTAGCACCCACAACTGTGAGAAAATACATTTATGTTGTTTAAGCCACCCAGGCTGTGGTACGTTGTTTCGGCCCTAACAAACTAATATACCTTCTATGTGCCAGACTTGTACTAGGTGCTGAGAATATATAGGTTAGTAAGAATCTCTATCTCAAGGTGTTTATACTCTGCTGATGGAGAGGTAAACAATTTAAAAACAATGAGGGTAAACAAAGAGTATATGTCTAGTAGACAGGCACCAGAGCCCAGTTTGGGGAGAGGGAGAACAGGGTATTGGGAGAGGTAACCTGGAAGTCATGGAGTGTGTAGGAATTAGCCAATGAAAAGAGGAGAAAAGAGACCTTTAAATAGAGGACAGCATTAACAAAGGCAAACAGCTAGAGGCAGATTGGTGTATAAGGGAAGTCGACTGTCAGTAATTTTGCTAGTGTAGAGCATGAAGGGTGAGTGATGGAAGAGGCTGGTACAACACGGCCTTACATGCTATGCTAAGGGACTTGAATTTAATTTTGGAAGGAAGGGGAAGGCACAGGAGGATATCATGAAACAGAGTGACTCAGATTCACATTTAAAATAGATCCTTCTTTCTTTGTAAAAGACCAGTTTATTCCTTAGCCAAGAACAGCTGACAGCTAACTGAGCAAGAATGAGACAAGACAGACTCTGAGAATACCAACGGGATTGTCAGAGGTCACTAAAAACAAATCTTACCTGCTCAATTTGGCTTTGTTTGCAGCTCAAATCATCTCCTTTGCTAAGCTACACAAAACTCCAGATCTAACACCTCAAGGAAAACTTCCCTGACCAGTCTTGAACTCATTCTCACTCATCCCCTCTATAGACAGCATCATCCATTTATTACTTGTACCCATTTCACTCCTGTTACTTTTTCCTTAGAAGTGTTTCAAAGGCAGGGGTTTACCTTATACTTAATCTATCCCTAGTGGCCAGCAGTGTTTAATGATGGTTAGAATTCATAATGTTCTAATTTGAGCCTCTTCAAGGGAAGGCAGTCCAAAACACTTTGTGGCAGTTATGCCAACATATTTCACATTTCCTCACAGCTTTTCTAAACTTGGCTACCTTCCTTGACCTCTCAACCTAAATAAGTGACCTCACTAATCAAATACACCTACCAGGGAAGGGTTCCTTCTTATTTAGCTTCTCCTTCCCCTTGAAATTTCTCCTCCTCCTTTGAGTGTTCTTGATCATCCAATGTCCTATTTCAGTCATTTGTCTATTCAACAAACAGTAGTCTTTTTTTTTTTTTGGCCGCGCCATGCAGGATCTTAGTTCCCCAGCCAGGGATCCAACCCACGCCCCATACAGTGGAAGCGCGGAATCTTAACCACTGAATCGCCAGGGAAGTCCCACAGTAGTCTTTTACTTAATCATTTTTCCTCCTCTGCATTCTTCAGTCTGAATATTGGGTGTTTACACCCTTAACTCAGTAGGCTATTGCTTTACTCCTATCTGAACACAAATCAGTCACAGAACCTAAAGACCAAAAAGCCCAGGAACAGGCATTACCAAGTTTTAATCCACTGTTGCTCATCACGATTGACTCAGACTCTGCAACACTTTCCCAATTAAATCCAACCAAACTTTACTAATAGGTCCACTCAGTAAATTTTATGACTCCTATTTTTTAAAATATAAAATTTTAATTGCTGTTCTTATTTACGGCCATTGTTTATACTGTCAATTTTATTGTACAATGTTAAGAAAATGGTCAAGTATTTTGTGTTGATGCCTCTAACATTTTGCAATTCATATAGAGTTTGGAGAATAAATTATTAGTGCAGTTAGATGTGTACGTTGTGGAAACTTCCACAGATTTACTGAGCAGCTTTCAAAGATCAGATTTAAGAAAAAAAGAGTTCTTGAAAGGTTCAATGAATCAAACCCAACTGCACATAAAAATATACTTTCTTACTGTTATATCTGAACACACTGATTCTGACACTACAGTGGAGCTAAAAAGCAGTAATCTTCCAAGGCAGTGTAGGATTTAGTGTCAAAATGGATATGTGAATTAAGAGGCACATAATAAGTACTCAATATATGTTAGCTACTTTAAAGTGGTGTTACATAGCAACTGGAGACTACACAGTTCCTGTTGGTTCCTGACAAACTCAAAGCAAATATTTTAAAGAACTGCAGAAATATTCTGGCAAAATGAAGCCACAATTTTAGAAAAGGATCATAGAACTTTGATCAATATAAAGAACAAGCTTTATTTCTGAAACTGTAATTATTAAACATCGATCAAAGATTGGTTGAGATGAAAACAAACTATGTTCTGGTTGTATGTGAGAGGATCCACTGGAACTTGAGGTTAAGGCCAGAACTTTAAGGATCATTTATTGAGACAAATACATGAGCTGCAAATTGTCTTGAAAGTTCTGGCTATGCTATGACCAAATTCTACAACATTTGGGCCCTTTTCCTGTTAAAATTGAAAACCATCATCACTCAAAACTGAATACACAATCTGTTCTGCTTTCTGTGAAAAGGTGACTCAACTTTTTGGGGACTACTTTTAGACTATTTGGGAAAATCTATATTATCTGGTAAGTTAAAAATTTATATGTATTCCCATAACAAAAAACTGGACTTTCCTGAAGTAAAAATTTTGTATGCCTTCATGCTTGAAAATTCTAAATTGTTGGAACCATCTAAGATCACTTCTAAACCCTCTCTCCTTTAAAAGAATTAATGACATTACTTGAGTTACAATGCTAATGGCTAAGTATCAGTGTCAAAAAAAAATCCTCACATATAATAGTATTTATTCTTACCTAAAGAAAATGCAACTAAAACTGAGCATACTTGTGGAGAAGTCTGGCAGTATGTCTTTGTAAAAGGTTTCTAAAGACAAATAGTATCTGTGAAACTGGGCCTCTATTGAGGCAGATCCCAGGCTGAAGTGATGTACGACTACTTAACTCATAACATCAAGACTTTCCTACACCAGCTTTATTTAAAACACAAATAAAGTATTTCTCTTTCTGTAATGGCAAATGGTTCAAATAATGCTGAACATGAATCATTGACTAATACAGGGCTTTAAATATGAAACAAAATTATTTTTTAAAAAGCAAAAGAAAAAGGTTATATACAAAAGGGACCTGGAATCTATAAGCCGATTCCAAAAATGAAATGAGTAGAAAATCTGCGGTGAAACCAGAACATTCCACCCTTGCTTTGGAGAAGGGCTATTAGATAACATTCAGTCAGCTGAAGATGGATTGGTAGAGAAGTGTCTATACATAAATTTCAAGTCAGTTTTGCTTGTGTAGAATCATCCAGATCTTCCCAAGACTGAATGGGCAGTCCTGTGGCTTTCTTCCTTTTCCATATTCCCAAAAACGCTACATGAAGTTCAACTCTTGATGAGCCGCTTACAACAGCAGTTCCTTAGGAGCCAACATGACAGGTGGGTCAGATTTCCCTATGAGAAACAAAACTGGCCACCTATAGCAAAATATCAAAATGGGCAGGTCCTTTCCTCTTCCTTCTGATTATGTACAGTATGTCTCCTTTCAAGACTATTATCCCCATCATACTTGTTCCTTCACAGTCTAAACCTTGAGGTGACATGAAGGAGACCAACATCAAGAAAAGAAAATTCAATTCGGAAATGAAGAAAACTGGAAGGTATACAATACACCCCCAGAGCATCTTGATAATCCCTGCTACAGTACAATTCAGCATACTGCTACAGTCCATAGATAAATAATGGCAGCTTGAATGAGTTCATTTCCGCCCCCCTCAGGTGTTTAAAGGGCACCAAATAAATACTGGGCAAGAGGAGTTTGCTAGGAGAATTAGAAATTAAAAGTTAACCAATTTTTATCCCTGTGATAATTCAATGCTAGTAAGGTGGCAAGTACTGAAGAAGAGAAGGGACAACTTTCTTACTAAAAAATAAATTCCTGTAATCAGGAATTCCTGATTCCTGTAACCATCTCTTATTAAGAATCCAAGGAATCCCAGAAATAGAAAATTAGTTTCAGAGGACCCCTGAGGCACTTTGAAGCCTTAAAAAATTACAGTAATAATAAATCAGCTATTGCTCTTCAGAGGCTTACAGAGCAGTAGAAGCATGAAAATCACATCCAAAAAGTTATGTCCAGATTACAGGTTTCCTGAGCTGCTCAGCTGTCTCTAAAAGCTTAAATTCTCCGAATACCTTTAAAAAGACATAAAATTTAACACAGACTGAGTGGATTTTTTTGTTTAGTGGTGGCATGAAATTTGGTCCTTAACGGTAGCAGCTGTCTTCATCCTTTTCAAACTCAGGTAACAATAGGTACATTAGGACAATACATAAAAGAAATAATACAACAAAGGGGAAAAAAGCCAAAACTTACAAACACCTCAAGGAGTCACTAAGTTTTCTTGTACCCTTCCACTTAGGTCTCCCACTCAGTCTTTTTGTGGAGAGAGGGATAAGACAGAACGTTTTTCTCAAAGATGCTAAACAATGGCATCAAATGGACAAAATGACTACCAAGGGACTTTAAAAATCTGACGCCAAGAAATCCAGAACACACATGGATAATTCAGAGGTATACTTCTTATTTGGGGCAAATTCTAGACTAAAGAAATGATCATTCTGGATAAATGTTATAATAGATGAAACTAAGTCCAGTTTTTGGTGAGTCTTCTTTTTGTGTTTTTGTTTTAAATGTTCTACTACCACCTTCAGCTATCAATCATTTCTGATAGCTCAAGCAGAAGGTCATCTTCATCCTTCCCAGGATCCAGGTCGATCTCAGCTTCTAATTTGCCTCCTGAAATCTCCCATATTAATTTCTCAAAATCATCCTCCACAGAAAGTAGTGGCTTTCCTGTTGAGGCAGGGCTGAGTCGGCGAGTTTTTGCGGCCACCTGGGATGAGGAAGGGCCAGATGCTTCTGGTGGGGAAGGATCTGAAGAGGACTGGGTTGGAGGCAGCACAAAACTGTAAGAAAAAACACCCCAAAGGATTATTAGATAATTAACCTTCATCAATGGTTGGCTGGACCACCCAGTCTCAGGTACACAAAGAATTTTAGCAAAGAGTTGTTTCTGAAGACACACATAAACAAAGAATTGTTTTACTGATTTGGGATAAAGCATTTTCATCCTTTAAAGGAGAATCCAGACAGGTGTTTAAAAACTGTTTTCAAGAATACAGGCAAAATATAAACAGCACCAAAAGAGAACAGCGACCCTGAATATCATGTTTTCCTGCAATTAATATGAAGTTTAGCAGATTTATTTAGATGTGGCTAAACTGTAAATTTTTCAAATTATTTAGCAGTGTTATTCTCTAGAGAGCATAAACAATAATAGCGGCCTAAACTTTGGTTAAAAAGAATTGCAAGGTATTACCTGTCTCTAGGTTTTTCTGTCTCAGGCACAGTGACTGATTTGTCTTCAGAGAGAAGTGGGACAACAGCCTACAAAAGTGAGAGTAAGGTAATTCAGTGGGAGAGTCAGGCTTTTAAATTTGAGCAGATTCATTTTCTTTGCTGCCTTCTTAGAACCATTCTTTAAGCCTGGGAATCCAAGAATAAATCCAAAGACTGAGGGTACCAATAAGCAAAATATCTTAATTAGGTTAAAAAAAAAAATTCACCCTGCCACTGCAAATGTTTAAGCTATAAACATAATATACAGTAACAACCTAAACAACTAAAATGCTTAGGAATTGACAGAAACTATTACACATAATACAGAGAGAGCTAACAGAGAATTAATCTTGCCCACTTTCGTACCACACGAACTAAAGCACCACTGAGTTGGATTTACTTCTTACCACAGCTGCTTTTTTAGCTGGGCTTTTCTGCAGGAGACTGCTGGAGCTGAGTGGTTTCACAGCTGCAATGACAGCAGAGTGGACCTCCACTGCCTTGCGCTTTCGGGCCACTTTGGGTGATGAGACAACTTTAACCACAGATGGCTTCACATTCATTTTAGGTTTAGCTACAAGACAGGAAATATCTGATTAAAAGCTAGAATAATCCCCTTTTTACATGGAGAATAACTCAGAATATCAAAATTCCTTCTCAGCAATAGAAACAGCACAAATAAGTAAAAAACGAAACCAACCAACTAACCAAAAAAGAAAACCAGGATGAAAATGATCCACCAGCAATCTGCACTACACTTGGCCATAATATACACACACACACGTGTATATATATACACATGTACCTACATATGTGTATATATATATGTATATGTATAAACACACACACACACACACTCACTCTCTCTCTCCTCTCTCTCTCTCTCTCTCTACACGTGTATATATATATACACATGTACCTACATATGTGTATATATATGTATATGTATAAACACACACACACACACACACACACACACACACACACACACACACACTCACTCTCTCTCTCCTCTCTCTCTCTCTCTCTCTCTCTCTCTCTCTCTCTCTCAAACAATTCCTTTCAGTGCCTCTTGAATTTGCTACTGCTCTTTGCTTCCCTGGAGTTTTTCTCCTTCAAAACCAGAGGGAAAAGGCACCATGGAAAATTTCAGACAAAGCTTTATAAACAGCAATTTTAAATTGCAAAAAAGGAACTCATATAGTCTTTCTTTTAAAATAGAATTTTCAGAAATATTACTACCCACCTGTGTGACCAGTATACAAAGGCAAATGAAATCCAACCCAATTATTGCCAGGCGGTCACTGAAACTTGGTAATTTTGAAATTCTAAAGCAAAATGCACTAGAGGGCTTCCCTGGTGGAGCAGTGGATGAGAGTCCGCCTGCCGATGCAGGGGACAACGGTTCGTGCCCCGTTATGGGAAGATCCCACATGCCGCGGAGCGGCTGGGCCCGTGAGCCATGGCCGCTAAGCCTGCACGTCCGGAGCCTGTGCTCCGCAATGGGAGAGGTCACAACAGTGAGAGGCCGGCGTACCGCCTCCGCAACGGGAGAGGCCTGCGTACCGCAAAAAAAAAAAAAAAAAAAAAAAAAAGCACTAGAAGAAACACTCACCTTTACCTCTTTTTTCCAAGGTCTGTGTTGCACCTTTCACATTCAGTTTTGAGTGCCCAATCCCTGAGGTTTCTACCTCTGTCTTCTGGGATAACTTTGAAGGAGGACGTTTAGTCAGGAGCCGTGTGATGTCTGGCACAGTAGTGAGCACTGGTTTCTCTGCTAACTGGGTATTGCAAGTGTCTAAATCTCCCCGAAGGAGTGTCAAAACTGATTTTTCCTTCTGTGAGGTTCCCATCTCCGACAGTTTCTGCACATGCTTTTCTCTCATTGTTTCACATCTCTTGACTTGAATTTTAGTGATGTCAACTGCTGTGGTCTCATCTGAAGTCTATGGATAAATTTAAACGACAGAATTAAAATCTAGTACCTCCAACAACCTGTATGATAATTATTGTTTATAAGTTACCAAGCTAACATCTAAGTCAAGCAAAGTTTCACATGATCTAGAACACAAGAGCTTTTGCCTTTTATATGATATTAAATAGAAAGATCAAGATAAAAGATTAAAGATGTATGGAACAATAAAAACCCAAATTCTATAAGCTAGACTATCATGACCGTAAGTCTAACACAAATGGTTCCTAATCAGACACTTGCACAAAGATGTATGTACAAAGACGTTCATTATCTTAACTGGGTAAAACAAAATCCAGTCCAGAAACAGACTATATTTGTGTAATAGAACACTATGTGGCTGGTAAAAGCCATCGTCTTAAAGAATTATTAATATGGTAAAGTTAAAGCAGGCTGCAAAATGATACACTGTAGAGTTCTCGCCTATGTTCTATATATGAGTTAAACATTAAACAAGTTCATGTACATACATATACAAAGAGAAGGCCTGAAAGAAATGCATGAAAAAAACTAAGCGTGGTTACATCTGGACTGTGGAATTATAGGGTTCCTCATTCTTTTTAAAAAATAAAAATTCCTGAATTTTATAAATGAGTAGCATTACTCTCAAAGGCAAGGGAAAAACTTAGTTTAAAAAATATGAATGGCCAATTAAAAACAACTTTAAAAGGGCAGAAAACACCGATATACACAGAAGTACAGAAAACTCTCATAGAAAATTATAAGCATAGTGAAAGACTGTTTACCTGGATATATCAGTGAAGTGTTAAATAGAAAACTTATAAACTAAAACTAAAAAGCACATATACCATTCATCTAGCCTTTGCTTGCCATGGACAAAATTATAAAATGATTCTAAATAAACTCACCTCTTTAGCCTCTGTTCTAGTAACACTGCTCTGAGAAGCAACAACACTTTCTTCTTTAAGTTTCCTCTCTTCTTTTATAGCTAGATTCACATTAAACACATCGCTAGTAATTTTATTCATGCTGCAACCTTGTAACAGATGAAGTTAAACAAAACTTTTCTTAATAAAAGTAATGAAAAGATAGGACAAATAAAAATTGTGGACAAAATCTATTTAGTCCTCAGATAGATTCAAAATGCACATTAAAATATCAAGGTCTATATACAGTTGCTGTAAAGAAAGAGCTTAACAACTTTTTTGGGGGGTGGGGTGGGGGTGGGTGTTGGCACGCCTCACAGCTTGTGGGATCTTAGTTCCCCAACCAGGGATCGAACCCATACCCCCTGCGGTGGAAGCACAGAGTCCTAACCACTGGACTGCCAGCTTAACTTCTTTTAATCCAGTGGTTTTCAAAGTTATCTGAGTAAAGAAAAGTTCTCACAGAATTCCTATGAATATCCTGTACAATACTGCCCTTTGAAATATTATCTGGGGAAGTGGGACTACAGACCAAGTTCTTTTGTTACCTGTTTTTTTAGTGATCCAGGGAAGCCGTCTTGCCCCTGGGGTGGCCTCAGGCTGAGGCTGGGAGCTGGTGCTGCTCTCAGAACTCTGCTGCACCCTCAGAGCCTTCTCCAGTTTAATTTCCTCCAGCGTCTTGATATGCACTTCCTGCATAGACTTCGCTCTACCTGCAGGTTCCTCTGATTGTCCTCTGCTGGCTACTACAGGTGGCAAAACCACTGTTTTTTTAATTTCATTATCAGTCTTTAGCTTGATGCAGGTTACGTCCTTTTTGTTTTTTTGTCTCTCTGCTTCCTGTTGCCGTTTCTTTTCAGCAAAGACCTCAGAGAATGTTTTGATTCGGATAGTGGAGGAAGTTCTTGTTCCTGTTGTAGAATCAACTTTTGAAGGTCCTTCTGTCTTGAGTTTAGTTTGCAATTCTCCACGTTTTTGACTGGCTCTTTCGAGAAGAATTTCTTCTAATGTCTTCACGTGGATCTCACCAACTTTAGTAACTCTCTCTGCTTTCATGGGGGAAAAACAAATCACTGTACTTGGATTTCATCTCTTAATGATTTATGATCTCTATTCTTGGATCAGGACAGAGTCCAATAGAGTGGTATCACTTAGGCAAGCAATTAAAATGGTCAAAAGCACATTAGTTTCAACCTCAATTTTAGATAGTGGCCCTCAAGGAAAACTCTTACGAGGCAAAAATTAGTGATTTGGATTGCTATTCAGAAGCTTATTCTTGAGGATCCTGAAAGCCAATTACTAGTCAGAGAAGCTTGTCATTATAAATCTTACCAATAAAAATAAATTCCTCCATTCGTGCACAGATATAAACACATGCTAGACACTATGCTAGAAATATAATGGCAAGCAAAATGCAAACTCTGCCCACAAGTATTGATAGTTCGCAGTCTAACGGACCAATAATTAAACAACAACAAAGTATGGTAATGATAACAGCTTTGATAAAGGAGGTAAAGTTGACCCTTAAACAATGCAGGGGTTGGGATGGGGTATTGGGGACCAACCCCTATGCAGTTGAAAACCCGCATATGTAACTTTACAGCTGGGCTCCGTATCCACGGTTCTGCATCTGCAGATTCAACTAACCAACCATGGAATGTGTAGTACTGTAGTACATACTTATTGAAAACAAATCCACGTATAAGTGGACCCACACAGCTCAAACCCATGTTGTTCAAGGGTCAATTGTATAATGCTATGTAGAAGCATACAGCAAGAACACCAACCTTTTTCTACAGATTGGTTAAGGGAAGCTTTTCAGAGTAATATTTAAGTGACATTGAAAGGATGAAAAGGAAGTAAAACACGTGACAAGACAGAAGAAAAATGAGAAAGGCCCAGAGACTGGCATGCCACTGAAGAGCTATTTTTAATGATACATTAATCATTCTATATTTGTTTAAACTAAAGAGAAAATTTCACACTTGGCACATATGCCTGTCCTCATTACTAAGGGCCTAAAGAAAGAAATAATGAAGTGATGTGAGAAAAATAAGAATTTGGAGATTACACACACATTTAATCACCAACACCTTTTAAAGAAAGATCAAAACAAAAAATATCCTTTTACAACCTTAAACATATCACTTCTGTCTCACCTTCTGAATATTTGAATATGCTGTCCCTTCTATATGGAATATTCCTTACTGGTCTCATTTCTCCTGCTGCTTAGTTAGTTTAAAGTGAGTTCAGCTTAGAACCTGACAACCTCCAGTCTAGTTTGTTTCTCTGATCACAGCACTGATCACACAGTACGGTAACTCCTTGTAATTTTAACCATACTAGATACTTCACGAGAACAGTGACTATGTTTAATTATTTCAGTACAGTACCTGTTACAGAGGAAGCACTCACTGATTTTCTTAGGTTTTTTAAATAAAAATTCTTCCATTTCAAGATGGTAGTCTGATCTCAAAACCACCACTTTAAGAAAGTATGTGAATGGTCAGTGGTTAAGAATCTGCCTGCCAAGGCAGGAGACATGAGTTCAATCCCTGGTCCAGGAAGATCCCACATGCCACGGAGCAACTAAGCCGGTGCACCACAACTACTGAGCTTGTGCTCTAGAGCCCGTGAGCCACAACTACTGAGCCCTTGTGCCACAACTACTGAAGCCCGCATGCCTAGAACCCATGCTCCACAACAAGAGAAGCCACCACAATGAGAAGCCTGCACAACACAACGAAGAGTAGCCCCTACTCGTCACAAACTACAGAAAGCCTGCATGCAGCAACGGAGACCCAATGCAGCCAAAAATAAATAAATAATACATGTATTAAAAAAAAAAAAGAAAAGAATGTGAATGGTGACACAGAGACCCTGTTTCCCTACACTACAAAATTTCATCAAAACAATAGAGAAGATATTAAAAGAATAAATCCACAACAGCAATGGAAAACAAGGATGCTACTGGCAGAACATAAATCTTGAGGAATTTTGAGACAGAAAGATGTTTGAAATTACAGAAACAGAAAAAGAATAGATAAAACCACAGGAGTGAGATCTGTTCTTCAAAAAAACAGGCAAAGAAAACTGCCAAACTAGTATAAAAATTAACAGTGGTAGAAATTAAGGATGGTTTACAACGGAACAGCTGGATCAATCAAGACCTTCTCCTGAGAACTACTCCCTAAAAAGAGGAGAATCTGTCAGGGAAGGGAGCACATTATGAGGACGTTGGGGCTGAAAAGAAGTAGAGCATGAAAATTTCAGGCTTTCACAAATGCCAAGCAGAAAAAGGAGAGGTGAGGGAGAAAAGTAAAAAGCAAAGCTAGAAAATGAAATTAGTTGCACTCTGAAAGTAAAGAAAGGCTTTCTTACCGTAGCAATCATATGAGCCCTCAGCCTTGCAGCCTACAACCGAAAGAAGCTGCCATTTAGTGCACCCTCTCTACTTAGGCAAACAGATCTCCCAGCCAGGAAGGAGGACCACTTGGGAAAAAGACCTTTAGAATCACAGGCCCAGTGATTCTAGGTTGTAAGAAACCTAGGCTCAGTACTTACAACTATGAAAAAGCAACATTAAAAATGAACCAAAATGGGGCTTCCCTGGTGGCGCAGTGGTTGCGCGTCCGCCTGCCGATCCAGGGGAACCAGGTTCGCGCCCCAGTCTGGGAGGATCCCACATGCCGCGGAGCGGCTGGGCCCGTGAGCCATGGCCGCTGAGCCTGCGCATCCGGAGCCTGTGCTCCGCAACGGGAGAGGCCACAACAGAGGGAGGCCCGCATACCACCAAAAAAAAAAAAAAAAAAAAAAAAAAGAACCAAAATGAAGAGAAGCAATGAGGAAGACAAAATAACATACAAACCCATTAAAAAAAAAAAAGATTCAAATTAGAAACCCCAATCAATGAAACAGAATAGAGCTCAGAAATAAACCCACATGCCTACGGTCAATTAATCTTAGACAAAGGAAGCAAGAATATACAATGGAGAAAACACAGTCTCTTCAGCAAGTGGTGTTGGGAAAGCTGGACAGCAGCATGTAAAATCAATGAAGTTAGAACACACCCTCACACCACCATGTACAAAAATAAACTCAAAATGGCTTAAAAACTTAAATATAAGACATGACACCATAAAACTTAGAAGAGAATATAGGCAAAACATTCTCTGACATAAATCGTACCAATGTTTTCTTAAGTCAGTCTCCCAAGGCAATAGAAATTAAAGCAAACAAAAACAAAACCAAAACAACCAAATGGGACCTAATCAAACTTAAAAGCTTTCGTACACCAAAGGAAACCATAAACAAAACGAAAAGACAACCTACAGACAGGGAGAAAAATATCTGCCAATGATGCGACGAACAAGGGCTTAATTTCCAATATACAGACAGCTCATACAACTCAACAATTAATAAAAAAAAAAAAACCCAATCGAAAAATGGGCAAAAAACCTAAATAGACATTTTTCCAAAGACATACAGATGGCCAACAGGCACATGAAAAGATGCTCAACATCACTAGTTATTAGAGAAATACAAATCAAAACTAAAATGAGGGCGCTTCCCTGGTGGCGCAGTGGCTGAGAGTCCACCTGCCGACGCAGGGGACGCGGGTTCGTGCCCTGGTCCGGGAGGATCCCACATGCCGCGGAGCGGCTGGGCCCGTGAGCCATGGCCACTGGGCCTGCGTGTCCGGAGCCTGTGCTCCGTGGCAGGAGAGGCCATGGCAGTGAGAGGCCCGCGTACCACAAAAAAAAAAAAGCCTACAATGAGGCACACTGGTCAGAATGGCCATCATCAAAAAGCCTACAAACAACAAATGCTGGAGAGGCTGTGGAGAAAAAGGAACTCTCCTACACTGCTGGTGGGAATGTAAACTGGTGTAGCACTATGGAAAACAGTATGGAGGTTCCTCAAAATACTAAAAATAGAATTTCCATATGATCGTGCAATCCCACTCCTGGGCGTATATCCAGAGAAAAATATAATTCGAAAAGATACATGCACTCTGATATTCACTGCAGCACTACTTACAATAGCCAAGACATGGAAGTAACCTAAATGTCCACTGAAAGATGAATGGATAAAGAAGATGTGGTACATATATACAATGGAATACTACTCAGCCATAAAAAAGAATGAAATAATGCCATTTCCAGCAACATGGATGGAACTAGAGATTATCATACTAAGTGAAGTAAACAGAAAGAGAAAAACAAATACCATATACTATCACTTACATGTAGAATCTAAAATATGACACAAATGAACTTATCTATGAAACAGAAATAGACTCACAGACGTAGAGAATAGACTTGTGGTTGCCAGGGGGGGTGGGGTGGAGGAAGGATGGATTAGAAGTTTGGGATTAGGAGATGCAAACTATTACGTATAGGATGGATAAACAACAAAGTCCTACTTATAGCACAGGAAACTATATTCACTATCCTGTGATAAACCATAATGGAAAAAATATGAAAAAGAATGTGTATATATGTATAAATGAATCACTCTGCTCTACAGCAAAAATTAATGCAACATTGTAAACTATATACTTCAACAAAATAAAATTTTTTTTTTTTTTTTTTTTTTT
>NC_041217.1:40927647-40940311 GCF_002837175.3 Physeter macrocephalus
GGGATCTTCCCGGACCGGGGCACGAACCCGTGTCCCCTGCATCGGCAGGTGGATTCTCAACCACTGCGCCACCAGGGAAGCCCAACAAAATAAAATTTTAAAAATAAAAAATAAATTACTTTTAAAAAAAGAAAGAAGCCCCAGAACTGCCTGAAATCAGGCTGTACAAAAGGAGAAATCAGAGAACTAAACAAAGTTCTTGGAAAATAAAAAGCCAAGTGACAAAATAAATCCAACCTAATTAAAAAAAAAAAAAAGACAAGGCTAGTAGAATATCAGCCATCCAGAACAGGGTCAGCAAACTATAGTCCATGGGCCAAATCTGGCCATGGTCTAAATTTTATAAATAAAGCTTTACTGGAACACAGCCACACTCATTCACTTACATGTTGCAAATGGCTGTTTTCACACTACAGTGGCAGAGTTGAGTAGTTGCAACAAGAGACTGTGAACCTCAAAGTCTAAAATATTTACCATTGATCCTTCATAGAAAAAGTGTGTCAATTCCTAATCTAGAAAATATAACCAAGCAAAAGTCACAGAAAGTGAGGCAAAAAAACAAAGGAATGCAAAGTATGAAGGCAAGGTTAAGACATGTGGAGCATATGTCCAAAAGTTCCAACATCTAATAACAATTCCATAAAGAGAAAACAAAAAGAAGGGTGGGGAGGACATACTCTAAGAAATTAGAGGACTATTTCCTACAATGAAAAAAGCTAAGTCCTTAGATTCAAAGGACCCACTAAACACTGAGCATAATGAACAAAAAGATCCATGTTTAGATCTATCATAGTGAAGTCCCAGCCTAGTAGGAAGAAATAAGAGGAAATCTTCAAAGTTTCTGAAGAGTAAATTCAGGTTGTTTACAAAAGAATGTTTGACATCAGATTCCCTTTTTATGATACTTATCTAAAGATAAGGATAGGACGAAAAAGGAAAAGCACAGGCTAACACCGTTCATACATATAGATATAAAAATTTAAATGCATTACTGAATCCAGCAATAAAATATTTTAATAAAAAAGCTGGATGGCTGAATACACAAAATGTTCATTTTATTATTCTTTAAAATTGTACACAGGTATATAGACTTAGGTAGTTATATCTCACAATTTAAAAAGTCTAAAAATTAGAGTACAGGAGGAATATGATGAAGAAAATTAAAATTACTTAAAAGTTCAACACCCAGATAAAACTAATGTTAATATTTCAGTGTATCTTTTTTTCTAGGCATAGATTTTTATAAAACTGGAAATCATCTCATATGTGAACATTTTCCCTAAGGAATATGTTTCTATAATAAGAAAATAAACTTCATTCCCCACACCCCCCCAAAAAAAAGATTCGTATGTTGCCCTAAGACAAAAGCACTGTGTATACTTTCATAACCTTTTTTCGTTCAATACAAGGGGATAAGTTTCCCATATCATTATTGTTCAGAACATGACTTTTCATGACAGCAATTATTTTAGTACATAACTATCTTAATTCCTTTTTGTTAGATATTATTTCTAATTTCTGATTATTAATGCTATCATAAACAATCATTTTGTCACCTTTAACTACAAAAAGAGAACTCATTCCAGTGAGAAAACGATTACTTAAAAAGCAAACCCACAAAAAACAGAAAACATAAGCCCCAACATAACTCAAAAGGTAAACTGGAGAAAAAGCAAAGATTCTAACAGCAAGGAAAAACATATCAGGAGCTGGCATTAGAGTTTACCTACCTGCTGCCTCCTCACTGTTTAGACCAGCTGACATGCCTAATCGCTCCTTCAGAGACTTGGAAACTTGAACTGTTTAAAAAAAAAAAAAAAAAAGTTGGGGACTTCCCTGGTGGTGCAGTGGTTAAGAATCCACCTGCCAATGCAGGAGACACAGGTTCAAGCCCTGCTCCGGGTAGATCCCACATGCTGCAGAGAAACTAAGCCTGTGCGCCACAACTACTGAGCCTGTGCTCTAGAGCCCATGAGCTACAACTACTGAAGACCATGCGCCTAGAGCCCACAGCAATCAATCAATCAACGAACACTGTCTTTAAAAAAAAAAGTTGAACAGAGACTTTTTATAGGTCAAAAATCTTTTTCAAAGGTCACGAATTAGGCTTATACTTGTTTTCTAATGAAAACACTTTCCAAAAATCTATTCAGGTCTTAAAACTTTTCTTCTTCACAGTACAGACAGATCTATACAAATAATGGATTCTCTAGAGCACTTTGGAAAGCACAAAGAAAAAGTCCTTGCTTTTACATCTGAAAAGCAAAAATTACTGAATTTAAGGAAATAATTTTGTTACTGTGCAACGTTCTAAAATCTTATTGGCCTCAAAAGGTTTTTTCCCCCCCTAGATCCATCTGAAATATGCTCTTTAGTTATGAGAGTCTTCAATACGACTGATAGGCAAAAGGGAAGGAAATTTGACTGCAAAGAAAAAAAGTAACTTCTGTTTACAGCTTTCAGAATATAAGAAAGCCGCCAAACAAGAAAGTCTACCCATCAAAGCCTCTTGGGCTAGGGGAGAAGTGGAAAGAAGTATCTTATCTTCCGCAGAAGTTAAAACTAAACACAAGAAGGAAAAAACACCTTTTTTTTAAAAAGTAATTAACACCACTGTTTCACTGCAAGTGAGACAAGGGAAAAAAAATCCAACCCTTTACTTCCTTCTATAAATAAAACTTCAACTATAAAATCATTCTAACTTCCAAATATCTCTCAAATTAGTCTGCATCTCTCATACCAACTTCTAGAACACTAAATCTATGCCACTAACTCCTCTTGCCTGGATTATTTTAACAGCCTGCTAACTCATTCCTGGACAGCACTCTTATCCCCTTTCTCCATATTTTATTAGATGATGGTTCCAAAATGCCAATATGAGGATCTCTGATCCTTGTTTATAACCTTCCCATTGTTTGCTACTATCTTATGATAAGCCCAAACTCTCTAATATGGCTTAAAAGGTTCTATTATCAGCGGTCCCCAAACTTTTTAGCACCAGGGACCGGTTTCATGGAAGACAATTTTTCCCCGGACCCAGGGTAGGGAGGGGGTGGTTTTGGGATGATTCAAGCACATTACGTCTATTGTGCATTTATTTCTATTACTATTACATTGTAACATATAATTAAATAATTATACAACTCACCATAATGCTGACAGGAGGCAGAGCTCGGGGGTAATGCGAGCTATGGGGAGTGGCTGTAAATACAGATGAAGCTTCGCTTGCTCACCTGCCGCTCACCTCCTGCTGTGCGGCCCGGTTCCTAACAGGCCACGGACCGCTACCTGTCCGTGACCCGGGGGTTGGGGACTCCTGCTCTATATGACCAATCCCTTCTTCCTCTGCAATTACCATGCTCTGCATTCCAATTCTGATTCAGTCACAGTGAGTCCCTTGAACTCTGTGCCTTCTGTGTATTATACTCTCTGCCTCTGGCCCTTCAACTTTACCTGGCTAAATCATGTTTCAGGTCTAAGCTTCAACATCATTCCCTCTGGGAACCTTTCCCTGACAGATGGTGAGATTAGGTGCCCTTCCTATGTGCTCCCATAACACTGTGTACTTTCTCTGTCACAGAATTTATCACAATATATGGAAGGATTCCTATCTGCCATTATACTACAAGCTCCTGAGGTCTGTGATGGTGTTTATTTTTATCCAATGGTGTCTACCTAGAATCCAGCAGAGTAAACATTCAAATGTTTGTTGAATGAAAAATAAAACAGACACAAGAAGATAATAATCATTAACCTGAGCAAGAAGAATGACAAACCATACCTGTTAACATTACAAGAGACAAGCGTCAGGATTACACACACAAAGTATATTAGAACAAAAGTACCTTTCTTTGGTGTTCTGTCAGTGTTAGTCTCTGGAGCTTCAACTTTCTTCCCTAGCCTTTGTGCAAGGCTACGCTTTAATGGAGGATCAACGTCACCACCTACAAACAGAGAGCGGGAACTCAGTTTAAGATTTCAAGCCAATCTTTAGCAAGGTCAAGAAATACAAGCAGGGCTTCCCTGGTGGCGCAGTGGTTGAGAGTCCGCCTGCCGATGCAGGGGACACGGGTTTGTGCCCCGGTCTGGGAAGATCCCACATGCCGCGGAGCGGCTGGGCCCGTGAGCCATGGTCGCTGAGCCTGCGCGTCCGGAGCCTGTGCTCCGCAACGGGAGAGGCCACAACAGTGAGAGGCCCGCGTATCGCAAAAAAAAAAAAAAAAAAAAAAAAATACAAGCAAAAACAGACAATGTAGAATAATTCTGTAAGTTTTCTGCATTTATATGATGTGTTCATTCACTAGCTTCCTTATAACTCAATGTTAGAGAAGGAATAAAAATGTCCCAGAAAAAAGAGGTAAGGACGGAGAATGTTAGAAAAAGGAATAAAAATGTCCCAGAAAAAAGAGGTAAGGAAGGAGACAAAAAAATTAGAATGCACAAATTAACATTTACCAAATAACTAAAACTATAAATGGAGGATTATAAACCCTGATTAAAGCTGAAATTCAGGATTAGGAATATGTGAAAAAAAAATCTTCATGCACAAAAAAAATCTTTAACTGGCCAACTGTTGAATTCTAGGTTGATCTGTGATTAAATACAACTGGATGATTAGGAGGACAGCAAAAGAACCATAAAATTTAAAATTTTCCAGGGACATGAAGACTCCAAAGGCCAAAGAGCCCTTTTCTTCAATTCCAGATAAGAAATCTAAGGTTATGAAAGATGCTGTATCTTACCCAAGTCACCAATTAGTGACAGAGCCAGGACCTGAACCAAGTTTCCCGACTCCTGGTTTGTTGCATTACACTGGTCAATACAAGCTGTTTAAATGTCACAAGTTTTTAAAAACTATTCTTTGGATCACTTGACTGAAGGTAGAACTTTAGCAGGGTCGCATAAAAACTTTAAACACCCTACAGAGAATGTACTTTTCTCTCTCCTCTTATTTGTAATTTAAATATACAACCCCAAATCACAAAGTTTATTACACATATGCTGATATTAAAATAGATTATTTCCGTAATTTTTTACCTAAATTTCTCAGGCAGCGAGAATGGTATAAAACAAAACACAAAACAGATAAGATTTCATATTCATAAGCACATTTTAAAGGAGTATGAAGGAACCTCTGAAGTCAGATAAGATTCTCAAAATAATTATTTTGAGACAGATACACTAGGGTCAGTACACAATAATTCAGTTACATGGTAAAATACTTCCCTAAGTATAAAATAGCACTAATAAATGCAAGGACTGAATTTATATTAACTGGACACTTTGTTTTCCCTCTAAAAACTCAAATTTCAATTTATCCATAGAAACAGATATTCTTTACTCTTTTTTAAACCGAGTACCTTCTAAAAAGTTGGTCACAATCTAATTAAAACACTATAAATTTGTATAACTTCACACCTGTCAAAAACATGAAGAGATTTTATACATGCTTTCAGCCAGAAATACAAGGGAGTTAATATCAATATTGACAGGGCATTTGTATAAAGAGAATTTTGGAGGAGATATGTAATGCACAAACAAGCAGAAAACAAAGGATATGCTCAAAACTTATCTCACCTCCTAAAAATCTTCGTTTCCCCAGTCTCTCAGTTAGATTCAATCTTACCAAAGGTTCTTCTCCTAAAATGGCAAAAACAGAATTTCTCTACCATTAGCCAATTTTTCCGTATTCAGTAACTACTAATGGGTACAAAGTATGCTCTGATATTAAAGCCTCTTGGAAATCAGATCTCAGTCTTAAGGAAAACTACCCACATTAAAAGAAAAAAAATCAACCTATTAAATAATAATTTAAATAACCAAATGCACAGCCCAAAGGGAAGCAATAGCACAGTCCTAATTAATAGTAGCCAAGTACACAAAGACAAGCTGTGTCTAACCAATTGATTATAAAACCCAAGCTATACTTTTGCT
Source organism: Physeter macrocephalus (assembly GCF_002837175.3). Classification (NCBI taxonomy): domain Eukaryota; kingdom Metazoa; phylum Chordata; class Mammalia; order Artiodactyla; family Physeteridae; genus Physeter; species Physeter macrocephalus. The sequence continues at coordinate 40,933,582 of NC_041217.1, forward strand.
TGTGTACTTCCATATGTTAAATGAAATCATACTTTACTCCACTGCTAACTCTCCTATATAACGTTCCTTGATCACCCCAGGAAGAAGTGAGATCTCTTTCCTCTGATTCTTTGTTGTCTGAATGGTACATTTTAATGTATCTGCATACTATAATTACTTGTGTCATATTCCTTATCAGATTTAAAACTATTAAGGGAAAAGACTTTTACATTTTTCTATAACTTAAAAGGTTTATTACAGTTCTTTACTTACAATGGACAGTCAATAAATTTGTTGGATAAAATAAACAGTATATGTAAAAATCAAATACAATACATAATGTGAGAGCTGCATGATTAAGAATTTCATCTTTTTAAAAAGTAGGGTCAAATGCACTAATTTTTCATCATTCTATCCAATCAACATACTGAAGTCTCCCTGCAAATCCACCAATATACCCAACCCAAGCATTTTGCTCTCCCAGTCATTTAAAAGTAGTAGGCTGACACCTCTTAAGACCTACCTATACCTCACCTTGTTTGTTGGACAGAGTTACTGTCCTCACCACAGTCCGGACATTCTCTTTTTCAGGACCTGGAATGGGCTGTGGTTGGAGTAAAAGACTGGAAGCTCCCGAAGAACCTTCTAAATATAGAGAGTCAAAGAACAGTAAATAATTTATGGAAAATAAAGCTATCAGAGGTCAAGAAATTCTGTTTTTGAGACCAGGAAATCCAACACAGACCACGGGACTACAAGTCAATCAGTTTTTCTGTTCCTGTTTGCCTACAGTGAAATGGAGTAGGGAAAGGGGAGATAATCTTATTCTTTATCTGCCTTTGGCACAATGTGAAAGTAAAATATAAAACTGTTTTGAGTGACTCAGGCACTCAATGTACTTTTATTTACTAGGAAGGCTAACATTATTCTAAAGTTAACCTCAGAAGCACATCAGCTATTAAGTGTGTCAATTCAATCTTTTCCATCTCTATTCAATCATCTGCAAAACACAACTCCAAAGTTGCTACGCAACAATCTTTAGCAAGAAGGCACTTAGAACCAACCATTTGATTCTCTCTAAATACATTTCACACTATATAATTTTTAGGGCTGGAAATATATATCGACCAGGCTAAGGCAAGCACCAGAAGAAAATCCTAGCAGCTCTTGAGGAAGAATTCACCTACTACAAAATAGACTTTTTCCTCTTTTAAATAATAGTTTAGGGAATTCCCTGGTGGTCCAGTGGTCAGGACTCCATGCTTCCACTCCAGGGGTCACGGGTTTGATACCCGGCTGGGGAATTAAGATCCCACAAGCCATGCAATGCGTTCAAAAAAAAAAAAAAGCTTATATGCTATTCTTTAGAGTTATATTTCTCAAAATAAGCAAACAAGTTCTTTCAGGTTCTTCGTTGTATGTGCCTAGCTCTGAACAGTTAGGGACTGAAACAGCTGCAACGGGTTAAAAAAGCAACTGTGATTTAAATAAGACTGTGTTTTACTTCAAAGAAGCCACAAAAATCAAAATGTATTTGCTCATTTTGGTTGGTGTCAAGTGTCCTTATTATCAGAAGTATCTTTTTTTTTTTTTTTTTTGGCTGCATTGGGTCTTCGTTGCTACAGAAGTGTCCTTTCTATTCTTCTCTAGCAACATTCAGTCCTCCGTGTCAGGATTTCCCTGGTGGTCCAGTGGTTAAGACACCACGCTCCCAATGCAGGGGGCCTAGGTTCCATCCCTGGTCAGTGAACTAGATCCCACATGCATGCTGCACTAAGGAGCCTGCCTGCCGCAACTGAGATCCGGGGGAACCAAGTCAATAAATTAATTAATTTATTTATTAAAAAAAAAATCCTCCATGTCAAAACTCCTGAAAACTCACCACCTTGCTTCTTTGATTTTTCCTTCATTTTCTTTGATTTAATTTCTTCAAGAGTTTTTATCCCAAAATTCAAACATTCACCTAGGAATGCAAATAGCAACCACATGAGGAACCAGCACCATTTCACCTTTGCATTTTATTTGTACACAGCTGGCATTCAAATGTTTGTTCAATGAATAAGAGAAATTGTGTGTATGTGTGTGTGTGTGTATAATGGGCGCAAGGAAGATGGAGGTGGTGGTAATCATGAACTAAATTTCAAAGGTATTTAAAATAGTCTGGACTCACTCAACAGTGCTGTAAGATTTATGAGCAGGAACCAGCATCAATATAGCCTCTTCTTACCTTGTTTTAAATTGACCCCAGGTTTCCGGGCAGAAGCCACTCGTAATCCATTATGAACTTCAGGAGTTGGTTGCAGGGTAGGTGTTTTGGTTTCGTCACCTTCCTCAGAAAACTGATCTATGTTATCAAAATTTAAGGCAAATTTCCAATTAAAAACAGGTCTAGAGCTTCAAGTCTGATTCTAATTCACTAAGTTACCCTGATCATTTACTTGCCTTAAAGAAAGAGCTAAAGCTTACCATCATCATCTTCATCATCATCTGCAGCATTGATTACCACTGGTGGATGTGTAGGGCTAGGAACATTTTCTGAACTTTCTGCTTTCATAACACTTCGCAGCTGAGGAGAGGGATTAGACTGGACAGATAATTTGTTTTGTTGAACTGTGAGCTGGCTAGCCTTCACTTCCTCTTCTGGTGACTCAGGCACAGTAGGCAACGCAGCTAGACATACAAAGTTAGCCATAAATTAAAAATAGAAGATACAGTCCCAATTCATCAAAAATCTCTGACAGAACAGTACGGAGGTTCCTTAAAAAACTAAAAATATAACTACCATATATCCCAGCAATCCTACTACTGGGCAAATACCCTGAGAAAACCATAATTCAAAAAGAGACATGTACCACAATGGTCATTGCAGCTCTACTTACAATAGCCAGGACAGGGAAGCAATCTAAGTGTCCACTGACAGATGAATGGATAAAGAAGATGTGGCACATATATACAATGGAATATTACTCAGTCATAAAAAGAAACGAAATTAAGTTATTGGTAGTGAGGTGGATGGACCTAGAGCTGCCATACAGAGTGAAGTAAGTCAGAAAGAGAAAAACACATACCGTATGCTAACACATATATATGGAATCTAAAAAAAAAATGGTTCTGATGAACCCAGGGGCAGGACAGGAATAAACACATAGATGTAAATAATGGACTTGAGGACACGGGGAGGGGGAAGGGTAAACTGGGACGAAGTAAGAGTAACACTGAAATATATACACTACCAAATGTAAAATAGATAGCTAGTGGGAAGCAGCCGCATAGCACAGGGAGATCAGCTTGGTGCTTTGTGACCACCTAGAGGGGTGGGATAGGGAGGGTGGGAGGGAGACGCAAGAGGGAGGAGATATGGGGATATACGTATAGCTGATTCTCTTTGTTATAAAGCAGAAACTAACACACCGTTGTAAAGCAATTATACTCCAATAAAGATGTTTAAAAAAAAAAAATCTCCAACCACCTATCATAAGTTTGGTGATTTTCTTTGAGCATTATGTCCTTTTAATTTATGTCTTTTAATTAAAATTTTAATCTAATTTTTAATTTCCCCATTTTCCCAATTAGGTTTTAAACTCCCAGGGAGGGAAAATGTGGCTTTCAGCTAATAACTATTCACTGCACACAAACACACTCAAAGTGGGTGCTCAAAACAGAGACTAAACAGGAAGCTGGATGCACAGTAACTATTTACAAATTCTAGACATTAAATTTTAATACTGAAATTCTAGGCTTTTTGATCAAGAAGCAGCTTTTTAAAGAGATAGCGGGCAATACTTCTGAATTAAACCAGAAAGGAGTGAGCCATTTTTCCCCTTAAATAGAGATAAAAATATATATCCATCAAATTTTAATCACATAGCAGATGTGGCTTTTAAATGGCTGATCACTCCGCTAGGAAATTACTTTAAAAGGACTTTAGAAATAAATACTAGCTTTTGGCAGAGTGTAAGTTTCATTTTAGATTACACCCTAGAGCAGGGGCAGGGTTAGCAAATGTTTTTCTGTAAAGAGGTATATAGTAAATATTTTAGGCCTTGTAGATCTTGTCTCAACTACTCAACTCTGAAGCAGTAGCACAAAATCTGGCCAGAGAAAATATATAAACAAATGGGCAGGGCTTCATTTCAATAAATCTTTATTTTACAAAACAGCTGGAAGACCAGACTTGCCAACACCCCTGGCCTGGAGGATCAAGTTTCTTTTGAAAATCTCTATAGATATGATACGAAAATGGGAAATGAGGTAATAAGCTATAGTAATCTAAACTATCTTGCCAAGAAACATTTGTGAAGCAGCATGGATTTTGGCAACAAAGTTTTAATCGTGACTGCTATTTTACTGGCTTATGACTGTGTACAAGTCATTTAACCTTAATAAAGTTCAATTCCCTCATCTGTGAAGTGAAAATAATACTGCTCTCACACAAGACTAAAAGAAGGCAATGTTTATAAAGTACTCTGTACATTGTGCATGTAGGTGTTCATTATACAGTAACTATTCTTTTAAAATTGAAACGAATCTCACTTTTGCTTGGAGGTAGGAAAAGGCCATCAACAAAACGTCCTCTGTTGTGATGAAAAGCACAGTTTAGTTTCTGACATCCCACTGGCTGATTTTCCCAGTAACAAGGAATCTCACTGCGTTTTTTCTGTAAGAGGAAAAACACATTGTTTTCAAGTAAAAAATAGTGTGACCTGTATTAATTTGGTCATGTTTTCTGGACAAAGTTTATACAAGCTTAAAAAATCTGAGGCATGTGAAATGATTGTGAGTATGAGGAAGAAGGGTTGCTGAAAGTAACATATTCTAGCATGACAGAGAGAGGAAAGGAGCAGGGAAGTAGTCTGCTATTCTTTCCTCCTTTTGCCCTCATCCTTGAACTCCTAAATGTCTACATTTAATTTAGAAAAGCAGGGTAATATAGTAGGTAAGATTATAGAATCAAAGATAAGAGTCAGAACCTCTATTATGTTACTTATTGACCATGTGATGTCAAATAATTTAATACTTCTTAGTCTCACTTTCCTCAGCTATAAAATGGGAGTAACAGTAGCTATTAATTAGTTTCTCATAGAATTAAATGAAATAATGTACATGAAGCACTTAGCACACAGAAAAGACTCAATAAACTGCAGTTATTATTTGAAGCTGAGAGTTCAAGACTTGGAAAAATTCTTCCCATTCGTGACTTCTAAAGGTTCATGTAACACACTAGGATGGCATCTTTCCTTCCCAAGCTACCTCACTCTTATAAAGGGGAACAAGAAAAACAAGAATACCGGTACATCTAGAATGATTTGCTGGATAACAGGATATATGTCCAGGAGAAACACATACATAAGTTCTAATACACACATTAGATGTATATAAATATTCAAAGAACACTATTTGTAACAGCTCCAAAATGGAAACAGACCAAATGTATATCAACACTAGAATGGATAAATACATTGTAGCATATTCATAAAATACAATGCTATCCAGTAATGAGAGGGAATAAACTTAACACCATGGGTGCAGAACAAAAGAAGCCAGACACAAAAGAGTACATACTGTATGATTCCATTTATGTAAAGACCAAAACAGGCAAACTCCTCTATTGCAGAGTAGTCAAGACGGTGATTAGTTTTGGGGGTGTGGTGAGTGACAATGAAGAGATAAAGGGGGAAGACAGAGTGTTGGAAATGTTCTAATTCTTGATCAGGGTGCTGGTCTAGTAAGTATATTCACTTTGTGAAAATTCTTCAACTTGTAAGATTATGATATGTACATATTTCTATATATACTTTAACAAATAGTTCAATAAAGAAAAAGAAAAAAAAAGACGTGATAAGCACTTCTGAAAAGCAACTAAATTCTGATTAATAACCTGCATTATGTTGTATCTCTCATAATAAGCAGCCTAAGGATTAAATTTCCGGGAAAGAACAGAAGCACTACACTTCAGAAATTTTTAAATATGGAGGAAAGAAACAGAGGAACAAATGACCATTACAAAAAGATCCTTAAACGTATCAAAAAGGGCAAAGATCCCAATATCTACTATATTGGGAGATTGATAATTTGATAATACACTGTGTTGGTAGGGATGTGGAAGAATCATGGAGTCCCACATACTGATAATGAAAATATAAATTAGCTCGACATCTCTGAAAGGTGACTGGGTAAAAACTATGTAAAAAATTTATGTCCTGCATTTACTGCCACATATTTTTTAAAAGTATAGCAAATAACTTTGCCTCTGAAAAAACTGGATAGTATTTATTAGTCTCCTGTTACACTTAAAAGATAGGTATAATAGATACCATTGTTTTTTAGAATAACAACAATTATTCTATTACTCCTTGAGGCAGAATCTAATGCCAATCTTCCTTGCTCCTGGATTTGTGTTTGCTTAAGTTTTTACTTCTTTCCTGAAAGCAATCTTCAAATTACTGGATGACTACTGTGATAGCATCCTCCTTATACAGGAGTCACATGACGTTTATTTGATCTGTTTAATACTTTTACTGAATTTTGTTTCAAAATAAAAAGTAATACATAAGCAATGAGGATGACTTGGAAAATAAGATTAATGCCTGTTAGGCCATTACCCAGTGAGAGTCACTTATTTTGGTATAGAATTCTTTTTCTTAAAAAACAAAAACAAGGGGCTTCCCTGGTGGCGCAGTGGTTGAGAGTCCGCCTGCTGATGCAGGGGACAAGGGTTCGTGCCCCGGTCCGGGAAGATCCCACATGCCGT
>NC_041217.1:40940335-40950404 GCF_002837175.3 Physeter macrocephalus
TTGGGCCCGTGAGCCATGGCCGCTGAGCCTGCGCGTCCGGAGCCTGTGCTCCGCAATGGGAGAGGCTCACAACAGTGAGAAGCCCACGTTCCGCAAACAAAAACAAAAACAAAAAACAAAAACAAAAACCTGTAGAATGTATTGATTCACACTTAAAAGAAAGTTGTTCCATATAATTCTATACATTTTCACTTAGCAACACATCCTCCATAGTAACATTCTCCTATATGATTACTCCTTTAACTTTTTAATAGTAACATAGCACATGGTCCAAAGATATACAGTTAATGCTCACATTATTTAATTAGCAAATACTGAACCATTCTGCTCAAGGAAACAGAGTTGGGTTCCTGAAAGCTCCTGGTCACATTTTCATCAAGTGATCAATACATAATCTTGTTTTATGTGTGTCTGTGTTTAAAGACACCTTATTTAATAAATATCATTGGGGACTTCCCTGGTGGCGCAGTGGTTAAGAATCCACCTGCCAATGTAGGGGACACAGGTTCAATCCCTGGTCTAGGAAGATACCACATGCTGCGGAGAAACTAAGCCCATGTGCTACAACTACTGAAGACCGCATGCCCTAGAGCCCGTGCACCACAACTACTGAAGCCCGTGCACTCCAGGGCCTGCGTGCCACAACTACTGAGCCAATGTGCTGCAACTACTGAAGCCTGCGTGCCTAGAGCCAGTGCTCCACAACGAGAAGCCACCACAATGAGAAGCCCGCACACCGCAATGAAGAGTAGCCCCCACTTGCTGCAACTAGAGAAAGCCTGTGCATGGCAACGAAGACCCAATGCAGCCAAAAATAAATAAAATTTTAATAAATAAATATCATTGATTCATTAACATTGAACTCAAGGTCAACAGCGCTGTAACTCACACCTGAATGAAGCTTATCGAACACTCGTGTTTTCTACACAAGGCACGTAAGAGCTTTCTTGCACTTAGGGACATTACATACAGCACTTCAGCACTATACTTGGGGGCCATTTAAAACAGCAAAATCACAAACAAAAAGCACAAAAATGCAAACAAACATGGCACTAAATAGATCATGAAGAGGACATTTGTACTGATTTTGGGGTTACAAATAAATTTTAGCATATATACAAATTTGCAAATATGGAACCCATGAATAATGAAAGTCGATACATCTAGAAAGGGGGGTATACAGTAAAACGACTCCTTACCATTCCCGTCTCCACTCTCCTATAGCCATTGTTGTTAGGTTTCTCCTTTATACTTCCAGAGATATTTAAAATGCATATACGAGCGAAAAACAAATATAAATTCTTTTCCTTACCTTTTTTTTAAACACAAATGGCAGTCTATTACACACTTTATTCTGTCCTTTGCTTTTTCAGTGACACTATATCCTGATCTTTTCATATAAATAAATAAGTAGTATCCCTTTAAAATTTTTTGGTAACAGCTGCCCAGCACTCCACTGTATGAATGTAATAAAATTATTTAAATGAAGGTTCGGTTGTTTCATACACTGTACATGTTACAAATTATGTTACAATGAGTAATTCTGCATAGATCTCATTTTGCACATGAGTACAGATGAGACAAAGGTACAAGCAGTTAGTAGTTTTGAAAGATGCAGCCAAACAAGCCTCTGTGCAAAAAAGAGTTATTAACAGAGTAGCCCTAAGCCTGCAGTCCTCAGATAGCCTGCTTGTAAGGCTGGCCCTTTCCTGGCATGTGGGAAATTGGCTCTTAGAATGCTCCTGGTCAGTTAACTGATCACTGTGCCTAGACTGTTCATGCAAACAATATGGCTTATGCTGAACACCTGACATCCTTCTAGGAGACTAGAGTTTTGATATGTGTTAGGTAGAGGGTGCCTATGTGACCAGCCCCAATAAAAAAATCTGGATGCTGATCGAATGGGCTTCCCTGGGCAAAAACACCCCACACATTTTGCTGCATTTTCACCACTGGGGGAAGTGTATGTTCTTTGTGACCCCTTATGGGAGGGAAAGATAATAAAAGAAGCCCACACATGGATTCCTCCAGACGCTGTGTTTTTTTCTTTTATGATCAGTATATCCTTACTATGTCACTGTAATAAATCTTAGCCATGAATAAACCATATGCCAAGTCCCATGAGTTTTTTAGAAAATCTCCAAACGCAGATGTTCTTAGTGACTGATACACCTTTCCTAGGAGTTGTGCCAGTTTATACTCTGCTCACAATGTTACAACATGATTTTTCGAAAGTTCCAGAGTATTTCTTTTTCTGAATGTATTTAGTGAATTCCCTATTTGGAAGACAGCATAGAATGTAGTTGAGAGACCATAAATCTGAAACCAGAATGGAGTAGTTATATAACCACAGGCATACAAATTGCATATTTAGTCTCTTTCTTCTTTCCCCACCCCCTCTCAAACAATTCAGTCCAAAGTCATTAGGTGAAGCTGAGAGAGGTAGGCATTCATGTTGGGAGAGGGAAGGGCAAGTGGCCCAGAGCAAGGTGTTGGAGGCTGACTGAGATGAGGAAGGTATCCACGTGACAAGGTGGAACCGGCATAGGGTGTCAGGGTTAGTAAGACATTTGTGTAGGAGGATGGCCTGGCACAAGGTTGGCGCCTGAGAAGGGTGAGCAAGGCTTTTATGCAGAAGGGATCCTAATGTAGGGTGAGGAGGGTATACTCATGGAGTGTCAGCCTAGAATGGGCATCAAAGATCAAGTGGGGTGAGGAAGGAAGGCTCTTCTGAGTGGGTCCTGGTACAGTTAGAGAATGAGCAGGGTGAGGAAAACAAGCACCTCACATGGGAGGGCTGCCCAACACAGAGTATCAAAGCCCAAGGATGTGAAAAAGGCATCCATGAGGTCCGGAGCAGGGTGAGGAAGGAGTCCTCACAGTGGAGCAAGGTGGGAGGCCTGCCCTGGTACAGGATGTCAGAATCGAAACAAGGTGAGAAAGACTTCCTGTGCAGGAGCAGCCTCATGTGACACCAGAGCCTGAGAGGAAGAAATAGGCTGTGATACACTGTCTAGTTTACATAACTAGGGGACTGATCAAATAAGATTAAGAACAATGGAAATCAAGTTTTGGAGAAGAGAGTTACAAGTATGAATAAGGAGAAGCCTAGACAAAACACTGTAGTGTTGGTAAATTGGAAGGATCTATGTGAACTCATGATTTTCAATACATAAAGTAATAAACAATGATATAAATGTATGTATATACATTTATATATTCCTCTGTTCTGTCCACTGCATGCCTGGAAGCAGTGACACTCCAGGAGCAGTTACACTAGAAGGAACCAAGGCTCCTTGCAGAAATGGCTGATTCCACAACTGGAGGAGGAAAAGTACCAGATGAACCTGGATAATCTTGTTAGGCCACAAAGTGAAGACGTGTTCAAAGAATGATGGAAACATCAAAAAGATACAAAAACCAGCTTTAAGGTCTCTTACTGGCCCAAACTGAGTCAACCTGAGGATAAAAAATGATAGTAGTGACATATAACACATTGAATAAAATAGGAAACCATGAGTTCACACATAAAAAGCTAGAAAAAAGACCTTGAGAATTTGATGAGGAATGGGATAATTACAAGGTCTCCAAGTTCCTCTCCACAAAATACTTACTAAATACCAAAAGGAAAACTTTATAGTAAGCAATCTGGTGGATACCACCTTAATGAAGTGATCAAAGTTAACAACACCAGTAATGGGATAATTAAAATTGTATGCCACCCAATGGTAAGCAATGAGAAGAATATCACCTCTGTGATATTCCTGCCCAATATACATGACCTGAATTTAGTAATGAGAAAATATCAGATAAACCCAAATTGAGGAACACTCTACAGAATAACTGTCCTAAAACTACCAAAAATGTCAAGGCCAATGAAAGGCAAGAAAAGACTAACTGTTCTAGACAGAAGGAGACTGAAGAGTTATGGCAACTATATGCAACACTTGATTCTGGACTCACTCCTACTGCAATAAAGGACATCACTAGTACAATGGCAAAACTTGAATGGGATCTGAGGATTCAATGAAAATAATACATATATGTAAATTTTCTAATTTTGATGGTTGTATCACAGTTATGTAAGAGAGTATCTTTCGTGTTTGTAGGAAACAGTCATGAAACTATTTGGAAGTGATAGGAAATGTCAGTAATTTACCCCTAAATGGCTTAGAAGAAAGTTTTATAATACTGTACTTGCAACTTTTCTCTAAGTTCAGATTGCTTTAAAATAAACATAGAAATATAAATACTCCCCAAATATACATATATAATTTTTACACTTTGGACAGATTACCAAACCACCTTTAAGAAATATGATACCAATTCATACCACATAACATCTAGATATTAAGTGAACATTTTAATGAGAGAAATTTCACTAAGCCATTAAAAAAATTTAACCCACATGTTATATGAAATGTTGTTTTTTACCCCCATATTTTTTTATTGGCCCATCAGGACACAAGACTACTTACTATAATACAAACTGAAAACTTACATCAATCTCCATGTGCCGAAACCTGCACACCTGTCGAAAACAGCGCCCTTCCTGCCATAATGTGCAAACAGTTTCATTTCCTAATGCAGCTTCACAATGACGGAATGGACAGCTGTCACCCTGTAAACAAAGAGAATAATACAGAAAAGAACTGTGGTACCAAACTAGATCCCAGGCAAAATGTTCACTGTACATTTCTTGGTATCTAGACAAACACAAAGGAGTAAGGAGAGACAGGTAAAGTAGAAAACAACTGAGATGAGATGACACGAACAATCTGAGGTCAACAATTTTTAATTTACTAAAACCTATTTCTTGACAGCATCCTATATCTGATCTGACAACATGAATGACACAAGCTGAGAGATGGGCCTGAAAAAGACAAGTGGGAGTATTAGGTACTCTTTAAAAATATATTTTACTGGTAATCTTCAAAACCATTTCATACATCCTGACTTGTGTAACTAGCTTTTAATGGAAAATTAGAAAGTAAGTTAATAGATCAGAATTTAAGTATAATTCCATACTTCACTATGTATTTCATACCGTTAATATCTGAAACAAAATGCTACTGTTATGCAACTTGCTATATAAAATCAAAGCTTTGCTCAAAACTGACAATTTTAAACATAGCACCCATATGATTTAAGAAAAATTTTTGAAAAATACACATGTATAGAATTAGTCATAAAGGAACAACAGAAAATAGCAGACAGATCTAAATGGAGCTATAGAAGAATCAAGCTGAAAAACAGGAAGCTCTGACAAAGAAAAAGCAATAAAGCTGCAAAAGCTTATTTAGAAAAGTGGCTTTAGTATTCAGAAGGAAATCTGAAGCAAGAAGTCAAATTCAACCCACAACAATTTCTACAAGTACAATACAACCCACCCAGTCATTTAACACAAAGTAAATAAAAGCAAAGTTGGCCAGCCACAGTTAAAGTGTTCCTAATTCCAAAAGCACCCTGAACAGATTAATTACAGCTAGAAGAACACTGAATGATGATTAAATGCTATGAACCTTTTTATTTTGGGAGAATATGGAGAACATAAAATGAAGAGAAAAAAATGATGAAGAATGAATTCCCTTAGGAATGCTACCCTTTACTAAAAACTGACAGCAGATAATAAATAGCTGAGCAAAACATAAAGATGACCTGGTATATTGGGAAAATCTTATCCAAATTTATTAGGGAAATCATAGAAAGAAATGATTTAGAGATGCCAATTCTTACTTTAGTACACGTAGAATAGAAAAAAAAATAGCAGTCTTCTCCTTGATTAGGCATGCTGAGTAGATCCTCAGATGAATATTGGCTTCTTGAAAACAAGCCACTGCTTCCTCAAGGCGAGGACCAGCTCCAAGTCCTCTTGAAATGGGTTTAATCTTCCAAAAGACAACTCAATCACAGAAATCGTCTTTTAAATGTAATCCTAAAATGAGAAGACAATGAACGAAAGTATTTCAGGTAAATTCTTCCAACTTTCTCCTCCAAATCACCTTGACCAATGAGATCACATTGTTAAAACCAAATTTTAATTGTATTAATATGTCTAAATTGCCTATAACACAGCCTTATGAAAACTGATTCACATTTTATTATGATGTGAATGTTGTACATTCTCATCTACTATGTAAAAGTTTTGTTAAGAATAGCCATGCTTCTTTCTTTTGCACTGTCTATGGTGCTTCAGCATAAATTAGGTAAGCACTGCACCCTCTATAAATGATCTGCAGTTTAGATTATTAATGGGACTTGGATTATTTTACACAAGATAATTTGCTAAATCTACATTTCTGACAAACCAGATTTTTTTTCAGCTAACAGAAGTTCTAATATTTTCACAAGCATTTTTGTTATTTCAAAAGTATATAAGTATGTGGAAAAAACTATCTCACTAGAAAAATTGGTGAAAAATTACCCCTGAAAAATCTGTAGAGCTAGTTAATATAATTAAGATGGACAAAGAGCTGCACACCAATTGCAAACAAGGAGCAAAAGAAGTTCTCAGGGCTTGACCCATAAAACAGTGCTTATACAAAATGACCAATATTCCCTCCCACCTCAGTCCCTGCCATACCCTGCCCCCCGCCCCCGCACTAAAGGGTTCAAGAAAGAAAGCTTCTAGAGAAGTAAAAATACATGATAAGAGCACAAGCCAGAATTTGGAAGGGGTTTCTACAAACTCCTACATCAGAAGATCGGGTTTCAGAAACACTGATCTAGGGACTTCCCTGGTGGTCCAGCGGTTAAGACTCTGTGCTTCCATTGCACGGGGCGTGCAGTCGATCCCTGGTCGGGGAAGTTCCACATGCTGAGAGGTGCGGCCAGAAACAACAACAACAACAGAAACATTGATCTACAATTTGAAAGCAGCTGAATCAAATTCCTTCATATTTCCCACTAACAATTCCTAATCCAAGAATAGCAGGCCATGACAAAAACCAGCCTTTAAGTCAGAAGGTTAGAAGAGTTATGTTACTAAACATATCTTCAAAATGTACATACCCTATGACTTCCGATTCCATTTCTAAAATTTATCCTGAGATTAATATTCAACAAATATGCAAAATAATAATGCATAAGAAAGTTCATCACCATCTTCTTCTAATAATGAAAAACCACCTAGAAACCTAAGTGTTCAAAAACCGATGCATCTATAAGCCAAGGAATGACACGGATTGCCAGCAAACACCAGAAGCTAGAAGAAGCAAGGAACGATCATTTCCCTACAGGTTTCAGAGAGAGCATGACCCTGCCAACACCTTTTCAGACTTCTGGACTCTATAACTGTGAGATAATAAATTTCTGTTGGTTTAAGACATACAGTTTGTGGTACTTTGTTATGGAAGTCCTAGGAAACTAACACAGATTACAAATATAGTCAACTAAACTTTGACAAAGGAGCAAGGCAATTTCAATGGAGAAAGGATAGTCTTTTCAATAAACACTCCTGGAAGAAGTGGACAAAAGATCGAAACAGACACCTCACCAAAGAAAACGTATGTATGACAAACAAGCATATGAAAAGATACTCAACATCACAGGAAATTGCAAATTCCTTTTAGAACAGCTAAAATCCAAAAACATACCACCAAATGCTGGTGAAGATGAGTAGCAGGAAGAAGTCTACAAGAACACAGACCAAAATGTTAGCAGTAGCTATGGCCACGGTAGTAGAATTACAGGTGGCTACTGATTATTTTGTTTTATGCTGAGAATAACATTAAGTTTTCTAATATAATGCAACACAGACATAAAAAATTTAAGTTTGCCCTAACCGACCTGACCATCACTGATCCACGAACGACTGGACCTTTAATAGCACCTCACCAATCCACTACCAGGATTCCTCTGACCGCAAACACAGGGAATGCATTCCGCCTTCTAGGGTACACCAAAAGGTAACTTTAAAAATTGGGGGGGAGGGGGACATTCCCTGGTGGTCCAGTGGTTAAGACTCCACGCTCCCAATGCAGGGGGCCCAAGTCCGATCCCTGGTCAGGGAACTAGATCCCACAGGCTGCAACTAAGACCCAGTGTGGCCAAATAAATAAATAAATATTTAAAAACTGGCAGGAGGGAGGGAATTCCTTCGTGGTCCAGTGGTTAGAACTCGGCGCTTTCACTGTCATGGCCTGGGTTCAATCCCTGGTGAGAGAACTGAGATCCCGCAAGCAGAACGGAGAAAAGAAAGAAAGAAAGAGAAAGGAAGGAAGGAAGAAAAGAAAGGAAAGAAAATTGGGGGGAGGGATAAATTAGGAGTTTGGGATTAACATATACACACTACTACATATAAAATAATCAACAAGGACCTACTGTATAACACAGTATATTACAATATTCTGTAATAACCTATACGGGAAAAGAATCTGAAAAAGAATGGATATACATATATGCATAACTGAATCACTCTGCTGTACACCTGAAACTAACACAGCACTGTAAATCAACTATACTCCAATATAAAATAAAAATTAAATTTAAAAAAATTGCCTCAAATGGGATCGATGAACATTCAAATAATTACAATGCCCCGTGCAATAAGGAAAAGTATTCATCAGAAAAGAATGAAAAATTTTTACGACAGAAAACCTTTTTTATAAACGAAAAAGAAGGCTTAAGAGGTCAATTTCATTCCTGAAATCAACATCCCAAAGAACACTGTGAAACTGTTGCTGGTTTCAGGAAGACTCCTACATACTAATCAAACAACAAAATGGAATTTATGAAATAGCAACAAGATAGCATGAATTGTACTTTTTTCCCCCAGTTTTTTCAAATTAGGTTCTGCAAAACACCCTCAGAGGTAGGCAAGGCATGGAGAGATTGAATCCTGAGTAGATGTGTACCACCTTACTAATGTTTACACAGAACAGTTCCTTCATATATTTGTTTTACACACTGAACTTCTATAACTTGCACTAGCAGGGAAAAAAGGATATAACTGCTATGTAAGAAAATAACCCCAAAAAATGTAGAGGTAAAAAACTGGCAGTAATTAATACTACCCCAAACAAAAATCTAAAACTAAGACAGCATATTCCTTTTTTTAAAAGGAAAAAAAAAAAGTACCCAGGATAAAGAAAAACCTGAAAAAGAGATTTAAGTAGAAGGAATAGATAAATAATAAACATTGATGAAAAACACAACAGAATTATGGGATATCACTGTCAGGACATCTCCCAGAATGCAAAAAGATGTCAACATGAGAGAAAAGATATATAACATGGAAATAATTCCAGAAGATTCAATTTCTACACAATGAAAATTCTACAAGGAAGGAATGGAATTAGTAGAGATAATAAAATAACAATACAAGAAATTTCCCTAAACTGGATGAACTTGAGTCTTTTAACTAAAGGGTTCATCAAATGCCAGGCAGAAATTTTCTTTAAAGACATCCTTACTATACCATATACGGTGAAATTTTTGAATTCCAATGGTAAAGACAGAATCATACAGGCTTCTAGGAAAAAGCAGACTGATGACAAAGGAAAGAAAATCAGACTTGACACTTGACTTCTCATATGAATCTCTAAAATGCCAAAAGACAAAATATCCAGAATTTAAAGGAGAAATTATGACCTTAAGATTTAGCCTTTCAAACTACATTTCCTTGGAAGAAGTTTTTGGAGAAGTCCCTAAAAGTATATACCATCTATGTACTCCATGTATTCTTTTAAAAATTACTGAAGGAAGTAGTCTAACTTCAGAAAAAAAAAATTTAGAAAAAATAACTAAATAATAGTAGAAAAAGAACAAAACAATGAAAAGGCACTATTTCATTGTTTTTTAAAACAACTACTTGGGGTATCTGATTTATGATATAGCTGATAAATCCTAAATAAAGCAAAGTGAACCACAGTATATAGAAAGAGTAACAAAACATGATCAAAGGGGCTTCCCTGGTGGCACAGTGGTTAAGAATCTGCCTGCCAATGCAGGGGACACAGGTTCAAGCCCTGGTCTGGGAAGATCCCACATACAGCGGAGCAACTAAGCCTGTGAGCTACAACTACTGAGCCTGCACTCTAGAGCCCGTGAGCCACAACTACTGAAGCCT
>NC_041217.1:40950582-41181087 GCF_002837175.3 Physeter macrocephalus
GAGAAAGCCCGCACGCAGCAATGAAGACCCAATGCAGCCAAAAATAAATTAAATAAATTAAAAAAAACAAACATGATCAAAGAAGGTTTATTCCAGGACAAAGAATGGTTTAATACTGGGAAATTCATACATTAATAGAATAAAGGGGGGCTAAAAACAGAAACTCTATGGTATCTGGAAAAACGGTGGAAAAAAAAGATTGAAAATTATAATTTTTTTAAAGTTAAAATGGCTTAAAGGGCTTCCCTGGTGGTGCAGTGGTTGAGAGTCCACCTGCCGATGCAGGGGACACGGGTTTGTGCCCAGGTCCGGGAGAATCCCGCATGCCGTGGAGTGGCTGGGCTCGTGAGCCATGGCCGCTGAGCCTGTGCGTCCGGAGCCTGTGCTCCACAATGGGAGAGGCCCGTGAACCGCAAGAAAAAAAAAGGAAAAAAAAAAAGAAAAAAGAAAAAAAAGGCTTAAAAAAAAAAGAAAGCTACAACACAACATCTACTCCCAATAAAAACTCTTTGTAAATTACAAGGAACCTCCTTAGCATGAATGTACTACTTCATCAGAAACTATCAACACATGAGACATGGTAAAACACTAGAGGTAAATCACTCAAGGCAAAAAAAAAAAGGCAAAAAAAAAGTCTCACTGTCTGCACCATCATTCAACACTGTTCCAGAGTCCGGTATATGCAATAAGGAAAAAAAAGTATAAAGATTAAAAAGGATGAGGCAAAAAATTTAGTATCTGCACATTATATGTTTGCAAACTATAAAATCTAACAATCAACTAAAGAAATTTAAAATAAGATACTTAAAAGATCAATAAATTTCCTATGTGCCAGCAACAATCATTCAGATAATAACATTGAATGCAATTCAATTCAAAATCTCAGTGATACTTTATTTTTATTGGAACTTGTCAGACTGCAAAATAACCTAGAGTAACTGAGAAAAATAAAGAAAATCTTAAAGAGAGGTCTTGCTCTTCCTGATATTATCATAGATGTGAAAGATAACATTTAAATGTAATATTGGCAAATGAATGAGTACAAGATTAACAGAATCCAAGCAATTTCTGGAAAAGGTGGCATCTGAAATTAACCAAAAAAATTAGCTACCCATTTAAAAAAAACAATTACTACTTCATACAAAAAGGTTCCAAGGGAATAAAAGCAAGCATGGCAAAGAGGCTTTAGCTTACTAAAAGCACTGTATAAGAAAGATTCTAAATTTCTAACTATGCTGAACAAAAAAGCAAGCAATATTTGACAATGATTAATGGGAGGAAGAGAGACAATGTCATATAATTACAATCCTTAGATTACATTTTTTTTTTGTTTTGTTTTTGTTTTTGTTTTTTTGTTTTTTTTTGCAGTACACGGGCCTCTCACCGCTGTGGCCTCTCCCGTTGCTGAGCACATGCTCCGGACGTGCAGGCTCAGCGGCCATGGCTCACGGGCCCAGCCGCTCTGCGGCATGTGGGATCTTCCCAGACCGGGGCACGAACCCGTGTCCCCTGCATTGGCAGGCGGACTCTCAACCACCGCGCCACCAGGGAAGCCCCTAGATTACATTTTTAATATAAAATATATAACCACCCAAGTACTGGAAAAAAAAATGCATGCTATTTTTTTAATAAGCTCAGGATGAAAAACACCTGTCCTTAACATGATACCAAAGTTACAAACCATAATAAAACTGATGGATTGCAGTACATAAAATGAAAAACATTCATATAGCAAAAGGTCTATCAGCAACATGGCCAAAGATTAATATCTTCACTAAAAGGGATGTGTTAAGAACTTTTAAAAATCAAAAAGACTTCATTAATTCAGTAAATTGGTATAATCTCTCTAGGGAATTTTAACAATTCTACAAATTCGCATCTAAGAAGCGGTTCAAAGAAATAGTTCACATATATGTGTGTACAGAGGTGTTTTTGGATGCAGGGCTTTTTTGGTTTTAATGGCAAAAACCCAAATGTCTATCAATCAGGGATACATTATATTATGGCACATCCATCCATATAAAGGAACACTATGTAGTCATTAAAAAAAGGTGAGGCAGAGCTATGTGTATGGACAATGAACTATGCCACGATAAACTATTAACAGTACTCTTCTCTGAGGAGGTGGAATTACAGGAAGAGTCCACCTTGTTTATATTGTTTTCACCTTTTTTATAATGTGCATATATTATCAAAAAAAGAGGGGGTAGGGATATTTCCATCAAAAAAACTAAAAACTTGTGAACAATTACAAGAAAAAAATGTGTTGACAATATCTTTTTGATTTTCTTACTGATCCAGGAAAATTATGCCTTAAATTACAAAAACGTTCACTCCTTTAATCAGGGAAAAAAAGAACACATTTCCACACTTACATTAGCTGGTTGATCTCAGCAGGAATGTCTGTGTCTTCACTGAGTTCCAATCTATTACGCCTGTAGGTCGAACCAACACTCAATCCATGAATTAATAATAATGAGGCAGAAAGAATTTTCCTCCTCACATTGCCAAGGAAACCTCTCAGCCACAATTCAAACACAGGGCGTGTTTTTAAAACATCTCCCAACTACTGAGAGATTTAAGTCCATTCAAATAACCTTTGTCAAACTGGAGACAGCTAGGGTTAGTTATCTCCTCAACAAAAAAACAACAAAAAGAGTTCATATAAAGATGAACTTGAGATTCAAAGAATTATTAAAAAAAAAAAAAAAGATCCATCTTCCATAGCCGAACAATTAATTTAAAAAGAAAAAAGAAAAAGAAAAAAGAAAAAGAACACCAAAATTCAATAAGATCCAATTTCTGGTCTTCAAGATTTCTTCACCTATTAAGAAAAAAACAGAAACCTTCCCCCATCTTTATTATCTGTATAATAAAAACATACTTGTATGTAAAAATATAAAGTGTTTTATGTATAATATACATATACATATATACTAACTGGCTTATACACACACACACACACACACACATACACAAATGTGTAGAAATAAAACATTTGGGTAAGTTTTCCCTTTTAAAATACACTACAAAAGCCTTTAAATTTGGGTTCATTATAAAAATAGTGAACTTCCTCTTCTACCAAAGTATCATGATGTATATTAATATGTTACACTAAATTTTGCCCAGCCCACAAAATAAAGATGAAGGGAAATCCTTACATATATATCGATGTGTACAATGTGGATGTATGTATATCATCACATCATCTTTTATCACCTTCAGGGAGTGTTTAACCAAAAAAGATAGAAATGTATAGTTATAGAGTAACTACAGAGTAGTGCAGCAAGCTGTAGAAGGCAGAGCAGCATTATAGTCATCCTGAACTGGAACTGTCAAAATTACAGAAAGCTTCTATCTAATAAGGGAAGATGTTTTCCTTCTGTTATAGCAACACCAGTGTCACTGGCATGACATTCAATGGTGGCCCTGCAAAGGCTTGCTTATGCAGCCTAGTTCCAAATTCTTTACTAGTGATGGCTTCAACTAAAGACTTTATAATTATCCACTTACTCCAGTTAGTAAAAGGGTAAACTTTTGGAGTTGAAATTTCATTTCACAATGGTACATTTACCATTTAAGAATTTCAAAAAAACAAAAAACAAAAAACAATTTTGATACATAGAAATGAGTTCTAAATTTTGAACCAGCCCAGTAACAAAGCAATTTTGATTCTCACGTAATAAATACTACATAATTTCTAGGCTAAATCTTGCCAAATACTACCCAAGACAAAACTAAAATCAAAACTTAAAAAAAAGTGGACACCTTTTACTCACACTTAATACTAGTCAATTTTCCAGGAAATTTTTGGGCAGGGAATATCCCCAAATCTAAAATGAAAAAAAGGAAAAATTGGGATCTTACATTAGTTATTCAGTCTGAAACTTTTAATAGACTTTTACTAAAAGTCATCATTTATGGCCTCCCACTCAATCACAAAAACATACTTCCAGAGTGGAAAGGGACAAGATCAATTGAGATCAATTCTCTCATTTTACCAGTGAGGCAATGATTCCTAACACATGAAAATATTGACTGCTTATTTTTAAATAAGAATTAAGGCCAAAATAATCTCATAGTTAAGAATACAGTATTATGGATCATTCAGTATAATTTTAAAAAAACATTTAAGATCACTTAAATTCAGAGAAACATTCTGTGGGAAAGGGATACTGGTTTGTCACAGTATACTCATGGGGCTTTCATTCCAATTTCCATTCAATCTTTTTCAATTCTGTAAACTTTTTATTGTCATGTACCCATAAATTATATAAAAGTAGCTAATCTTTGTTTTTACGATAAAAGTTAAAAAGGGCAATTCAAAGACTAAAAGTAATTTCTTCCTAATTGTATTCTAATGTTTCCTTTCTATACAGACCCAATCTTAAATATAAAGGGCAACTCTATCACACTTAGTAAGTTGAAATTATAACTGACCAGTATGAGGAGGCAATTAGAAATTCCCAAATATAAAACAATTTTGTGAACTTTGTTTTTGCCAAGCTGTAAGTATGAATCAGGGTTTTTAAAGAAATAGAAAAATGGTGGTGATGGGGAGAGATACCAGTTTAGTATGCTTCTTCTCTATTTCATTGGTTTCAGAGCAATCAAACTTCCCAGGTTGAGAGAAATTTTTACTTAAAACCAATTACTAGTTCAATCTACCAGCCAGAAATAGCCTAAGGCCTTTCAATGCTGCACTATATTTTTTTAATTAAATAAGTCTTTTTTTCTCTCAATTGGTATAAACAAAATTTCAAGTGACAGCTACACTGAGTTACTACTATGAAATCTTTAATCTTCATTTTGTCAACATTATATTACCTCTGAGGAATTTTCAGCCCTTTCTGTGTTTTCAGGTTTCCCCAGATTGTGCATAAAGAATAATTAGTATAACTGTATATAACAATTATAGCAATTAGGACACAGTAACATAGCAGTAAGTTGCCCATTTTAAATGGAGAAAGGAAAAAGAAATTAAGATAATATTTCTTTTTCATTGCTTTGAATAACTTCATTCTCAGGATCCCAGCTCAGAACCAATGAAGAATAATCATAGTTAACATTTTTTAAGTTCATTTTCAGAAACATCAGCTGTTCTATATTGTCAAAGTCCAGGCTCATGATCTGCTTTGGATGAAAGTGGCTATTTGCAGTAAAGATACATTCAGATTGCCAACTACACATGGGGCAGCTCAGATACTGAATGGCAACTTGGGTCAAAGCTGGCCACACGCTCACCTTCTTCTGCCAGTAAATCAAAGGGTCATCACCTCCTGAGGTCTTTGAATACTTCTCTTTGAAGTATTCATCCACTACTGCCATAGCAGAAGGAAACATGAAGCTTTTGCCTCCAATGGCAACATTATCTGCAGCTGAACTATCAATAGACCCTGAACTGGAGGTGCCTTCTCTCACAGATGAGGTAAATGAATCAGCTCCTACTATGGCTGAGGAACCAGAAGCTTCTGAAGTTGCAATATGGCAGACCTCTGATGAAGATTCCATATAGTTACAAACTTCTTCTGCAAGGATCTGCTTATAAGTTTCCAAATCAGCACCTTGAGGGAAAAAGTCTTCCAAACTGTTTTTAAAGCAAGGGTCTAACAGAGCAGCCAAGATACAGGGCTTGGATTTGAGCATGGCACTTAACAGGGTATCAGTTTCAAGTTTCAGAGATAAACTGTCTACCAGATTGAGGGCCTGAGTAATACCTCTAACTTGAAAATCTTCTCTGAGTTTCTGCAGGGAAAGGAGTAGATGATGGATTAGGGGTAGCACCTGATTCAATCCTGTGATCTTCACACTCACTTTCTGGGTGGCCTCCTCAAATGGTTTAAGAATATCACAAACATACGTCATTAGAGTCCACTGAAGGGAGGTGAGCACAACTCCACTGGCTCTACCAAGACTATGGTGAACTGAGTAACAATGCTCCAAGAGCCATTTTAACATATAAAAGGTAGAAATCCAATGGCCAGCTTCATCCTGCTTCAAATTTTTCCATGGAAGTTGGTGATCATTTTGGAACTCTTGTAGTATCTGACGGGCCTTGACTGAATGACTAAAATGATGACAGGTTTTCCTAGCAGCCACTAACATGTTCTCAATGCTTTTGTGCTCACTGAAAAAGTCTTGAATGACTGTATTTAAACAATGCAGGAAGCATGGCACATGGGTAAAACCACCATCTTTGATTGCATGTACTACATTAGAAGAATTGTCAGAAACGATGAAGCTAGGGATGAGGAAATTAGGAGAAAGCCACAGACCAATCTGGTCATTTAATTCTTGTAAAATGTTGGTTATCAAACAGTCTTTGGCCAAACCTGTTACACAGAGAACTGCCCACTTTCTAAAATTGGGGCTCCTGCCATTAGTGGAAGAAGGTGTAGTTTGCAAAGAGACCCAGTGTACAGTCACAATGAAATAGTCAGTGGATGGGTCATGGGTCCATATGTCCACAGTCAGGTGGATCTTTTGGCTTTGAACATTCTCCAAAGTTAAGAAAATTTTTTCTCTGACCCAATCATATAATTGAGGCACAGCCTTAGTGAAAAAGTAAGTTTCAGATGGTAACCTATAGTCAGGGGCCACAATCTGCATGAACCTCTGAAAGGCTGGAGTTGAGAAATAGTTGTAAGGATGCATATCTTCCACAATCATTTGAATAATTGCCTGACTTATTTGACTTGAGGTTGAATTTTCACAATATGTTGTTTCTTGTTCCTGTGCATGCATTAGAGTGTCTTGCTCTGCAACGGGAATAGGACTCTCAGATCTTCTATTTTCAACCTCTAATACAGGAGGTTCATCTGAATCAGAGTCACTAAGGTCCTCAGCTGTTACATCCTGGCTGCCTGTAGACTTCTCTCCAGGCAAAGTATCACTCAAGAGATCATTTCTCTCAGTCTCAGCTTCATCTAATCCATTTCCAACTGCACCACTGTCTTTGTTGGCAACTGCCCAATGGATGGGATGTGTGGCCTGCAGGTGTCGTTGAAGTGTCGAAGTTCCTAAGTGAGAACCCGGCCTACCCCGGCTCACACTTCTTTTACATATATTACAGACAGCTCTTGAGATGTGCTGAGGATCGGTATAGAAAAAATTCCAAACTGCAGATGTCTTGGCTCTTGTTCCAGGAATTAAGGCATGCTTGACAATGTTACTTTTGATGAGAAATCTCCCTCTTTCTGCCTTTAGGGCATCAGATACTGATTTATCACGTTTCTTTCCCATTCCATTATTATCCAATGGATCAGTAGGGATATATTCAAAGCTTCCACTGCTTCCAGCGGAAGAGGGAGATAAAGGTACATCCAAAGTAAAATCCTCCTCCCCACTAGTAACTCCAAATTTGTTGGCCCTGGTCCAGTGAGGTGAATGCCTTGCCTGCAGATGTCGCTGAAGAGTAGATGTCCCGAGATGGCTACCTGGTTTACCCCTGCTAACACTCTTTTCACAGAGGTTACAAATAGCCCGCCAGGTGTACTGGGGGTCAACATGAAAGAAGTGCCACACAATGGAGGTCTTGGCTCTAGTACTAGGTAAATATATCTGTTTTTCTATATTGCTCTCAAAAAGACTTTCTTCATCCTGCTCAGGGGCATTGGAAGCTAACAAAGCAGGGGCATCTGCAACTGGCCTCCCAGATACCAAATCCTTACTAAACTTTTTCGCAAGGATCAGTTTCTTTCGTCGCCTCTTCCCCTTAATTCGCAAACCCTTCTTTCTTTTCTTTTTCGTGGGCAATTTTGCCTCTTTATCCAGTCCTTCTGCCACCATCTTTCCCTCTACCACATCTTCTTCATCTGTATTAGACGTAATAGGAACACATCCCAGAATCCCAGCACCACTAAAAGTGCTACATCTTCTGCTAGGAGAGAGTGAGGAAACTGGTACACTTAAGGTACATACACTCATTCTTTTTATGTCTCTGAAATTCGTACCAGAATCTGTTAGTGGGTTTACTCCTCAAACAGATACACAGCTGTTCCTCTCTACTTTCATTACCTTTTCTCCAATTTCTATGGGGAGTCAAATTCCCGTTGGACCAATGACTTCCAAACCAGGTTATTTTTGGAGGAAAAATGACAGCAATGGAGAACATTCCCAAACTCTTTCACAGAGGGCTTTAAGATCCCTTCCAACTTTCTGAGTTCTGAATTCAAAGAGTCCAATTTACTCATGTTACAGAAAAAAGAACTGAGCCCTACTTTCCCAGAGTAATAGAGTTGATCAGTAGCAGCTAGAAACCAGGTCTTCCAAATCCCAGGTTCATGTTCTTTCTGCTTCAAGAACTATACCTGCTTGAAATGTCTTCAGTTTTTAAAATATGTATTTTTTATGCTGCCTCATGATAGCAACATCAATTTCCCTTAATTCTGAAGTTAATTATTCTCAGTAAATTTCATTTAAACAAAAACATAGTGCATCATTCAACATTCATCGTTTAGGACTGTGATTTGGCAATACAACCCAAAATGTCAATTCTGGAAAGCTAAATCAGACTCCACATACTGGTCATTAACAGCAAATGCTAGTTGAGGCCTTTCAACTCTAATTAAAAGTAACACAATTTTTAAAAAATGTGGGTACCTAAAAAAAATGCTTTGGGAGTAAAATTTTTAAATTTTACTCACAAGCTGAATTTTCAATTTACTGTTCGTATGGAGAGTTAATCCATGCTTGGTTTTCAGACATTTTTAGTCTGGAGAAGCTTTACAGCCTGTAAATGAGTAACTCCTAGATTGGACTCTATATGAGCAGCAAAAACTGAAATATTAGCTTTAAACCACTTCCATGCCTTCTCGGTTGATCCCTCCCCTTCCCCCAATACCTACATACATTTACCCTAAAAAGCATCGCTATCACTAGTTCAGCCTCCTTCTCAAGGTCCAGAACCAAGGCCTGGAAGATGTCAACAATATGGGCCTTCCCCATAGGAATCCGCACCGATTATGGGAGTTTAGGGGGTGTTCTTCATTACGGTTTCCTCAGTCCTACAAGGAGAACGGAAGTGTCCCTGTTGCTCTTGACTCCGATGCTGAGGGCTGGGAGTGGGAAGTGTAATTAAGGTAGGGAAGGGGTGTAGGATACCGGAATAAGGTCGGTAGCTTTCTGTGTGTGGTTTGAGAAAATCTCCCAAGTAGTGGGACCCTGGAGAGGAATGAGAGTAGGTAAAATCAGCTCCTGGCACTCAATTTGACTTAGGCAGTGGGGGTCCGCTAAACTACGGAAACTGTTGCCCCCGAAGAAAGCAATCTAGTGTCAGTTCTCCTCTGGGAGTAGGGAAACAAGTCGGCTTCCTGGGGCTGCTCCGGGCTCCTACAGTTTCACCAACACCGGATGTGGGGGAGGGGAAGAAGGTTCATTGGGAAAAGGAGCAGGCGCCGTGGGGGTGGGGTGGGGTGAAGTGGGGTGGGGGTGGGGTGGATGGGAGCGGGAGCCTGGGGCTCCCTGCCCGCCCCGGCGACGGCAGCGGCCGGGAGGTGGGGGAGGGGGTCGTTACCGCGGTGCCGAAGGACCCGCTCTGACTTCCCGGGCTAGGCCGCGACCCAGGGGCGAGGGGAGGCCGTGGCCACTCCCCTCGCCCTCTCCCCCACCTCCCCGGCCCCAAGCCACCCGGGAAGCAAAAAACGGGTCTAGTTACCAGAGAACAGAAACTTTACCGAACCGTCGACACTATCCCCGACCCCCGCTTGCTGCCACGTCTTTCTTCTTTCTTAGCCGCTGCCGCCCGCCGTCCTCTCAGCAGCAACACCAGCAGAAATCCAAGACTGCCAGAGTCAAAGATGGCGCCCGGCTACAGGCTCAGCTCTAAGACCCGGCCACTAAAAGTGCCAGCACGACGCAAAGCGCAAGGATTCTGGGAGATGTAGTTTCCTGTATGACGCGCTGCTTAAGATGGCTTCCCCGGGTGAGAGAGGGTCACGTGAGAGGGGAGGCGATAAACCGGCGGCGGTCCCTTCCTTTCTAAGGCACGTGTTTTAGAAAGTTACGAGTGTTTTGAAACCGTCTTTGATTTAAAAAAATTTTTTTAATCAAATTGACGTAGTAAGCGAGGAAACGCGAGAATTGTCTCTACCAGACTGTAGGGGCTCAGTTTATTCTTACCAGAGTGTTTGCTTAATTAATAAATCGTCCAAATCCTGTGTTAATTTGATTTAGAAATAAACTACTTTTTTCTTGCAATGTTGAAGGATTTGTGCATTTATTTTTATTTGAAGAAGTGAAATGGGTTTAAGGGCAGTTTCTTTTATTTCTTAAAACAAATTTTCATTTTGGAAAAACAATTCATGCTCATTAAAAAGTTGACGAGGATTGAGACGTGAAAAGGAAAAAGATCACTTGCCTACCCACTTCATTATTGATATTAGCCTATATTTTCCCATTTGAAAGTCTTTCCTTTTTTCCCGTGATTATAAAGTAATGCATATGAGTTTTTTAAAGGTAATAATAGAGAAATGTAAAGGTAGAAAGTTTAAATCTGCGTTAACCTCATTCCTGAGAAATAATCTCTCATTAATTTAGCATGTCTTCTTTCTAACTTTTTTGTATGCAAATATACTTAAATATATTGCACTGATACAGCAGGAGCCCAAGATCCCCCCTGGGTTATAGGCTCAAGAGAACTTGCTTAGGTGGCAACATTTTACTGAACTTGGATAAAGGATACATTTCTGCTACTAAGAAAGGATACACTTGATGGTAACCCTTTATTTCCTCTTAGGCTTGTTTTTCCACCTACCAGCTTAGTGAGAGAGTCCCAGCCAATCCAGGACTGGATATGAATCAGGTCAGACGGGTGGGTCTCTTCACACTTGAGCTGTTATCTCCTTTCAAAGTGAGAAGCCGCAGCATTTAGAATGCTAGCACCAATCCCTGTATTACGTAACAATACTCTGATTGCCATGTCAACCAGCCCTACAAGCAGGTTCTTGGTAACCAGTTTCTGTCTGTGCCACAACACCTAGGGTTTTTCAGTTTAACAGGAGGCTTTCCAAACAGCTGAAATGTTTTCCAGACTAGGACTTTCAAGCCGCATCCAAGACCTAATACATAACCAAACTGTAGTTTCGGCCTCTCCCAGGAGTGAAATTTTAAACCAATCAGGCTGAAATTTCCTGGTCAGCACTAGTGAGGCAATCTGCCTGATAAGATTCCCCCCTACCTTCCTCCAAGAAAAAGTAAATTTCCCCCAAATAATCCACTTTTAACTTCCTTGTCCCACCCACTTTCCGCCTGTAAAAACCTTCCATTTTATACAACTCCCTCCTTCCGTTTGTTAGATGGGATGCTGCCTGGTTCATGAAACAGTTGAATAAAGCCAATTTCATCTTTAAATTTACTCGGTTCAAGATTTGTTCTTTAACAATAGTTATAGTTCATCAAATCTAAGGTATTATTGATTATAACGTGCATCTTATTTTATAGGCCTCTAAGAGAAAAAACTGCCAGTTAAACTCTGACAGGCCACTGATCAGAGATATTAAAATTTGATAGGATGTTCATCTCAGAATGAATGAAATACAGTAATTTCAGGATAAGAACAGGCTTAAAACTAAGCATATTGTTTTGCAACTTGCTTTTTTTCTTCCACTTTACCATTTATCTTGAATATCTTTTAATGGTCAGCAGTGCTTAGAGGCCTACCATATTCTTTTTAACAGCTCTCATACCATGGTAAGGCTGTTTTGCAGTAAATTTCACCAGTTCCTTTTTGATGGAAATAATCCTGTTTCCTCTCCATTAGTCTCTCCCAAGGGGGAACAGAAAAATAATGGAGTAATAGGGACACTGAAGAGTGCAGAAGTTAAAAGTCTCTGGCTATTAAAAAGAGGGAGAACTAGTTAGGAAATCCTCTGAAGTCCAGGTGAGAACCCACATTGGGGATCCCCCCACCCCACCCCATATATACAAACAGAATTCTCAGGGGTGGATGTGGGCTTGCCCCTTGTTTGTTAAAAGGGGATAAATTATCTAGACCAAGGGCACAATGCCAGATTTTCCCTACTCACACCCCACCTCGATTCTAAATGAATTTCAAACAATCTTTAGACCTCTTCAGTAAATAATTGACAAAACATTTTACGATGTGCAATGTGAGAGCAAAGGTTTTGTAGAGCCCTCTAGAAAAATAACGCAAAATTACTGAGAAAAAATTGATTCAAAAGTGAATATTTATTTAGACTAGGAAAGGAAATCACAATAAATTACACATAAAAAATATCTTGTACTATATATATTACAAACTCAAAAAAGTCATACTTTTTTACCAATAAACTCTATAATCCTCTATAATAGACTTTTCTATATATTTAGCTGCATAGTTTTTGATTGCCTCTTCATATGACAATCTTGTAATATTTCTATAAAGAGAATAAAAAATACATCAGTCTTCCCTCTGGAATTTTTTTTTTTTTTGCGGTACGCGGGCCTCTCACTGCTGTGGCCTCTCCCGTTGCGGAGCACAGGCTCGGAACGTGCAGGCTCAGCGGCCATGGCTCACGGGCCCAGCCGCTCCGCGGCATGTGGGATCCTCCTGGACCAGGGCAGGAACCCGTGTCCCCTGCATCGGCAGGCGGACTCTCAACCACTGCGCCACCAGGGAAGCCCTTCCCTCTGGAATTTTTAATAAAAATAGTTTTATCAATGATAGTTTAGAAAAGTTTCTTACTTCACAGCTTATTGGTAAAATTGTTGAAAATTATAGATTTGTTGTCAAATTTAGGGAAACTTCCATCAAGTTTCTTACATATGTAAGCACTAAGACTTCATAGAATTAATATTGAATTATTTAATATATTCTTGACCAGGAGAGAACAATCATTTTTGCTAGATATATTAGTTATCTATTGCTACATAGTAAATTATCCCTAAATTTACTGGCTTAAAACAATGAACATTTATCACCTCACAGTTTCTGTGGGTCAGGAATTCAGGAGCAGTTTAGCTGGGTGGTTCTCCCTCAGGTTCTCTCATGAGATGGTAATCAAGTTGTTGGCCATCTCTACAAGTCATCTGAAGGCTTGACTGGGGCTAGACGATCCATTTCCAAGCTCTCTCATATAGACCTCAGTTTCTTACCATGTGGACCTCTCCAGTGGGCTGCTCAGGATTTTTCCAAACATTAGTTTCTGGTTACATAAATTTCAAACCTTGTCTCTCCTCCACAATGTACATGCCACTTATATCAAGATATGACCTCTAGCCCTACAACTTTGGGTCATAATGCCAGATGAGTCTACATAGCAGGTAATAGGGGTATTGTTGAAAGCCATTTCTACACCTAAATGTCTGGCAATAACTTAACTCTAAATGAAAGTGACTGTACCCCACATAAATAAAATCCAAAATATTTGTATCCCAACTCAACTTCCTCTTAGCAAGATCCCAAAAATGTCCAACAAGGGGAAGGTATTGGAGAGAGAGTCTGAGTGAAAAGAAGGATCTTAGTCATTGCTCTGAAAATATCTTACTTATGGAATTTTATAGTAACCACATGAGCATATTGCTAAGGCCTTGCCTAGAGCCTTGAAGGGGGCTTGTGCAAGTAAGGGGCCTGAAGGTTAAACTTCTTTAGCTTCATGCTAAATCCTCCTCTCTTGGTATAGTGTGTTGACTGTGGAGCCATATGACCTGGATTCAAATCCTGGCCTGTCCCTCCTCTGAAGCTCTAGCCAACTCTGTGGGCTCCACAAGTTGGCAGTAGCCCTATTTTTGTACTTCCCACATGAGAGAACAGAATGGGAGGGGAACTACCACATGAGTAGCTAGTCCCTTCTCTGACCCAGTGTCCATCACTACTATCCATCAACCTTCCTCTTTTTCTTCCTGCCTTTGGGTCTCAAATGTCTGACGTGAGTAAGGAAATAGGAACCAACAGAGTCTCCTAGCAAGGAGCCTTGCACAGGAGTCACAAATACCTGTTAACTGCAATGGATAAATTTAAAACTTCTTGCTCTAGCTGCAAGACCAGAGATGGTATCACTGAAATCAACCTTCCTAGGACTGCCTTCCCCTCTCCACTCCCAGTGCTTTTCTTATTTCCTTATATAGAATTTTTTCCTTGATATTTAATTTTGGAATGGGGTAACTGTAGTTCTGTTGGGTGATGGGTTAGTTAAGAAAAAGCAGATTAGGTTCTCATTCCCATTTATCTTATACTAAGTATTCTTCTATGTTTAGGTTGCTGTGCTAGGCATTGTGAGGAATCCCAAATAGGTATAATATGTGGAATTGCCCATGTGGAACTTTTCCAGAAGACATGATAAACGTAAAGATAAATAACTGCCATGTATTGTACATCAAGTGTCCAGCTGTAGTTTAGACCTGGGATTACAAACTCAAATGCTTACATGAGCCAGACACGCGTGTACATGAGAACGATGAGCCAGGTGTAAGAATAAAACTCGAGGGACTTCCCTGGTGGTCCAGTGGTTAAGAATCCACCTTCCAATGCAAGGGACGTGGGTTCGATCCCTGGTCAGGGACCTAATATCCCACATGCCGTGGGGCAACTAAGCCCATGTGCTACAACTACTGAGCTCGTGAACTCTGGAGCCTGTGCGCTACAACTAGAGAGAAGCCTATGCGCCACAACTAGAGAAGCACATGCGCCGCAATGAAGAGCCTGTGCACTGTAATGAAAAGATCCCGCCTGCAGCAATGAAGATCCTGCATGCCGCAAATAAGACCTGATGCAGCCAAATAAGTAAATAAATAAATAACTATTTTAAAAATTATTTTTTAAAAAAAGAATAAAACTTGAGAATGCATGCCCTAGCTAAAGGTCCCACTGTTACATTCAACTCCAGCCCAGACTTGCCAGGAGGGAATGCCTGATTTTTCTTTTTTTTTTTTTTAAACATCTTTATTGGAGTATAACTGTTTTACAATGGTGTGTTAGTTTCTGCTTTACAACAAAGTGAATCAGTTATACATATACCTGATTTTTCAATGGAAGCCAGAAATTCATATTTTTATGTGAAAATTTATGATTAAGCTGATTCAAATGAAACAAACAAAAAAAATCACTTCATGGCCTGGCCTGCAACTCTACTTTAGTTCTAGAAAGGAAGAGGTGGTCATTGAAAAGTGCAGTGTTCCAGGAAATACTTCCTGGAGGGAGTGAGACCTAAGCTGACCTTAAAGTAGGACAGAGTGAGAGGTAAGTGAAGTCTATGTTAGGGAGATCCCTGAAGGAGCTAGGAGAGAAATTCAGCTGGGGAAGAGTCTACAGACTATAGGAAGAGAGAACATTGTAGGGGCTTCCCTGGTGGTGCAGTGGTTAAGAATCCGCCTGCCAATGCAGGGGACATGGGTTTGAGCCCTGGTCCGGGAAGATCCCACATGCCACGGAGCAACTAAGCCCGTGTGCCATAACTACTGAGCCTGCACGCTAGAGCCCGCAAGCCACAACTACTGAGCCCACGTGCCACAACTACTGAAGCCCATGCTCCTAGAGCCCGTGCTCCACAACAAGAGAGGCCATGCAATGAGAAGCCCGTGCACCGCTACGAAGAGTAGCCCCCGCTCTCTGCAACTAGAGAAAGCCCGCATGCAGCAGCAAAAACCCAATGCAGCCAAAAATAAATAAGTTAAAAAAAAAAAAAAAAAAGAGAGAACATTGTAAAAGTAGGTTGGAGAAAGATTATGGAGGCCCTTGAATGTTGGAAAGGCATTTGAATAATATTCCTTGGACATTAGGAATTCCTTGAAGACTTTGGAACAGGGACAGAAAGGTAGACGATGTGACATTTGTAAACTTGTGTTTCATAAAGGCTAAACTAGTGCTGATGTTCAGCAGGAGTGATGACAGTAAAGAGTCAATGGGAGAATCGAGGAGTGGTCCCTTATTGATCCTACCCATGATCCCCTCTTGTCTCTTGTATTATTTTTTTTAAGGTAAGACATAGCTTTTATTGTCATTGTTTTCTTTTCAAATATTTATTTATTTATTTATTTTCGCTGTGCCAGGTCTTAGTGGACTCCTTAGTTGCAGCATGCAGACTCTTAGTTGCGGCACGCGTGCGGGATCTAGTTCCCCCACCGGGGATCAAACCCGGGCCCCCTGCATTGGGAGCGTGCAGTCTTACCCAATGGACCACCAGGGAAGTCCCCATTGTCATTGTTTTCTAAAAAATGGCACTACACTGTACATACCATTCTGAGACTTGTTCTTCTCACTTAAAACTATCTGGAGTTCTTTCTAAGCTGGCATGTGTGTGTCACCTCAACCTTGGTTCAGCTGCAAAGAGCTCTGCACGGAGTTTCGAATCTCCCACTTACAGAGTAGGGTACACCCAGAGCCATGCAGCAGCTTCTCTACTGACAACTCCACTAAGAGTGATCTTGACCCATTTGAGTCTTTGCTTTTAGGGTATGAGGGGGACACTATGAGCACTTAAGAGGGTTCCTGTATTTAAAAAAATTTTTTTTTAAATTGAAGTATAGTTGATTTACAATGTTGTGTTAGTTTCTGGTGTACAGCAAAGTGATTCAGTTATACGTATATACATATACATATTCTTTTTCATATTCTTTTCCATTATGGTTTATTATAGCATATTGAATATAGTTCCCTGTGCTATACACTAGGACCTTGTTGTTTATTTTTATACATAGTAGTGTGTATCTGCTAATCCCAAACTCCTAATTTATCCCTCTCCCTGCCTTTCCCCTTTGGTAGCCATAAGTTTGTTTTCTATGTCTGTGAGTCTGTTTCTGTTTCATAAGTAAGTTCATTTGTGTCATATTTTAGATTCCACATATAAGTGATATCATATGGTATTTGTTTTTCTCTTTCTGACTTACTTCACTCAGTATGATAATCTCTAGTTCCATCCATGTTGTTGCAAATGGCATTATTTCATTCTTTTTTATGGTTGGGTAGTATTCCATTGTGTATATGTACACTACATCTTTTTTATCCATCCGTCAATGAACATTTAGGTTGCTTCCATGTTTTGGCTATTGTAAATAGTGCTGCTATGAACATTGGGGTCCATGTATCTTTTCAAATTATAGTTTTCTCCAGATATATGCCCAGGAGTGGGATTGCTGGATAATATGGCAACTCTATATTTAGTTTTTTAAGGAACCTCCATACTGTGTTCCATAGTGGCTGCAATGTAATTCCCACCAACAGTGTAGAAGAATTCCCTTTTCTCCACATCCTCTCCAGCATTTGTTTTTGTGGACTTTTTAATGATGGCCATTCTGACCAATGTGAGGTGGTACTCACTGCAGTTTTGATTTGCATTTCTCCAATAATTAGAGATGTTGAGCATCTTCCAATGTGCCTGTTGTTCATCTGTATGTCTTCTTTGGAGAAATGTCTGTTTAGGTCTTCTGCCCATTTTTCGATTGAGTTGTTTGTTTTTTTGTTATTGAGTTGTATGAGCTGTTTGTATATTTGGGAAATAAAGCCCTTGTCAGTTGCATCATTTGCAAGTATTTTCTCCCAGTCCATAGGTTGTCTTTTCGTTTTGTTTATGGTTTCCCTTGCTGTGCAAAAGCTTGTAAGTTTGATTAGGTACCATTTGTTTATTTTTGCTTTTATTTATGTTGCCTTGGGAGATTGGCCTATGAAAACTTTGGTATGATTTATGTCAGAGAATGTTTTGCCTATGTTCTCTTCTAGGAATTTTATGGTACCACATCTTATATTTAAATCTTTAAGCCATTTGGGTTTATTTTTGTGCATGGTATGAGGGGTGTTCTTACTCCATTGATTTGCATGCGGCTGTCCAACTTTCCCAACACCACTTGCTGAAGAGACTGTCTTTTCTCCATTGTATATTCTTGCCTCCTTTGTTAAAGATTAATTGAATGTGGGTATGTGGGTTTCTTTCTGGGTTCTCTGTTCTGTTCCATTCATCCAGTGTCTGTTTTTGTGCCAATACCATGCTGTTTTGATGACTTCTTTGTCTGAAGTCTGGGAGGGGTATGCCTCCAGCTTCTTTCTTCTTCTTCAGGATTGCTATGGCAATTCTGGGTCTTTTATGGTTTCATATAAATTTTAGGATTATTTGTTTTAGTTCTGTGAAAAATGTCATGGGTAATTTGATAGGGATCACATTCAATCCGTAGATTGCTTTGGGTAGTATGGCCATTTTAACAATATGAATTCTCCCAATCCAAGTTATCTCTTGTATTTTAACTTGTCCCTCTCTAAGTTGTTCCCCAAAGGCTAGTAACATACATGACTCCCCATTCCATTTTTTAAAAAGGCTAGGGTGGGGGTGTAGGCGAACATTATGCTCAATTCCTTGTTTCCCTCTGGCACACCTACTTTCTCATTTTATCTTCATTGCCGAATTCCTTGGCTCTTTCTTCACCTCTCATACACTCTTCTATATATTTCATTTGGATTTATATCTGTGTGGCTTCTCTGAAATTACTGTAGTAGGGTCATTAGTTTTAAATTGAATGGATCCTTTCCTGTGCTTATTTTTCTTATTAATCAGCATTTATT
This sequence comes from Physeter macrocephalus, assembly GCF_002837175.3. NCBI lineage: Eukaryota > Metazoa > Chordata > Mammalia > Artiodactyla > Physeteridae > Physeter > Physeter macrocephalus. Next base: position 40,969,067 of record NC_041217.1, read on the forward strand.
GACAGTTTATTATGTGCCAGACATTGTGCTAATAGCTTTATATACATTATCCAATTTAATCCTGACAATAACTCTATTAGATAAGTAATATTATTAATCTCTTTTTGCAAATGCTTATAAAGTTCTGGTGATGTGTCCAAGGTGTCATTGTCGGTAAGTGGCAAAACTAGGATTTACACCCAGGTCTGTCCAACTCCAAATCATTATGCAATCATTTGGCCTCACTCACCATTTTCTTTCATTAATCTCCTCCTCCCATGGTTTAAAGGACAAAATTCTATCTCGGTTTCCTTCCAACTTCTCCAGCTGCCTGTTCTCTAGTTCCTTTGTAGGTTTCCCCTTCACTATCATCTCTCACTTAGTTGTGATTCAGTCCTCAGCCCTCATCTTTTCTCACTCTGCATTCTCACCGTGGGTTATTTCATCCATTTCCTTGGTTTCGACTATGAATTAATTATATGTGGTGACTCTCAGATCTGTATCTCCGACCCAGATCTCTCTCCAACTGGCTTTAGGAATCTTTGATCGGATGTTTCAGAGGCACTTCAAATTCCAAACAAAAACTGAAATCATCATCTTGTCCCCAACATCTATACTTCCTCCTGAAGTCTTTGTCTTAGTGGATGGTGCCACTCACCATCCACCCAGTTACTGAGGTCAGAAATCTGGGAATGGGGACTTCTCTGGTGGTCCAGTGGCTAAGGCTCTGTGCTCCCAATGCAGGGGGGCTGGGTTCGATCCCTGGTCAGGGGACTAGATCCCACATGCCTCAAGTAAGCGTTCACATGCCACAACAACAAAAAAAGATCCCGCATGCGGCAACGAAGATCCCACGTGCCACAACTAAGACCCAGTGCAGCCAGATAAATAAATATTTAAAAAAAAAAGGAAATCTGGGAATCAATGAGGACTTCTCTCTTTTCTCACCTTCCATATCCAAATACTTAGGAAATCCTATTGACTTTACCTCCTAAATATCTCTTGAATATTCCTTTTTCTTTTCCATTCCCATTTCTTCTGCTTAGTTTAGGCCTTTATCACTTGTTGCTCATTTTCCAGATTGCTGCCACAGCCAGCCTCCTCATTGCTTTTGCTGCCTGTCCATCTTGCCATCTCCTTAGTCTCCCTTCCAAACAGAATTTCTCCCTACCACAGAATTTCTCTTTCTAAAATGCAAGTATAATGTAAACAACACACACACACACACACACACTTACTTATGCACAGAAAAGTTTCTGGAAGAATCTATTAATGGTGGTTAATTGAAGAGAGAGGAGCTGGATGTCTGAGGTGGAATGGAGACTTTTATTATATTTTTTTGTACTGATTCAAATATTATTTTACTATATATGTGTTACTTTTATTATATAAAAACTAGTTTTTAAAAATGACTTCTCTATACTTTGACCCAGAAATTCTACATCTAAAAGTTTATCCTATCCTTGTACATACACGTGAGCAAAAGTGACATATGTACATGGATATGATATAACCTAAATGCCTATAAATACTATAATGGCTAAGTACAAAAATAGTACAGACATACAATGAATTTCTACGCTGTCATGAAGAAGAATGATGTGCTTTGTACTATGTACCTCTGTGTATTAATGTGCATGAACATGCAAAAGAGCATATTGTATGATATACCACTTATATATCACAGAACATCTCTGAAAGATTTTTTAATAGACTTAAACAGTAGTTGCTTCTAGGGAGGGACAAGGGGACAGGGGAAATCTCCTATGTAGCATGGGAGGAAGCTTACTTTCACTGGCTTATAGTGTTTGAATTTTATACCATGTTTATGTATTAATCTACACAAAATTTTTTAAATGCATATAATTTTAATAGGTAATATAATCCATTTCATGAAAAGAGGCACAATTCACTTGGATTGTCCTATAATGACTGGAAGCTATCTTGCTTCTCCAAGCTGCTTTATCACTCATTCTTTGCAGATACACAGTTTTATGCAAAATGAAGGAAGGTTAAACTGGTAATGGTTTTAGTTTTGGATTCCCTGATAGGCTGGCTAAATATGGTTTTCTACATTGGTATACATGGTGTTACTGAAGATATACTGGTCACTCCTCTTACCCTCTCTTGCATGTTCACAAACACGTGATCTCTCTGTATTGTATTGATAAGCTCTTCAAAACACATAATATGCCCCTTAATTTGGACTTATTTATGAATCAGAACAATTCCAAACCTGTATGTTAAAATTAAACATTACTCCCCTATTGAAAACCCTCCCAATCCTGTTCATTGCCTTTAGGATAAATTCTAAGCTTCTATTAATATCTATTATTATTAAAAATCTTACTCCTGCCTACCTATTCATCCTGAAAACTTGCTAGTCCACTCTCCTCCAGTTCTTTGCTTTGTCTTGTTGAATAACCTGCAGTAACCTGAATGTGTCCTACTTCTCAAGCCCCCGTACTTTTACACATGTAGTTTATTCTGCCCCAAAATTCCTTTTTTCCACCCTCAGTCAACCTACTGACTGGTTACCTCTGAGTTCCAGCAGCCTGTGCTTTGTCACATGGTTTAGGTATTGGCTTATTGCTCATTTGTTTCTTTCCACACACTGTAAACTCATTGAGAACAGCAACATCTTGCTCATCTTCATAGCCCCAGTGCCTCAAGGCATTCAATATGTGTTTGAATGAATTTGGGGGAGTAAATGCTAAGATTGCATACATAGGGGAATAGGGTTTAATGGCCAGGGAGAGGAATTTGGATAATTACAAATAAGGAACCACTGTTCCTTGTGCAAGGGAATGATGTGACAAAATGGACTGGGAGAGAGAGAGGCTGGAGGGGGAGAGATTAGATAGTCAGATGTTGGGAGCAATTTGGGTATAAAGAAATGAGGACTAATATTAGGGCTGTGGCCTTGGCATGGGTAGGGAAAGCCTAAGGGGAAACTGGTTTGGGGAGTAGGAGAGTTTATAGGCAGAAACAGGCAATAATAGTAATAGCTACCATTTGTTGAACATCTGTACCATGTACATGCTAAGTGTTTTACAGGCCTGGGTGGACCTTGAGCTTTTGCTGAGAGTTTAACAATGCCCCTCCCCCGGTGCATCTATTTGCTTTTGGGGTTTGATTGCTGTGGTTGCTAGATTCTGGTGGAATCCCTTGTATCTTTCTGCAGCCATGAATTTATTTAGAAACTAATCCATCCCACAAAACAGAGGGAACAGGAACTCTGACCCCACTGAGATTTAAGGTTACAAAACGTGACTGATAGGACTTCCCTTGTGGCGCAGTGGTTAAGAACCTGCCTGCCAATGCAGGTGACACAGGTTTGATCCCTGGTTCGGGAAGATCCCACATGCCGCGGAGAAACTATGCCAATGCACCACAACTACTGAGCCTGTGCTCTAGAGCCCACGAGCCACAACTCCTGAGCCCGTGTGCTGCAGCTACTGAAGCCCACATGCCTAGAGCCCGTGCTCCACAACAAGTGAAGCCACTGCAATGAGAAGCCCGCGCACTGCAACGAAGAGTAGCCCCCACTCGCCGCAACTAGAGAAAGCCCGCACGCAGCCACGAAGACCCAAGGTAGCCAAAAAATAAATAAATTAAATTAAAATAAATAAATAAACTTAAACAAACAAACAAACAAAAACAGCATGACTGATGAATGGGGAAGGCCCAGGCAAGGCAAGTTTTCAGGAAAGGACAATCAGATTCCTAACAGGAAAATCCCTACAGGGTAAAATGGACTTGGGCCAGTGACCTAAATTCAATTCAAAGGTCTAAAGGGGAGTCCCTTTGACAGTGTACTGAGTGGTGGTGACTCCGGAGGAGTGTATGCATGTGAATTGAATGAACTTACCACTTGCAGAGCCAGGCAGTTTTGCCTTGGGTTTAGTTGAAATGGAGTATGTTCCCTCCCATTTCACTAAAGTTGTGCTGTCTGTGGAAACCTAGAGAGGTCTAAACTAAGGTCTTTAGGAGTCAGTAGACTAGGGTTTTATTCCTTCAGGATTTCTGGGGTGTAAGCCAAGAAACTGATACCAGTGCCGTTGATGGATTTCTAGCTCTACTGAGTGGTGGATCTGTGGTTCCATTATTAGCAGTGGCAGCAGGTGCCTGGCTGCCCACGCTGGGGCAGAGGCCAGAGGGCATGAATGACTTGGCCAGAGTGGTGTCTCTGAGGGGTGGTTAGGGACCAGAAATTGGGCCCAGCTCAAAGTGTATTTTAATCTCCTTTTCACCAATGGGCTGAAGTAACAAGCAGTAACCAGGCCTATTTATGGACATATAGGCGTCATGGGGATTATCAAAAGCAGGAGCAGAAAGTAATCCCTGGAAAAGGCTGTAGCTTCTTATTTGTCAAACAGGTAGAGACTCAGCAACACCTGGAGTGTTGTTAGGAATACAATTCTCAGACCTCGTGAATCAGAAAAACTGTATTTTAACAAGCCCTCCAGGTGATTCAAATAAATATTAAAGTTTGAGAATCACTGATAGAACATCACTGCAAAAGTAAAATCATTTAGACTGAGAAAGACAAACACTGTATTAACTGAAAAAAAAGTTGCACAACCTAAAAGTTGAGACTTATGTTTTATTCGGCAGACTTACTGAGGACTTAAACCTGGGATACAGCCTCTCAGATAGCTCTGAGGGACTGTTCCAAGGAGGAAAGAGAGGAGCCAGTATATATAGGAGTTTTTGCTGGAAAAAAAACCCCCATGTATTCAAACATCAAAAGATTACTGACATCTCAAGTAATGATTTTAGTACCTTTCTACGTATGGGAAGATGCAAGAGTCTGGGCTCATTGAAACTATTCTTTTGATATGCATTTTAACTGTCTAGGGCCAGTATCCTGTTTTTCTCCATCTTGAATTCCCCTCAGGTTGCACCATCAGGGGCTGCTGCAGTAGCTGACGGCTTTATGGCTGTAACATCCTTTGTTTACTGAAATGGCAGGCGACATTCTTTGTCCACAGTGTGTGATATCACTTATATGTGGAATCAAAAAAATAAAAGAAACTAGTGATTATAACAAAAAAGAAACAGACTCACAGATATAGAGAACAAAACAGTGGGGAGAGGGAAAGGGGGAGGAGCAAGATAGGGGAAGGGGACTAAGAGGTACAAACTACTATGCATAAAATAAATAAGCTACAAGGGTAAATAGTACAACACAGGGAATATAGTCAATACTTTATAATAACTATAAATGGAATATAACCTTTAAAAATTGTGAATCACTATGTTGTACACCTGAAACTTATAGAATATTGTACATCAACTATACCTCAGTTTAAAAAAAGTAAAATCATTTGAACTCAGGCTAATGACACCTTAGATATAGACTCTCTATAATCTATAATCCTCAGAACAACCCATTTTACTGACAGAGAAACTGAAGTCACTATGAGCTCTATGTTGGCAAATCCAAAGGACATCTCCATGCCCCTTCTCACTCAACCTCTCAGCATCATCGGCCATGGATGACCACTCCTTCTTTGGGACACTCTCTTCACATGGCTTCTATGACAACATACTCTCATAGTCTTCTTCCTATAGCATCAGGCAATCAGTCTCTTTTCCTGGCTCTTTTCTCCAACTTTCAAATGATGGAGCTCCAAAACTGGGACTTGCATCTCCTTCTTTCCTCTCTCCTGATTCTCTCCCTAGGGGACCACTTCCCCTTCCATGGCTTTAAATGCTGTCTATGGGCTTGTGACTCCCTAAACTCCAAACTTTCATCTAATTACCTACTTCACATCTCTACTCAGCTCTCTAAAATATATCAAACATAATATATCCAAAGCAGAGCTCTTAATTCCCCACTCTGAAACTTGTTTCTCCTCAGTCTTCCCCACCCCAGCAAATGACATACCATCTACTCATCATCTATTTGCTTAGGCCCCAAACCCAGGAGCCATCCCTGATATCCTCTAAGACTAGTGTAGCTGTTGAGAATATAGACTCTGCCAAAGGCAAAGGTTTCCTGAAGAACTTTGCATCAAAGGTGGAGCCTTTTCCCACAATTAAGAGATCAAAGATTTTTGGTAAAAAGAATGGTAAAAAATTTGCCCCAAGTGTTGGCTGTCAACTTTCATATTAGATCAAGCAGATTTTTCAACTTTGAGGTATCCCAGGGCTATCCAAGGCCCCACAAATTGGCATCCAGATAAGTCTTTGCCTATGAAACAAGATAATATTTGTGAAAGTGCCTACTACAGTGCTTCAGGAAGTGTGATGGTGAAGAAGGCTTGGGACTGCTCAGACATACCCCAAGACTGCAGGACAGATCTACCAGCAGTTGGTTTTCTAAGCCCTCAGACCCATCCATGTATTGCCAAAGTGCCATGTGAGACAGTGAGCATCAGATGACTTATTCAGTGTTGATGGGGTCTGCTGATTGAATTTGATGGACTGACTGATACATGAAGAATCTTCTCTTCCCCCATCATCCAGACCTGAACACAGGCTAACTGTGCAAAGGCATAAAACAGGCTCTCTTCCTTATATGGGCTTCTGGGAGTCGATTAAGGGTTAATTAATTAATTATTTTTGTTTGTTTGTTTTAAGAACTGCTTGGTATCCCTGGGCACACAGACAGTACAACCTAATAGGGCTTAAGATATATAAAAAAGAACTAAACAAAAAATTTTAATTCTCTAATTAATTAAGAGGCTAAGCCTGTTGAGAATAGCATTAAAAAAAATCAACACTGGCCCAAACCCTAGTGAGGTGGCCAGCTTAATGTGTTCATGTTGACCTTTGGCTAACAGAGTGGCTGTAACTAACTGAAGATGAACTATAGCTTGTCAGCTCAGTGGTTCTCAACCTTTCTACCTAACATCCCAACCATCACATTTCAACAAATATTATCGAACCAGCTTTAATCCTGGGAGAAACTATATCTGACAGAAGATACAAGAGACTCCAGAATGAACTCTGTATCAGGTTGAATAAGCCAGAACATTTTTCTTTATAATCAAATAACTCAAACATAAAAAATAATAAAGGTGAACCTTCTGGTTCTTTCCAAGATGGAATAAGACCACTACATCCTCTGTCTCCTATGGACTCAGCTAATAACTCTGGACACAACATGAAAAGCAACTACATGAGGATCTGGAAAGTAAACAAAAGAAGATAAATTGTCAAGAGAAGTCAAAACTTAGAGAAATGAGCCATACAGATGTGAATTTTTTGTTTTTTAAAAAATTTCCTCCTTTTTATCATAGCTTTGACCGGAGGGCAGGTACCAGTTATAAAACTGTGTGGTGGCGGCAGAAGAGGCTAAACTTGTAGTAGAAACCCCATCTTTCTAAAAAGAAGAAACAGGAAAAGAGGATTGAGGAGAGTATGTGTATGTGATCCTCATTTTCTTCCTCTTACCTTTTTTCTTTGAAATGGGGCCCTAGTTGTGGAAATGGGGCACAAAGCTGTACTTTGATGGTAATGTAGGCAATTAAAATTTCAGTTAAAATACTATCTGGCCAGAGGAACTGGAAAAGGTGGCCCTGAGGGCCTGAGAGTGTGAGAGGACTCATGAGGAGGACAGAACTGGAGAAGGGATCACTTAATTCTGTGTATGAACCTATACATGTCATGGGCTGATGTTGAACTGTGCTTGCATGGGACAGACTGAAACCAGTACAGCAAAGCCTTTGAGAACTGAACTGAGATTGAGACTACTGCCCACAGAAGGTGAAGCAGAACTAGCAGTCTGACCCTAACTAGGTTGATTGTCTGCTATAATGAAAAAAAATCAACATTCTTAAGAGGATTTTAACTAGATCCAGACCTTATACAGCATAATATTAAAAATGTCTAGCATATAATCTAAAATTACTTTACATAAAAAGAAAAGGTAAGTGTGACCATTTCTCAAGGGACAATTAACAAATGTCAACCACAAGATGTCCCAGATGTTGGAATTATCACACAGACTTTAAAGCAGCTATGGTAACTATGCTTCATGAGCTAAAGGTAAACATACCTGAAGTGAATAGAAAGATAGAAGTTCTTGGAAGAGAAATAAAAACTGCAAAAAAGAACCAAACAGAAAATTTTTTAAACTGAAAAAATATAGCACATGAAATTTAAAAATTCATTTGATGGGCTAACAGCAGAATGGAGATTATAAAAGAGAGAATCAATGAACCTGAAAATAGATCAACAGAATGTATTCAATCTGAAGAACAAAGAGAAAAACAGTTAGGATGAAAAATGAACAGTATCTCGGGTTTCTGTGGGATGAAAAAAATTTAAAAAATTGTAACATTTATGACATTGGAGTTCCAAAGAAGAGGAAAGACAGATTGATGCAGAAATATGTTAGAACAAATAATAGGTTAAAACTTCCCAAATTTAATGAAAGATATAAATTTGCAGATTCAAGAAGCTTGGTGAACCCCAAACAGGAAAAACTAAAACAACAACAGCAACAACAAAAAACAAAACCCAAAAACCCCCAACCGCACACATGAAGACACATCATAATTAAACTGCTAAAAACGAAATATAAAGAAAATTCTTGAAAGCAGCTAGAGAAAAATGAAATATAGCAGACACAGAGATGAACAATTATTTGAATTACAGCAGATTTCTCATCCGAAATGTTACTGAGTCCAACCTTGTACTGCTTGTTGCACAACAGGCCAATAAATCAAGAGATGATGTGTTGGGGCAAAGAATAACAATTTAATTCAGTAAGCCAGCAGACAAAGAATATGGTGGACTAGTGTCCCAAAGAACCGTCTTACCTGAGTTAGAATTCAGGCTTCTTTTATACTAAAAGGAGAGGGAGTGAAGTTGGTTGCTGCAAACTTCTTGGTGCTGAAACCCTTGTTCTTGCAGCTGTCCACATAGGTCTGGTCAAAATGTTCCTATAAACCTCCAACAAGACAAATGTTATTCTCTGTTCTGCAACTTTTTAAAGGAAAAGTGTTATACCTTTAAAGGTCAGAGCCTTGAGAATGGACTATCCTGTATAATTCAGGCTATAGGCAACATTCTTTTGCAAAAGGTGCAAAGCCAGCATGACTAAGCACAGGCAACAGAGCACAAAGGTTAGAGCATATGGAATAGATACAATATGGAGTCAGGTTTGTTCATCTCTGTTACAGAAACTGTGGAGGCTAGAAAACAGTGGAACAAAATCTTTAAAGTACTAAAATATCTGTCAACCCAGAGTCCTACATTCAACAAAAATATTCTTCAGTAATGAAGGCTAAATAAAGACATTTTTGGGAATTCCCTGATGGCCCAGTGGTTAGGACTTGGTGGTTTCACTGCCGTGGCCCAGGTTCAATCCCTGATCAGGGAACTAAGATCCTGCAAGCTGTGCAGCACAGCCAAAAAAAAAAAAAAAAGACATTTTCAAATGAAAGAAAACTAAGAAAATTTGTCATCAATGGACATATTCTAAAAGAACAGGAAGAAAGAAAGTTCTTCAAGCTTAAGGGAAACAATGCTAGAGGGAAACTTGGAAATTTAAGAAGAAAGGAAGACCAACAGGAGTGGTAAATAGCTAGGTAAATATAAAAGTCTATTTTTCGTCTCTCATGTTTCTTTAATATATATGACTGAGTGAAAGCAAAAACAATATCATTGTCTGCTGGAGTTTTCAAATGCTCCTATAATACATATGACGGCTATAATATAAAGGAGAAAGGGTAAAGAGGCCTATATGGTCAAAAGCTTCTACATATTATTTGAGATAGTAAAATATTTACTCTGAGTAAACTGTGAAAAGTTAGATATATATACTGAATTTCTTAGAGCAACCCCTAGAATAAAAATCCAAAACAATATAGCCAGAAGGCCAATAGATAAAGTAAAATAATAAAAAATATTCAAATAATCAAAAAGAAAGCAGAGCAGTGGGGGACAAAAACAGCAAAAGAAATAGAAAAGAAAAGCAGAAAACAAATAATAAAATATTCCTTGTTCTGAAGTCTACTTTTTCTGACATTAATATAGCCACTACCTAACCCCCTTCCTTCCTTCTTTCCTTCTACCCTTCCTTCATTCTTTCTTTCCTTTATTTCACTTAAAAAATGTTTAACCCTTTTTATTTTGAAGTAATTTTAGATTTACAGAAAATTTCCAAAAATAATATAGAGATTTCCCACATATCCTTCATCCAACATTCCCTAATGTTAACATCTTGCATAACTGTGGTATGACGATAAAAACTGAGAAGTCAACCTTGGTACAATATTACTGACTAAGCTGTACACTTAGTCAATTCACTAAGAAGACATAACAGGGGCTTCCCTGGTGGCGCGGTGGTTAAGAATCCGCCTGCCAATGCAGGGGACACAGGTTCGAGCCCTGCTCCGGGAAGATCCCACATGCCGCGGAGCAGCTAAGCCTGTGCACCACAACTACTGAGCCTGCACTCTAGAACCCTCGAGCCACAACTACTAAGCACACGCACCACAACTACTGAAGCCCTCACACCTAGAGCCTGTGCTCTGCAACAAGAGAAGCCACTGCAATGAGAAGCCTGCGCACCACAACGAAGAGTAGCCCCCACTCGCCGCAACTAGAGAAAGCCTGTGCACAGTAATGAAGACCCACGGCAGCCAAAAATAAATAAATAAAAATAAATTTAAAAAAAAAGAAGACATAACAATCCTAAACGTGCATGCAACTAACAATAGAGCTTCAAAATACATGAAGACAAAATGGGTAGAACTGAAAGGATAGATAGAGAAATCCACAATTACATTTGAAGATTTCAACACTCCTCTCTGAGTAGTTGATAGAACCAGTAGAAGGAAAATCAATAAGGATATGTATGACCTAAACAACAATATCAACCAATTTGACATAACTGGCATTTTCAGAGCATTCCACTCAGCAGCAGATGAATACTTATTTTTTGTGTGACAGATTCTGCAAAATTAGAACACACTTAGAGACTTATGCCTTGATCTGAGATTATCAAGAACACATACCTCTTATAGGGAATCAGGGTTAGCCAGGACACCTGTGACAAACCCAAGCTTTTGTCAGAGATTCTAAGCAGCTAAGTGTAAGCTACTCAGGGATTTTTTAATAAATTTAGCCAACTGGAGACCTCCCCTGATGTGTCTGCCTGGTATCTCCCAGGGCATTGGTGGCTCTACATGGTTGCTTTCTGCTTTGATGTTTGCTGTGACTTCCAGGACAGGAAGCACCTCCACTAAATTAATACCCTATCTGGTACATAATCTAAATCAGTTTATGAAGAAACCAGCAAATGTGCCAGGCCTAGCGGCCATCTTCCTACTCTCATTTTTTCTTTTAAAACCCAGATGCGTGTGTATGCCTAAGTGTGCACATATCATTTTACTTTTCTGAATCTTATAACAGAGCTTCAGATGCTATCAGCTTCATCTGTCATCAGATATGTTAATCTGTTATGTAGTTGTGGTAGACAAAATAATGTCCCTCCCAAAGATGGTCATGTCTCAATCCTTGGCATTTGTGAATATGTTACCCCATGTGGTAAAAAGGACTATGTGATGTGACTAAGTTAATAATTTGGAGATGGGGAAATTATCCTGGATTATCTGAGTGGGCCCAATGTAATCACAAGGGTCCTTATAAGAAGGAGACAAGAGACAAGAGAGGTGAGAGTCAGAAAAGGAGGTGTAGGGAATTTCCCAGTGGTCCAGTGGTTAGGCACTTTCACCGCCTGGGCCTGGATTCAATCTCTGGTCGGGGAACTAAGCTGCATGGCACTGCCAAAAAAAGGAGATACAACAACAGAAACAGGGTTGGAGTGTGTGTTCTGAAGATGAAGCAAAAAGGTCATGAGCCATGGAATGCAGTCAGTCTCTAGAAGCTGAAAAAGGCAAGGAGCCTCCTGAAGGAATATAGTTCTGCCGATACCTTGGTTTTAGTCCTGTGAGACTCATTTCAGACGTCTGACTTCCAGAACTGTAAGATAATAAATTTATGTTGTTTTAAGTCACTAAGTTTATGGCCTCAGAAAACTAATACAGTAGTCAAATTTATCAATCTTTCTCTTTATAGCTTTCTAAGTTTGGGTTCATGTTTAGAAAGACCTTTGCCACTCTGAGATTATAAACCTTTTCCCCATGTCTCATTTGAAACTTCCATGGTTTTAGATTTTATCACTTTAATAGATTGACTAATTAAAGGAACCAGCCAGAGGTCTGTATCTTGTACTGATATAATAGAAAAAGGAAACATAGATGAAAGTCTTTATCTGTTAGACCTTTGGACTGGGCCTGTCTTTCTCTATTTGAATCTGCTAGCATAGGTAGGGATGGTCATTTATTGTCTGTCCAGCTGACACTGAAGCCTGCAAAACCTAGGCTTGGGGCATAGAGTACTGGGGAGAGTGAAGGACCGAGGGAGCCAGAGCTCTCCTTGTGAGAAAGGATGTGTTTCTTGAGGTTGGAGTGGAGAAGACGAATGTCCCATATTCCCGTAAAGAGACTCAGTACTTTGTTTGGGGGTGGCAAATTATGCTCAGAGACTGAGATTGTTCTTGTTAAATATTTTATTTAACACAGGGTCACTGCGGGAATTACAATGATTTCACAAGCCAATAGCATACAGGATAGTGTCTCTTAATAAGCCAGTTAAGAAACAACATACTCCAAACCAATGAAAGATTGCTCCAGGCAAGGGGAGATGAAAAGAATAAAGTCCAAATTTAGTTGAGGGAATACCTTTTCTATGAGTTTTGATTTCTTGGAAGAGTTGACCTCTGACGCCAGCGCAAAAATAAAAGTCCCTGGTTGCTAAAGCACATTGCTAGGGAACGATGGTGGTTGTGTTGGCAGGCTGGCTGATCTCCCAGCAGTTGGTCACCACTGCCAATAAAGAAGTTGCCTTTACCAAAGCAGGGGCCAATGCCCCAAGGTCTTTGGAGAACTAGGTTAATAAAGAGTAGCTCTGCTCAGACAAAAATCTCGGTACTCATAGTCTAAATATTCCCTGGCCATAGTTCCTTCTCTGCATGTTCTATGGAAAAGCCCCCTTCCAGATCCCTCAGCCACTAAGCTACTGACCGCTTGTCAACAACAGAAGAGATGATGACATCCTGACACAGCTTACTTCATTCTCATATCAAAACAACTTTACTTCTAAAAACAACATTTTTTGTCTTAGTCATAAACAAGTAGATTAAAACAACTTCACTTAGGTCATAAACACCTGGATTTGAAATATCAAACCAATACACAACACTGGGGCAAGCACATAAACTGGAGGACAGGGAAAGAAGGCCCCTGGGAACAGGACCAGATAAATAACTCGTGAGGCCCTATGCAAAATGAAAAAGTAGGACCCCTTGTTCAAAAATCAGGAAAAAAAAGTGTTGTCAGAGGTGCTAAAATAGAAAATGTTTTCCTTTCTTCTAGTCCCTTGACTTGTGTTTTTTCACTTACTACTTAATGTCATTCTAAGTAAAGTTTGAATTTTAAATTGTTAACATAATTTTACCATTCAGCTTTATATTGTGCAAATGCCAGTTTTAAATGTAAATATATCAGCATTTAACTAACTCATCAGTGGAATCACCAAAATTACACAATTTTTATTTTGTAATTTGTACATGCATACACATAGTTGATCCTATTTTTAGATTCTGTGTTTGTGAATTTGCCTACTAGCTAAAATTTATTTGTAACCTCAAAATCAATACTCTCAGCACTTTTGGTCATTCACGGACATGTGCATGCACAGTTTGGGCAAAAACTGGAATTGGACAACATGCATATTCCCTCCCAAGGTTTGTTTACCTAAAACAAATAAACTGCCAGTTATTTCTCCAGCAAAGATGGGTTTATTCGGAAACAGCAGAGAATTGCAATCTGAGGTCTGTGAACATGGTGTGCCGTGTGCAAGTCCCCACATGGCAATGGAAGGGTACTTGACAAGGAGGAAAAGGAAATTGGGAGGGCTGTAGCAAACAGAGTCCATGGCTTTTCATTGGCTCCTTGCTAAGAAAGAAGAGGAGTCTTCCTTTTTCCTTTTGGGCTCCGCTATCATCCCAGGGGTGACAGCTTCCCCTTCTAGTCCCCCACTCTATTCAACTGAGGTTTCTGTTTATTAATTTTCTTACAGGTTGAAAGAGGTGAAGTTCTGCTTTCTTGTTTTAGGTCTCAAACTGTAAACAAGTGTCTTTTTTGTGGTCTATTTAGTGCCACATTTTTTGCATTTTTGTGGTTTTTGTTCATGATTTCACTGTTTCAAATGACCCCCAAGTGTAGTGCTGAAGGTTCAAAGGGCAAGAAAGCTGTGATGTGCCTTATGGAGAAAATATGTGTGCTAGAGAAGCCTCCTTTAGGCATGAGTTAGTGCAGTTAACTGTGAGTTCAAATGTTAATGAATCAATACTATATGTTAAATAAAGTGTCTTTAAAGAGAAACACACATAAAATAAGGTTATGTATTGATCAGTTGATGAAAATGTGATCAGAAGCTTGCAGGAACCTAACTCTGTATTTCCCTTGGGAGCACTGTGGTTCAGTATTCACCAATTCAGTGTTTGTGGTAACTTCCTAGACCATAACTACCGTGAATAACAAGAATCAATTGTGTTTTGTTCTTACCAGAGCAGTGGAAACACTGTACAAAACTAACGCAACCGTTTTAACTCCTGTGGTATAGTGACCTATAATAAGAAATATATATTTGGTCTTTGTCCCCATTTCTGGCACAGAGATCTTAAAACTCTTGGAATTTCCTAAGTGATGAGAATGACAAAGATACCTTTTGTTATGTTAATGAGGTGACTACTGGACCCCAGCTAAGGAAGGGGGCTGATTGTCAGGAGAACAAACCATGTGATTAGAGGGAAGGAAAGGACAAGGAGGGAAGGGAAGGGAGGGAAAGAGGAGCTAGAGGTTGAATCAATCGCCAGTCATCAATGATTTGATCAATCTGCTTGTGAAACAAAACCTCCATAAAGCCCCAGAAGGACAGAGTTTGGAGAGCTTCCAGGTTGGTGAACCAGAGTGTTTCCACCATGATGATAGAAGCTCCTTTGTTTGGGATGGCACCCTGTGTATTGATGTCTGTCAACTGAAAAAGAAATTCACAACGTAAAAGCTGTGAGCTGAGTTTATTCAGTGTCTTACTGACAACTATAGCCTGGGAGACAGCCTCTAAGATAGCTCTGAGAAACTGTTCAAAAGGTAAGGGGGGAGGTCAGTATGTGATTTTGGCAAAGGGTGTAGGTGATTTTGGCGAAGGGTATAGGTGCAATCAAGCACACATCTCAGTAGAAGGTTGCTGCTAGTCATACGGAACTTAGTCAGATAGCTTAGTTAACAGTTTTGTTGCAAGAAGGGGGACCCCTTCCAGGGCCCCAGAGTGGGCTCTTGTGTAACACTCAGAAACGAATTGTCCAAGGAGACACAGGTGCTGACAAAGCAAGAGACTTCATTGGGAAGGGACGCCCAGGCAGAGTAGGAGGGTAAGGGAACCCAGGAGGACTGCTCTGCCATGTCGCTCGCAGTCTCGGGTTTTATGGTGATGGGGTTAGTTTCCGGTTGTCTCTGGCTAATCATTCTGACTCAGGGTCTTTCCTGGTGGTGCATGAATTGCTCAGCCAAGATGGATTCCAGCAAGAAGGATTCTGGGAGGTTGGTAGGACATATTGACTTGCGTCTCCTCTCTCCTTTTGACCTTTCTTAAATTCTTCCAGTTGGTGGTAGCTTGTTAGCTCTGTGTTCCTTACCAGGACCTCCTGTTGTAAGATAACTTGTGCAAACAGCTACTATCTTGTCTGGCCACGGTGGGCGGTTTTGGTCAGTGTTTCCCCTAACAGTTTTATTGACTTTTTAAGATTGGGAAGATGCAAGAATGCAGATTCATAAAAAATTTCTCCTAAAAATATCTAACTATCTGAAGGCCTGTTTTGCCAGTTTTTCCAGAGCACAGAATGCCTAATTCCTGATCTCCACCCTGAATTCCTTACAGGGTGTGTTGAAGGTCAGTGACTGAGAGGCTAATGACTTAATTCTTGTAGAAGTGATGCTGAAAACTGGGCCTCTGTGCACCGGTGCCAAACTGAATCTTGGAGACAGAGTTTTGGGTGACGTAGAAAAGAATAACTTTATTGTTTTGCCAGGCAAAGGGGGACACAGCAGGCTCATGCCCTCAAAACTATGTGTCCCAACCCAGGGGGGATTTGGTGAGGAGTTTTATAGCAGTGGTTCAAGGGCAGGGTTGCTGATAAGGATCAGGGTGTGTGAAGGACCTGCATTCCTTTAATCTGGCCTCAAGTAGTCTCCTGCTGAGCTTCTATGATTCTCAAGGTTATCAAAGTGTGCCCTTCTCTCTGGAATGAAGAATGCTTCCTCAAGTAGTTAACATCTTCCAACTGTTGGGGGTTTCAGTTCTGCAGAAGAGCTCAAAGACATTGTTATGTGTATCCCTTGAGGCGGAACCAGGACTCTGCCCCAAGGCTGCACTATTTTTTCTTGATTCCTCCTCCCTTGTCTCTGCATCCCCTCGGTTCCCTTATTAGCAACTGTTTGAACCCGCCTTTTGGTACTCAGGGAAGTTTATGGAGGCTGAAGGGTATTCCCTACAAACAAGAAATGGGGGACACAGAAAGGCTTCTGTGCCCAGGAGCCCCAAAGGGTCCTGCTCGGTTTCAGAACCAGATGGTGAGTAACCTTTTTTAGTTGGCATATCTCTTCATCTGGTTATTGAGTTATACCCTTTAATACCTTTTGTAAGAAACTGGTAATCTAGTGAGTTAACTAGTTTCTTGAGTCCTGTAAGCTGCTCTAGCAAACTAATTGAACCCAAGAAGGCGGTTGTGAGAAACTCTGATTTATAACCAGAAGCACGGGTAACAACCAGGATTTGCAGTTGGCACTGGAAATGGAAGGCGGTCTTGTAGGACTGAACCCTTAACCTGTGGGAACTGATGCTATCTCAGGGTAGACAGTGTCAGAATTGAATTGAACTGTAGGATACCAAGCTGTGTTGGAGAATTGCCTTGTGTGCAGAAACTCCCCACTTGCCGTAATTGGTGATTAGAATTGTTAACTCTGGATCTCCCTGGTGGCGCAGTGGTTAAGAATCCACCTGCCAATTCATGGGACACGCGATCAATCCCTGGTTCGGGAAGATCCCACGTGCCGCAGAGAAACTAAGACCATGTGCCACAACTACTGAGCCTGTGCTCTAAAGCCCACAAGCCACAACTACTGAGCCTGCATGCCACAACTACTGAATCCCGCGTGCCTAGAACCCGTGCTCCACAACAAGGGATGCCACCGCAACGAGAAACCCGTGCACCAGAACGAAGAGCAGCCCCTGCTCCCCGCAACTAGAGGAAACCCACACACAGCAACAAAGACCCAATGAAGATGGTGTACTAGGAGGATGTGGAATTTGCATCTCTTCATAACTAGGGTATCTACCAGGCACCGGTGGGGGACCACGGACACCTAAGGGGACAGGAGGAACCCCCAGCAACCGGATAGGACGTGCAGCGTGGGGGCAGTGAAGGGGGAGTGAAGGGGGAGGAGAAGTGGAGGCAGGACAGGACTGGCACCCCTGAGGGGAAGCTGGGGGAGGGGAAGGGATCCCACGCCCAAAGGGGTAAATTGGGGAACCATTGGGAGGGCAGAGGATCAACAGGGAGCATGGCCAGGGTTCCCCTGCCCACTTGGGCCCCCAGGAACCTGCTCAGATCCTGGGCCTGATCTCTGCCCGCCTAGGCCCCCCCAGCCGTGCTGGTCATGAGGGAGTGTGTGGGGGGGAGGGGGAGCAAAAGTAAAGGCCGGACTCCCAGGAATGGCACCCCTGAAGGGTGGCTGGGGGAGGGGAGGTGTTCCTACACCAAGCAGGACCCACCCATGGTTAGGGGTCCATCGGCGACGGGGGAGACCCTTGGGGAGACAGTTGGGAAGGGGGGCAAAGGAACGGAAGGGAACACGGCCAGTGCGTTCCCTGTCCACTTAGGCACTGGGGACCCTGCTGGGCTCCCAGGCCTAATCCTCTGTCCTCGGAGCCTCCCTCCTGCAGTGCAGAACCCAAGCCCCACCCCTACACCCTCACCCAGGGCCCTACCTCTACACTCGGAGACCCCCTCTGAGACCCCCCGCCTCTAACCACACTGGGCCTAAACCCCACCCACACACCCTCACTCAGGGCCCTACCTCCAAACTCCAGAACTCCACACTCCAGACGCCCTCCTTTCGTCTTGCTGCCTCTCTCCTTCCGCTCAGGTCCTAAGCAGAGGCCCGGCCCCACCCTTGAATGTCGCCCCGCCTAGGCCCCACCCCCAGGGCCTTTTCCAGCTCCGTGGGTCCAGAGCCTAGGCCCCACCCCACACTCAAACGTCACCCTCCCCCACCCGCCTAGGTCCCGCCTAGGACCCTAAACCCCACCCCTGCCTAAGTCCCACCCCTGCCTAAACTCCGCCCCCATTCCCCCCCCACGCCCCTTTTTCTTTTCCTTTTTCTATTGTGGTTTCATTTTACCTGTTGCAGCTGTTTCAATTATAGTTTTATTTTTCCTAATATATTTTTTAGCTTTCAAATTTTATTTTGTTTTTTATTCTTTGATATTGTACTGCTCCTTTTTTTCTTCTTTCTTTCTTTTTTTTTTTTTTTTTTGCTGCACCATGAGCTTGCAGTATCTTGATTCCCAGGCCGGGGGTCTGGCCTGAACTCCTGTGGTGCAAGCTCCGAATCCAAACTGCTGGTGCTGGACTAACAGAGAACCTCAGACCCCAGGGAATATTAGTCAGAGAGATACCGCCCTGAGGTCCTAATCTCAGCACCAAGACCTGGCTCTATCCAACTACCTGCAAACTACAGTGCTGGACACCTCAGACCAAACAACTTCTTTTTTTTTAATCACACCACGAAACTTGTGGGATCTTTGTCCCAGGCCAGAGGTCAAGCCCAAGCTCCTGTGGTGGGAACTCTGAGTCCAAACCGGTGGACTAACAGAGAACCTCAGACCCCAGGGAATATCAATCGAAGTGAGGTCTCCCAGAGGTCCTCATCTCAGCACCAAGACCCAGCTCTATCCAACAGCCTGCAGACTCAAGTGCTGGATGTCGCAGGCCAAACAACCAGTAAGACAGGAATACAGCACCACTCATCCAAAAAATAAATTTGGATGTCAAATTCTATCAACCATTTAGAGAAGAGCTAACACCTATCCTTCACAAACACTTCCAAAATACAGCAGAGGGAGGAACACTCTCAAACTCATTCTATGAGGCCACCATCACCCTGATACCAAAACCAGACAAAGATGTACAATCAATGTGATACACCATATTAACAAACTGAAGGATAAAAACCATATGATAATCTCAATAGATGTAGAAAAATCTTTTGACAGAATTCAACACTAATTTATGATAAAAACTTTCCAGAAAGTAGGCATGGAGGGAACCTACCTCAACATAATAAAGGCCATATATGACAAACCCACAGCCAACATCGTTCTCAGTGGTGAAAAACTGAAACCATTTCCTGTATGATCAGGAATAAGACAAGGTTGCCCACTCTCACCACTATTATTCAATATAGTTCTGGAAGTTTTATCCATAGCAATCAGAGAAGAAAAAGAAATAAAAGGAATCCAAATTGGAAAATAAGACATAAAACTGTCACTGTTTGCAGATGACATGATAGTATAACTAGAGAATCCTAAAGATTCTACCAGATAACTACTAGAGCTAATCAGTGAATTTGGTAGAGTAGCAGGATACAAAATTAATGCACAGAAATCTCTTGCATTCCTATACACTAATGATGAAAAATCTGAAAGTGAAATTAAGGAAACACTCCCATTTACCATTGCAACAAAAAGAATAAAATACCTAGGAATAAACCTACCTAAGGAGACAAAAGACCTGCATGCAGAAAACTATAAGACACTGATGAAAGAAATTAAAGATGATACAAACATATGGAGAGATATACCATGTTCTTGGATTGGAAGAATCAACATTGTGAAAATGAGTATACTAGCCAAAGCAATCTACAGATTCAATGCAATCCCTATCAAACTACCAATGGCATTTCTCACAGAACTAGAATAAAAAATTTCACAATTTGTATGGAAACACACAAGACCCTGAATAGCCAAAGCAATCTTGAGAAAGAAAAACGGAGCTGGAGGAAGCAGGCGCCTGGCCTTCAGACTATACTATAAAGCTACAGTAATCAAGACAATATGGTACTGGCATAAAAGCAGAAATATAGATCAACGGAACAGGATAGAAAGCCCAGAGATAAACCCATGCACAACATGGTCACCTTATTTTTGCTAAAGGAGGCAAGAATATACAATGGAGAAAAGACAGCCTCTTCAATAAGTGGTGCTGGGAAAACTGGACAGCTACATGTAAAATAATGAAATTAGAACACTTCCTAACACCATACACAAAAATGAACTCAACGGGCTTCCCTGGTGGCACAGTGGTTGAGAGTCCGTCTGCTGATGCAGGGGACGCGCGTTCGTGACCCGGTCCGGGAGGATCCCGTATGCCACGGAGCGGCTGGGCCCGTGAGCCATGGCCACTGGGCCTGCGCGTCTGGAGCCTGTGCTCCACAACGGGAGAGGCCGCAGCAGTGAGACGCCCGCATACCGCAAAAAAAAAAAAAAGAACTCAAAATGGATTAAACACCTAAATGTAAGGCCAGACACTATAAAATTCTTAGAGGAAAACATAGGCAGAACACTCTATAACATAAATCACAGCAAGATCCTTTTTGACCCACCTCCTAGAGAAATGGAAATAAAAACAAAAATAAACAAATGGGACCTAATGAAACTTAAAAGCTTTTGCACAGCAAAGGAAACCATAAACAAGACTGGGAGAAAATATTTGCAAACGAATCAACTGACAAAGGATTAATCTCCAACATATACAAGCAGCTCATGCAGCTCAATATCAAAAAAACAAACAACCCAATCCAAAAATGGGCAGAAGACCTAAATACACATTTTCCCAAAGATATACAGATTGCCAACAAACACATGAAAAGATGCTCAACATCACTAATCATTAGAGAAATGCAAATCAAAACTACAATGAGGTATCACCTCACACCAGTCAGAATGGCCATCATCAAAAAATCGACAAACAATAAATGCTGGAGAGGGTGTGGGAAAAGGGAACCCTCTTGCAGTGTTGGTGGGAATGTAAATTGATACGGCCACTATGGAGAACAGTATGGAGGTTCTTTAAAACACTAAAAATAGAACTACCATATGACCCAGCAATCTCACTACTAGGCATATACCCTGAGAAAACCATAATTCAAAAAGAGTCATGTACCACAGTGTTCATTGCAGCACTATTTACAATAGCCAGGACATGGATGCAACCGAAGTGTCCACTGACAGATGAATGTTTAAAGAAGATGTGGCACATATGTACAATGGAATATTACTCCGCCATAAAAAGAAACAAAATTGAGTTATTGGTAGTGAGGTGGATGGACCTAGAGTCTGTCATACAGAGTGAAGTAAGTCAGAAAGAGAAAAACAAATACTGTATGCTAACACGTATATATGAACTCTGAAAAAGAAAATGGTTCTGATGAACCTAGGGGCAGGACAGGAAGAAAGACACAGACGTAGAGAATGGGCTTGAGGACAGGTGGAGGGGGGCGGGTAAGCTGGACGAGGTGAGAGAGTAGCATTGACATATATACACTACCAAATGTAAAATAGCTAGTGGGAAGCAGCTGCATAGCACAGGGAATTCAGCTAGGTGCTTTGTGACCACCTAGAGGGGTAGTAGGGAGACACAAGAGGGAGGGGATATGGGGATATACATATGCATATAGCTGATTCATTTGTTATACAGCAGAAACTAACACAACAGTGTAAAGCAATTATACTCCAATAAAGATGTTAAAAAAAAAAGACCCAATGCAGCCATAAATAAATAAATATTTAAAAAAATTAACTCCACTGCTCAATGGACGTGCATTCTATCAACACTATCCAATTTTGACTTCATGAGTAAGGGCAGACAGAAGAAAAAAACATGGATTCCCCTATTTTTCCCTTTCTTGATAATGTAATTTTTTCATTACGGGGTCAGGGAGGGAGATTTTCCTTCTCCCCTTCTAAGTTTCTTGGCTGGCCTAACTGACGTAAGACAGATTAAAGGAAGAAAAAAATCACAAAAGTTTAATAACATGTATACTTGGGACAGACCTAGGAAAAGTGAGTAACTCTCCAAAATGGTGGAAAAGGGCACCTTAAATACCATCTTCAGCTAAAGACAAAGGACATGGTGATGGGGAGTCAGTTATGGGCGATCACCAGGAAAAGCACAGTAAACAAGGGTAAGGTTGTTATGCAGATTTAAGTTGCTGCCTTCTCCAATGATAAGAGTTTTTAAAGATTTAGTCATCCCCCTCTTCCTGGTACAGTGAGGGAGACACCCTTCCAAATGGAGATTTCCCTTATAAATGTAAATGTCTCTTACAAAGGGGTAAATTTTACTCAGTTTTCAGAGCTTTTCCTGTGTCTGCAGTTTCTTTAAAATAACCGGTTTAGGGCTTCCCTGGTGGCGCAGTGGTTGAGAGTCCGCCTGCCGATGCAGGGAACACGGGTTCGTGCCCCGGTCCGGGGGGATCCCACATGCCGTGGAGCGGCTGGGCCCGTGAGCCATGGCCGCTGAGCCTGCGCGTCTGGAGCCTGTGCTCCGCAACGGGAGACGCCACAGCAGTGAGAGGCCCGCGTACCGCAATAAATAAATAAATAAATAAATAACCAGTTTAAAATAATCCTTATGTCAAAAGGGCATATTTTGCGGTGGCAAAATTCTGCTCCCTTACAAACATAAGTGGTTAACCAATACAAGGAAATAATGTACATAGATAGGGTAGGGGGTCCCAGGAGGAAAAGAACCAGATATAGCTTTTTGACATAAGAAAAGCCATTTTGGCCAAAGCCATTTTGTGATATAAGCCTGGCCATAATTCTTGTCCTTGAACAAATCTCAGTAATTAATGATCTTAATGGGACACAGGAAAAGCAGCCAAGAAACAATAGTTCAGTGATAAAAGAGAGTTATATAAAAACAGTTCCTCCTCATGGAACTGTTTTTATATAACAACCTGATACACATCTTTGAGTTGTTCTACAAGAACTAAGGCTCCCAGCCAGGTGGAGGATAGTAAATACTTGCTAAGACCCCAAAATGGTTGGAACCTAAAGAATGATGATATTGACCTTTTCTGGCCCTCGGACTTCAATCAACTAAGTCTTGGACTCTAACCTTTTCCCCAATTCAAAACTTCTCCACTTTTGCTGTTTGAGGAGACACTGCTTTGGGAAAGATACCTGGTGTTCTCCTTACTTGCTGTAAGTAATACATCCTTCCTTCTCCTGCTCCTTGGCTTGGCTGAGTCTTTTGGCTTGACGCCCACAAAGAGGTGAAGCCAGTATTTGAGTAACAGTAACAGAAGTAAGAATAGCTATGATAGATGTCCTTGGTTGTTTGTGCTTCCTAGAACACCATTGCCTTCTTTCTGTGACAACAGCTTATTGACTCATTTAAGACTGAGAATTTCTGGAAGTATTTGCAAGTTCATACAGGCTCTCAGCCCAGAGGAAAACCAGAAATGACGATAAAGCACTGTGACACTAATGCAGTGTTCAGGAAGGAGACATGCCGGAGGGAATGTCCTCTGCTCACCATTAGAGGGTGAATGATAGAGAGAGAAGGAGCAGACTTAGCCAGCTTCTGTATTTGATACTAAACAGTATTCTGAAGGAAGTCACAATCTATAGGCTACAAGTCTGAATAATTAACTTACTATATTTAACTAATTAAGGACTCATAATGAATAAGTTATTTTTATATCTACTTTCTCATCCTGATCTTGAAAAAATTTCTTCATATTTAGCATTATCAGGCATATGAGATGGGACAATTACTGCAGCTGAAACTGCACAACTCAGATGGGATGTGAACCCACGTGCCAGGACTCGAGCCCAGCCAGAATTCAGATTGGGGCTTGAAACCATGGTCTTTTAATTGAAATCACACACCTGGTCTCAGGACTTAATGAAGCTCAGGTTCTTTAAGTTTCATTGCGGAAAGAATTCAGTGAGAGACACAGTGATAGGTAAGAATGGATTTAATTAGAGAGTTACACATTCCATAGACAGAATGTGGTCCATCTCAAAAGGCGAGAGAGACCTTGGGAGAAATACACTCCACAGACAGAGTGTGGGACGTCAGAAGGCAAGAGGCCTTGAAACACAGGGTGGTTAGTTTTTATGGGCTGAGTAATTTCATAGGCTAACGAGTGGGAGGATTATTCCAAATATTTTGGGGGAATGGGTGGGGATTTCCAGGAATTGGGCAACCACCCACATTTTGGCCTTTTATGATTAGCTTCAGAACTGTCATGGTGCTGATGGGTGTGTCATTTAGCATGCTAATGTATTACAATAAGTGTATAATGAGGCTTATGGCCTACTGGAAGTCGAATCTTCCACCATCTTGGACCTAGTTGGTTCTAACCAGTTTTTGTCATGTCCAATGGCTATGTCATTCTTTTAAAGGTCGTGCCCTCCCCCCTTCCCTCCTGTTTCACAACTGGGCATTCAATTTAACTCAAAATTTCCTGGCAACTAATGTGAGAAAATAAAACTGTTGGGGAAACACTGACTGAAACCGCCCACCCTGGCCAGCACCACAGTAACCATTTGCATGAGTTATTTTACGATAGGAGATCCTGGTAAGGAACACAGAACTAACAAGCCACCACCAACCGGAAGAATTTGGGAAAGGTCAAAAGGAGATGCCAGTCCATCCTACCAACCTCCCAGAATCCTTCTCGCTGGAATCCGTCTTGGCTGAGCAATGCGCGCACCACCAGGAAGGACCCTGAGTCAGAATGATTAGCCAGAGACAACCCGGAAACTAATGCCATCACCATAAAACCCGAGATTGTGAGCCACGTGGCAAAGCAGTCCTTACCCTCCTGCTCTCCGCCCAGGTGCCCCTTCCCAATAAAGTCTCTTGCTCTGTCAGCACGTGTGTCTCCTCGGATAATTCATTTCCGAATGTTAGAAAAGAGCCCACTCTCGGGCCATGGAAGGGGTCCTCCTTCCTGAAACAAAACTGTAAGGGGAAAGAATTATAATAAAGTCTTTCATCCATTCATTTGTGAAAATTCTCAGAACGAGAAATAAACAGAAAGGTTACCTATCTGAGAAAATAATTTATTAATTATTCTCAATTTGGGAGAATGTATATAAGGGTAACTGATGTTTAAAAAAACAAAATTCAGCCAAGTATATTTGAGATCTAATTAGCTTTATTAGGTGATTCAAGAATCAGGCAGCATCCCATCTAGCATTCCAGGAGTGGTACAAAATGGAAAGCTTTTATAGAAAGGAGGGTGGGACAAGAAAGTTATTAGCAAAAGAAAAAGGTTACTTTGGGCCAGGTCCTCTTCTTTTTGAGGGGAAGGGAATAGCAAGGATCTTTATCATGCAGATTACCTCACTTGTACTGATCAGGAAATTTCATACTGTTTTACAGGTCACATTTCTGGGCAGAACTGACACTGCAATTAAGCCGTGGTTTGACGTAGTGGAGGGCAAATGACTCCATTTGGGGCTTGTTATTTCTTTTTTATTGAGGTGTCCAGCTCACTGGGGTATAAGCATGAGCTGGCTTTCTTTGTTCTGGGACCTGCCACCCAAGTTGTAGGTTGAACCTCCCTTTCTTACTGGGTGGTAGCTCTCGTAACAGCTCATTTTGATCCCATAATTTTTCATCTCATAACTGAAACTGAAACAGGAGAGAAGGGGTGCAGGGCACAACCTTTAAAAGCATGACAAAGCCATAGGACATGACATAAACTGGTTAGAGCCAACTAGGTCCAAGATGGCAGACAAGACTTCAACTAGACCTTGAGCCTCAGTATATGCTCATTGTAACACATCAGCAAGTTAAATGACACACACACAGGCGCCATGACAGTTCCAAGGCTCACCATAAAATGTCAACAAGTAGGCGGTGGCCAAGTTCCTGGAAATCCCCACCCCTTCCCCAAAATAACTAGAATACTCCTCCCACTCATTAGCCTATGAAATTACCCACCCCTACAAAAACTGGCAACCTCGTACCCTGGTGCCTCTCTCACCTTCTGAGATGGTCTACGCTCTGTGGAGTGTGTTTCTCTCTAAATAAATCCACTTCTTACCTATCACTTTGTCTCTCACTAAATTCTTTCTGTGATGAGACATTAAGAACCTGAGCTTCGTTAAGTCCTGAGACCAGGTGTGTGATCTCAATTAAAAGACTGTGGGTTCAGACTTCCCTGGTGGCACAGTGGTTAAGAATCCGCCTGCCAGTGCAGGGGACATGGGTTCGAGCCCTGGTCCGGGAAGTTCCCACATGCCGTGGAGCAACTAAGCCTGTGCGCCGCAACTACTGAAGCCCGCACGCCTAGAGCCCGTGCTCTGCAACGAGAAGCCACCACAAAGAGAAGTCCACGCTCTGCAACAAAGAGTAGCCCCTGCTCGCCGTAACTAGAGAAAGCCTGTGAGCAGTACGAGGACCCAACGCAGCCAAAAATAAACAAACAAATAAATAAATTCATTTATTTAAAAACAGACAAAAAAAAAAAAAGAGACCGTGGGTTCAAGTCCCATCTAGGTTTTGGCTGGGTTTGAGTCCCCCTAAAACTGAGTTCCTCTGCTGAGTTTATGATTAACCTCTCTATCCAAAACTTTATTCCTTTTCTTGTCCCGCCCCTGTTCCCCTCAAGATTGAGGAGTATCAAAGAAAAAGGAGGATTGACACGGAGCAGGATCCTGTGGGGCCCTCCCAGGTACAAAAGATACCCCCCCACACACTTCTTGTTTATAGAAGAAGGCTTTAGTCTCCTAGGCCTTCCCTGAGTTCCAAAGAACAGATTCAAATTCAAGCAGTTACTAATTAAAGAATGCAGAAACACAGGAAAAGCAGTCAAGAAACAATAATTCAGTGATAGAACAGAGTCCTAGTTCTGCCTCAGGAAATACACATAACAATCTGATACATATTTTCGAGTTGTTCTGCAGGAACTAAGACCCCCATCCAGTTGGAGGATGGTAAATACATGCTGAGATGCCAGACTGGTGAGAACCAGAAGGTTGATGATTGAGATTCCTGGAACACCACCCTGTTTACCTCACCACCAACTAGTCCAAAGAAAGTTGTACACCCTGCAGCCCTCACCCTAAATATTGCCTTTAAAAACTCTTCCTTGGGAATTCCCTGGCGGTCCAGTGGTTAGGACTCAGTGCTTTCACTGCTGTGGCCTAGGTTCGGTCCCTGGTTGGGGAACTAAGATCCTGTGAGCCAAGCGGTGCAGCCAAAACAAAACAAAACAAAACAAAACACTCTTCCCTGAAAACCACTGGGGAGTTCAGGTCTTCCAAGCATGAACCACCCATTCTCCGTGCATAGCCCTTGCGATAAACCTTCTTCTGCTCCAAAGGCCGACGTTTCAGTTTGTTTGGCCTCACTGTATGTCAGGCACATGGACTTGGGTTCGACTACATACCTGTCTCTTGGTTATGAGAATCCTTACATGCCAGTGTTTTTCAGTTCTGTCTGAATCTTCATCTCACATCTGACACAAATCTCTACTTACTTGCCTGAGTGAGGTTGCCATCCTCCCTCTGTGCTTATTGTTGCTTCCCAGGCCAACCTTTACTGGCCATCAATATCAGACTGATGTGGTGCCCTC
This sequence comes from Physeter macrocephalus, assembly GCF_002837175.3. Taxonomy (NCBI): domain Eukaryota; kingdom Metazoa; phylum Chordata; class Mammalia; order Artiodactyla; family Physeteridae; genus Physeter; species Physeter macrocephalus. The sequence goes on from NC_041217.1 coordinate 40,996,792, forward strand.
TGTGTGGCAGGAATTTAAATGCTGGTCACATGTAGAGTGAATCTGAGAGCAATGAAGAAATCGACCCAAAATATAGCCACCAGGTATGAGAGAGCTAGCTCCTGTAAAAATCTGTCTTTATCCCACTGTCTTGGTCTGCTTGGGCTGCTATGACAACAATACCATAGACTGGGTGACTTAAACAGCAAACATTTATTTTCACAGTTCTGGAGGCTGGGAAGTCCAAGATCAAAGTACTCACAGATTTGGTGTCTGGTGAGAGCCTGACACCCGCTTCATAGGCAGCCATCTTCTTGCTGTGTCCTCACAGGGCGGAAGGGGTGAGGGAGCTCCCTTGGGCCTCTTTTACAAGGGTGCTAATCCCATTCACGAGAGCTCAACCGTCATGGCCTAATCACTTCCAAAGGTCCCACCTCCTACTACTCTCACAATGGGGATTAGGTTTCAACATATGAATTTTGGGGGCACACAAATGTTCAGTCTATAGCACCCACCCAAGTGTTTGTGAAGCCACCTCAGATGGTCTATACCTCACAGATTTATCCTAGAGGCCCCTTGCCTTGGCACCCTGTTGATGTGGTGCCAACAAAATGACCCAGGTCCAGTTGCCTTCCTCTGGTGACACTTTTATTGTTGCCATGGCCAACGGTTGGTGGCCATCTGCTCCATAGCCCTTTCTCTCAATTCTGGCAACACACTGCTCTTTCTCCTTTTACTGGGGCATCAGGTACTCTGCAGAAGAGATGGTTAGCATCCCTGGGGATGGGGGCAGTGAAGGAGGAAAGAAATTCTCTTCCTGACCAGCATGTCCTCAAAGGCTCACCGCAATCACATCTCAGTCCTCTCCTGTGGAGCAGGGATGCGATGTGGTGGAGAGCAGTACATGGGAGGACTAATTTTCCTACTCTCAGTAAGCCTTGAGTGGTGTTGGCAGACCCCTAACAGCTGGTGGTGCTCTGAACTCAGAATGTGGGATGTTTTTACACCTTTGATACTTAGCTTTAAGCCTTAGTCTCCATTCCTGAACCACAGAAAAACCTCACTCAACATTTTATAAAGACATGCACTGAAACCACATCATCAACTGTCACATCGATAACCTGACTTTATCTTGGGCCTTGTGCCAAGAGCTAGGGTGAATACAAAGGATTTGATTATATTTTCCTACAGGCAAAGTGATTTCAGTATGATAGGAGAGACTGAGTACATACATTAACAGAACAATGCAGAAAACAGACAAATATCCAGAACAATTACAGTAGCGTATGCTTTATATTATGTCCATTTTGCAGAAAAAGGAACAAAGGCACATTTATTTAAGTGGAATGAGCCTAGATGTCTTCACTTCCAGCTTTGTCCATGTTTTAAAATTATTTTTTGTTTTGACATAACTTACAGAAGAGTTGCAAAGATAGTACAGAGAGTTCCTGTATACCCTTCACCCAGCTTCCCCTAATGTTAATTATATAACCATAGTACATTTATCAAAACTAAGAAATTAACATTGATACAATACTATTAACTAAAATATGGACTTTCTTGTTTTTCATTTCACCATTTTTTCCACTAATGCCCTTTTCCTGTACTATGATCCAATCCAAGGCATCATGTTATATTTTGGTCATCATGTCTTCTTAGTCTCCGCCAGTCTGACAGTTTCTCCAGTCTTCCCTTGTCTTTCATGACTTCAACACTTTTAAGAGTTCCAGTCAGGTATTTGTAGAACGTCATTCAATTTGAATTTTCTGATGTTTCTCATGATAAGACTGGTGTTGTGGATTTTGGGGAAGAATACCATGGAGGTGAAGAACCCTTCTCCTTGATCATATAGCAATATAACTTATTACTGGTGAGTTGACCTTGATCACATGGTTAAGGTGGTGTCTACCAAGTTTAGAAACCAAGGTCTGAGAGCTAAGTGCATTCACTGCTACTGGACCATGATTGCTGCTAGACCCTCCAGTGGACAGAGTTAGGAAGTATATATGTATACTAGCCTATGTATATACACGTCTATATTTCCTTTTCTACTTGCTTATTTGTCACTTCTTTCTCTGACAGTAAGAAACCTGCCTCTCCCTACCTGTAATATATTTACTTATTTGTTCAATTCAAGTATGCCCTACAAATTTACCAACTAGACTGCAGTGTTTGTTTTCAGTTCTTTGTGTCTTTATCTTACAGTTTCAAGCAAAACATTGTTTTCCAAAGTTACTTAGGTCAGCTCTTTTTTCCCCCACTCCCTTCAGTGAGATTATGTCATACATTTGTGAAGCAGTTAGATTCATTTTTTACAATCTGCATTTTATTGTGGGTTCCCCTGATGGCCTGGTGAATTTTTTAAAAATTTGCCTATAATAAAAGTCACCCTTTGTGCTATACAGCTTTTTTGTGTGTGTTTTGACAAATGAATACAGTCATGTATCCATCACCATAGTACAATACAGAACAATTATCCTAAAAATTCCCTTGTACAGCTCCTTTGTTGTAAACCCCTTCCCTCTCCCCAAACCTGCCAACCACTGATCTGTTTTCCACCCCTATAGTTTTGCCTTTTTCAGAATGTCATATAAATGGAACCATACAACATGTAGAGTTTTAGGTCTAGCTTCTATCACTTAGCAAAATACATTTAATATTTGTCCATGTTGTTGCGTGAACCTACTTCACTCCTTTTTACTGTTGAGTGTGGATAAACTCATTGTGTAGATATAGGACACTTGTTTATCCATTCACCTGGTGAAAGACATTTGGGTTATTTCTAGGTTTTGGCAATTATGAATAAAGCTGCTATAAACAGTCATGTATGGGTTTTTTTGTGAATACAAATTTCACATTTGGATAAATACCTAATAGTGGAATGACTGGGTTGTATAATAGGTTTATGTTTATAAGAAACTTTTCCAGAGTGAATGTTATGCCTTGCAATCCCTTCAGCAATGAGCGAGAATTCCTATTGTTCTGCAGTTTCTCCAGCATTTGGTTGTCCACACTCATTTTAGAGCAGAAACTGTCCCCCCACCCCAACCCAACTTCCTTGTTCCCTTTGGCCTCTGCCTGGATTACCAAATAATCTGTATTCCTGCTTTGCAGCCTGCTGGTATTAGTGAAGGTAATGATTTTAGACTACTTCATGTTTCCACTGTGTACTAAAGTACTCTTCCATTTTTAACCTCCCCACAGTCCTATAAGGCAGTGTCAGCATTCTTAAGTTGGTATGAGAGATAACAGCACCCTGCCTGAGAAGAATTTCTTTCTGACTTTCTCAAACCTCTGCTTTTGTGAGCCTCTTAGCTCCCTACTCATTTCAGCTTCTTTTTAGCGTAACCAAATGAATCCACTGAAATACAAGGGTGGTCAAGGGTCTTCACTAGACCCTGTAATGGCTATGGATCTGGCAGGATAGACCACTCCATGTGGCTTTCCAGCTGGGTGGCTGGGTCTTAATTCATCAGGAAGGAGCCATGTGTCAGGCCCCTGCTCAAAGTCCCTACCTCCTACCTTGGCAGCTCACACATTCTTGTAGTCATGAGAGTCTTCATTTGACATCTCTTCTCCATGTTTCATCTGACTGTTCTCACTCTGTGCAGATGACTGATAGGCCACATACTCCTTTAAGGCCAGGAAACTCCCTGACTGCATGACAGGTTGGATGTGGGTCTCTGGACCATCTGTCCTGCCCTCTACATGGTCGGTGTTTGAGGATGTCGCTTCCTTCTCCTCCTGCTGCTGGTTTCCGCTGGGATCTGGTGGTACATTTTCATAATCTCTACAGCACTGAAAAGTTCCCCAGGGCTGCTTCCCTTGGATGGTCTCGAGATCCACCATTGCCATGTTGACATAATCATCTGAGGTCTGAGAAGACCCTTCCCCATCGTTGAGTGGATAACTGCTCTCAGTGCCTGCAGACCTCAAACTGGTGCAGTCACTGGCGTTCCCACAGCCCTCATCTATTTCTTCAGTCAACTCCAGCACCTTGGTACTTGGGAGGATGAAGAGGTTCCCAGGAGGGCTGTTGGTAGAAGCTAAAGTCTCAGCAATCTCCTTTGCTGTGGGGATATTGACATAATCTCTTGAATCCTCTGAAGAAGTGCTTGGGCAATCTCTTGAAGCTCTGACATTGACATAGTGCGCTGAGGGAGTGAGGTTTCCACACATCTGGGGCCCCATGGTATTGTCATAGATGCCCACTGCATACCCCATGGCATGAGTATGGGCTCTGTGCACATGGAGGGCATCCCCTGCTTGGGAGGGCTACGAGTAAGAAGAGAAAGCCAGTGACAGGATAGAAGTAGAAACATGGACAAAACCTTTCTTCTTCCCCGCCCAGTACTACTACATCTAATGGTTCTTCCTCTCAGTTCTTCACTTTGGAGAAAAGGTCTGAATCAGGGGTCTCAAACCTCAAGGCTTCAGATGCTAGGTAGGAATTAGTGAAGTAGGCTGAGTTTAAGGAAAGCAGCAGTGTAAATTTGACAATAAATTGCAACTGTTTTTTGGCCACACTGTGGGGTTTCAATGGGGAGTGGGGGAAGTATTATGAATTGGAGAGAGCCTGCTACCCCAGAGCACACTGAGGCACAGCATAGTGGTTAAAGGTAGAGGCTTAGGCTCAGACTGAGGGTGCAAGTCCCAGGCCTCACCACTCTGTGCTGAGTTTGGGCAAGTTACCTAATCTCACTGTGCCTTAGTTTCCTAACTTATAAAATGGGTATAATCATAATAATATCACACCATGAGGGTTTTGTGAGGAGTAAATGGATTACTGACCGTAAAGTGTTTAGAATAGCTCCTGGCACAAAGAAAACACTAAAAAATGCTTGTTGTTATATTAGTATAGGGGCAGCTGACACGCAGATCAGCTGATTATGGCCAATTAGAGATGCTAGTCTGTTGTTGCCAGAACTTCTGATTTTCAAGAAAAGCTGGACATCTGGACTTTAATGTGAAATCTTTTAGGTTTTTTAATGTTGCCAACTGGTTCAAGATGTCCTTCAAACACTACAGAGTACAATCCAAACCTGTTTGTGGGCTTAAGCCAGTTTGAAATCTAAACTCTAGATGCAAAATTCCCTCAGGGCCCACCTGAGTCCTAGAAGTAGTTTTAGCAATGGAGTTTCCTCTGCTATTCCTTTTATCAGCCACTTAGACTTGCTGCCCCAGGAAGTCTTAGAAGCAGCAGCAGAGCCCAAGGATGGGACATGCAAGAGGAAGAGGAAGCAAAGGTGGCGACATGGAGTGGCCACATGGTAATCAACCTAAGCCCCTGAGTGAAGAAAGGCTGGGTAACAACCGAATTAGCTGCAGCTGCAGCATGGCTGTACTTACCCAGGGATGGTCACAAAACCAAAGGAATTGATTCTTTTTACAAGCTAATGAGAACTTATCTATGGAAATAAGCACCCTGATCTTCAGAATAGTCCCTCTACTGTTCCTGGTGTGACTCCCCCTGGGGAGCTGCCTTCAGAGCCAGACTACAAGACACAAGGGATTATTGTTATTAATTGTAATAGTCCCCTTGTAACCTCAAAGGTATCCCCGACGCGCTCAGCGCTTTCTACACCAGTTACAGTGCTGAGTGAACTTATGAGTATTTCTGCCACGGAGGAGGATTGAAACAATTTGACATAGGCTCAGAAGTAATTGCCAAAGTAGGACTTTAAGAGTATTTTGAGCACTGTCGGAATATTTAGGTACCCTCCCAAGGTGATTACTTGGAAGCGGACAACACTCACTTGGAAAACACGTTTCAGTTCTAACATCATGTCCCTGAATACATGTGCCCTGGTGCCTTTCCTAAAATCCCAAGGTCTTGCTCCTCTCTTTCTAAATCTTTTGCCTTTGGGTGGTAGGGAAGTCCTGAGGCTAGTCTTCCCAATTTATTAATAGGGCCTCGGGGGTGGGGGGCGGGGTGTGTGTGCGTGCCAAAGGACATGCTGTTTGCAGTGAAACAAGAGCCAAGACCTAGCACTCTTGCACTTCAGCTCTTCTGCCAGAGACATATCATTTCTCCCAAACGGGTTGTCATTTCACTTAACTCTTACCACATGCTCAGAGGGAGGGCTGTCAGAATGTCTGGAGAGGAGGCTCTCGGTACTGAAAACACGAATATTTCTTGACGGATGTCTTCCTGAAAGGACAGAGAACAAACCCTGAACATAGTCAGCCAGTCCTCCGAGTGCTTCAGCCTGTACAATTCCTGCATCTTGGGTGAAGTGGGTTTGTGTGATGTCTGGTGTTTGGGGCCTGGCGTTCTGTGGGGAGAGGGTCAGATCTACAGAGATGATGTGCTAGGAGACCCGGAAGCCTCCTCAGCTAGCTGAGGACAAAAGGACACAAGCACAGGAATTGAGGAGGCTGGGAAGGAGGCTCCTGGGGCGAACCCTCCCTGCCCTGAGGCTGGAGGCCATTTTTTCCTTCTGTATGTCTTTCCCAATTCTAGACATACGCAGCTGTCGCCTGCTAACTTACGTCAGGAAAAACCAAAGCTGCTGTCTGTGTAATCAAACCATCGTGCTGTACTCCATAAACGTATATGGTGATGTATGTCAATTTTTTATCAACGAAATCGGAAAAAGAAACAAACAGAACTCCCAACCCAGATGACGCCCCCGCTCCCTTCTTCGAGCTCTCCAAGCCCCCACTGGAGTTGCATCTTGCAGTCTATCTATCCCATTCTCTCTCATGCTCCCTGAAGGACAGAAAGGTCTGCAACTTTAGAGAAAGTTGCTTCCAGGTGAGAGGTACATTCTGGCGGTAGAAGTTCTGTAGGGCTGGACTCCGTGGATTAGAAAGAAAAACCTACCCAGCTCTTCTTGTCTTCGGGGCAAGAGGTCATAAATATTTTTGGCTCCTTGTCTGGGTCGAGGCAGAGTCAGCAAGGGCATGACGGTAACTTGGAAGTAAGGAACTTGCCCTGCAAGGCAATGAGAGACACGGAGGTCATGCCTGGGCCCAGCTGCACAGAATGCGGGGCCCCTTGGGGATGAGATGGTCCCTGAAAATATTGCTCACCCTCACCGTGTATCATGAAAAATACGTTTTCAGACTTGACCAATTCCCTTTGAGCTAGAAGCATAGGGGACTCAGTGGACAGAAGCAGGGCACAGGAATACCAGGGCAAAATGACTTTCAAAATGGAACTCCACTCAGCACTGAGCCTTATGGAGCCACAGCTTAGGACCCCAAGGGAGACAATGACCCGTGTGTCAGGTAAGAACAGAGGACTACCCAGCCCAACAGTGTATCTCTGGAGGGTAAACTGGGCTTTAAATACCAGGCTAGTTGATTGACCCTAGGGTGTCTCAACTTTGGACAAACAAGGGACTCACGCTTCTTCCATTTGTTCCAGTTCCACAGGATGCAGAAAACTGTGACAACCAGGAGGACGGCAAGGAGCCCCGCAAACCCGGAAAAGACGCTACTGTTGTGGTCTTTAGCTCTACGAGGAAAACCAAATGCCATGACCCAGCCATAGGAGGGTGGCAAGTCGGAGAAGATGCTTGCTTTAGGAGGTAGGGCTCGAGGATTTGGAATGAGAGCCCGGTGAAGGAAAGCTGAGGTGGGGTGGGCTGGGTGGTGGAAGGAAGGGTCATCTTCTCTTGGAGAGAGGGAAATAGGCCCCAGGAGAAGGGACCTATCCCTTTTGAATGCCTACTGGATGCCAGTGTTTTGCATGTGAACCTTATGTAATCTGTACAACAATCCCATTTCTCTTTGTGACCAAGGGATCCGAGAATTAGACTCAGAAAGGTAGAGTAACATGTCAAAGATCACATAGGTCGGAAAGAGCATGATGGAACGTGAGTCTAGGTCTGTTTGGGCCCAAACACTGTTCTTTCTATGGCTTCACACTGTCTTCCAAACTTGGAATGGCAAGTCTACCTGCTCCTGCTTCCCCCATTCCCTGCTCCTGGGCTTTATGTCTTGCTCGAAGGAGAAGATTACCCAACTTACAATTAGGGAGCAGCTCTGGGACAAGAGTCCAGGTTGCCTGCACTTGAATAACCCCTGTAGCACCAACTTGTGGAGCTGGTCTCCAAGCAACACTCTGTTGTTCTGTGGAATTTAACCAACGCAAATGCGCGGAGCAAGTTCTGGGTTACTTGCAGTTCGCAGGCAGGCACGGAGTTACTGCTCTGCTTTGCCTATAAGAAGCAGCCAATTGAGGCTACAGAAGGACTCACTAAGCAGACCCGCTCCCCCAATTACTAGAAACGAGGTCATCTATCAGGGAAGATTTTTGTCCTCCTGAGTTCTACGCTTGTTTACCCAACTCTGTATTGGACATTTCCACAAGGTTGCCTAATAGACATTTCAAACCAAAAATGTCTGAAACAGAACTCCTGTTCTCCCCCCACAAACCTGCCCCTCTGGTGTTTCCCATCATCTAATGACTCGGCCAAAAACCTTGGAGCCATCCTTGAATGTTTTCTTTCTTTCACACCCCACTTCTAGTTAACCAGCAGATTCTGTCTGCTCATCCCTGGGCATCTATCCAAACCAGTCACCTCTTGCTCCTCCATTACCACCGCCCTGGTCCGAACCACCGTGCAGTCCACGTGGACCTTTGCAAGAACCTCTCTAATGGGTCTCCTTGCTTTCACTCTTGGCCCCAACACACTATCTTCACACACGGGCCAGAGTGATCCTCTTAACGGTAAATCAGATCACGTCCCTCCTCTGCTTGCAACCCCCCATGACTTCCTATCACACTTGGGATAACATCCATGGTCCCTACCCAGTGAGGACTTCATGGCCTCTTCTCTTCTGGCCTCTGCCTGCCTCTGACCTCATTTCCTACCACTTTCCCTCTGACCTTGACCTCCAGGACTCTGTGCTGTTCCTGGCAAAGCAGTCTGGTCTCTCAGACCTGCTGCTCCCTCTCCCATAGCTCAGTCCCTCATTTCATTCAGGTCTCTTCTGAAATGTCACCTCCTCAGACAGGTCCTCCCTGGCCACACCCTCCCTCGTACTCTCAATCCCCTTACTCTGCCCTGGTTTTTCCTCAGAGCACTTATGACTGACTGACATTATGTTATCCATGCATTTGTTCATCTGTTTCTATCTGACTCTCCCACTTGACTGTAAGCTCCAGGAGGTCAAGAACTTGTTGTCTGTCCAGTTCACCTGGTGCCTGGAACAGTGCCTGGTACTCAGTAGGGGCCTGATGAATATTTGTTAAATTAATGAATGAGTAAATTATCAAACGAATGAATACAGAAAAAGGATTTTTCTGCCAGGGGAGCTGCAGGGTTCTGACACTTTACAAATTCATTCCCCATCAATGCCTCTGTCCACCTGCAAGTGACATGTATTTGTTTGTCATGGTAATGATATTTACCTCCCCAAACTACAGTGATTTAAAATTTATTATTTTGAGCTGTGCTGTTATGATAGCACTGAAATTTATACCTCCCACTGTCAAAGTTTCAATGGCTGATGGATTTTTTATTTAATATAATATTGAAGGTTTTAGCTGTAAAATCTACATCTACGATTAGTTCTGTGGGGTTTTATGTTCTAAGGATATATCTTTTTCATATCTATGATTCCATTTTTATTCATGGCAAGCTTTTAGGGCCTAAAAACACATGAAAAAAGTGGGCTTTTTGTTTCCATCAGAGTGGGAACTAGTTTTTGTTTTTGTTTCTTTGAGGAGTGATTGGTGGGACCTGAGACAGGAATGATCGAGGACAGCAATCAGGGCCTCTGAGCGTGAGAAATCCAACCAGGCCAGGCAGCCGGCTCTAAGGAAATGCTGTGTTATCATATTTCGTCTCCCCCATCAACTCCTTTTTCTCCTCAATACCCATTTCTTTCCTCCAAGCAGTTCTGAGTAAACTTCTCTGAGCCTAGAGTTTATTGGTCTCAGGGGACCACCCTGGTGAGGGGTGGCAATGCTGCTGGGGTAGAAGCCTCCCAGGCTAGACCAGGGCCCTCTGTCTAAATCAGGGGAGGGGAGAGCTCACCACCCGGGCCACTTACCTGTCTGGGCTGCCGAGGGTTCCCTGCAGAGTGCTGGGCTGTGAGGTCCTCTCTCTGATTTCTGAGCTGGTGGGTATGGTGACAGCCATTATCCCAGGACCGTCTCTGGCTTCAGCTCCTCCTTCTAAGCCTTCTCTTAATCGTCATCTGCTTGCCAGCCTGTCTGCCACTTTCCCTGGCTCTTCCTAAATTGCTGACTCCTAGGAGGAAAGGCAGAATTGGTTTGTGTTTTACATATAATCCTGTGTGGTATAACCACATTTTTTAGTAGATAAGAATGACAGAACTCCTCCTGGTCTGTATGTCTTCCGAACATTCCCCAACATACAACTTTTTACTCTCAACATTCATCTTCTTAAATCTTTATTTACCAAAGTCCCTCACAAATAAAGTCTACTGGTTTTTATTTCTTTCTTTCTAAAGCGTCCCAGCTATCTTTCTAGAACTTTCTACCCCCCAATCAACTCCCTACCTTGCCTCTGTCCCTTAAATGTCAGGCTGACTTGACCCAAAATATGAAACAACAGGTTTGGCTCTACCTGGATGTAGCTGCGATGCTGACTGCAGGAGGGGCGAGCTCGTCTGGGTGCGGTGCTCCGCAGCGAGGCTCAGGGGGAAGCCAGGGTCTCTGCCTTGTGTGGGGGATGTGAGGGGCACTGACGGGGAAACTGCCAAGAAGGCAGAGACGGGCTCCGTGAGAAGCTCATCTTCCCCCAACCCCCAAAGCAGAGAGAAGAGAGCAAACACTTTGCCAGAATGGAAACAGATAGTCAGCTACAGGAAGCAACACCACCGACGTGCTAATGAAGCATGGGGCCCAGGAAATGCTGCTCAGCTCTTAATAAGGTAGAAGCAATCATGTCTGCACCCCGTTCCCTGGGCTGGCCGGCGCGCTGTGTCCTGGGGGGAGCGTGATTCAAGATGGGGCAAGGTGGTGGGGGATTTGTGATTGTTCGCCCTGGGTTTCCGAGACACCGAGAGTTTTATAAGCCTCCAGATTTACAATGTTTGTTTCAGCAGACCTAAAGAGCACTGGGAGGTGCTTTTTAGAAACAAATGCAGATCCCTGGCACCCGCTGCTGATTCGTGGGCGGAGGGTGCCGAGGGGGATCGGTGGTTTTCATAAACACTTCCCAGGTGATTTTGACAGAACTGGTCTGTATTTCACATTTTGAGGACCTCTGCTCTGGGTACGAGCCCTAGAATGAAGCTGAAGCAGGACTGACGTGGCCCCGGGGGCCTGCCCTCGGGGCCCCCGGCTGCTGGCTGGCTGGCTTGCTTACAGGGCTCTTCAAGAGAATATCCATCCCAGTCTGGCCTGTTGTGCACCTGTCTCAGAAGCTGGAAGATTCACTCCCCGTGTCTACCCAAAGTGTCCCAAACGTCAAAGTTTTTTTGAAAACAAATTTATTATTTATTTATTTTTGGCTGCGTTGGGTCTTCGTTGCTGCACGCGGGCTTTCTCTAGTTGTGGCGAGAGGGGGCTGCTCTTCGTTGTGGTGCACGGGCTTCTCATTGCGGTGGCTTCTCTTGGTGCGGAGCCCGGGCTCTAGGCGCGTGGGCTTCAGTAGCTGTGGCTCATGGGCTTAGTTGCTCTGCGGCACGTGGGATCTTCCCCCACCGGGGATCGAACCTGTGTCCCCTGCATTGGCAGGCGGATTCTTTTTTTTAACATCTTTATTGGAGTATAATTGCTTTACAATGCTGTGTTAGTTTCTGCTTTATAACAAAGTGACTCAGCTACATATATACATATATCCCCATATCTCCTCCCTCTTGCGTCTCCCTCCCATCCCTCTAGGTGGTCACAAAGCACCGAGCTGATCTCCCTGTGCTAAGCGGCTGCTTCCCACTAGCTATCTATTTTACATTTGCTAGTGTATATATGTCTTGTCCCAGCTTACCCTTCCCACTCCCTGTGTCCTCAAGTCCATTCTCTACATCTGCATCTTTATTCCTGTGCTGCCCCTATGTTCTTCAGAACCATTTCTTTTTTTGTTAAGATTGGCAGGCAGATTCTTAACCACTGTGCCACAAGGGAAGTCCCTTCAAAGATTGTTCACAGCTTTTTTTCTAGCTTTCTCCCCCTCTTCGTTTTACGCATTTCCTGACACTCTTTCATCTTGGGAGAGTCCAAGGAGAAGGGGCCACTAAGACTATTAGTGAAGAAGAGCCTCTGATGTCACTTTCCACAAGGAAATGGATTCCCAGCTGGATGTCTGGGAAACCAGCCAGTGCCTCATCACATGCTTCTCTCTTATGTCATCCCAGTGGACACTGAGGCCTCAGCTTCCCTGAGGTGTCGGTGCCTGCCCTGTGTCCAGGCTCCCAGAGGGCCCCCGGGGGAAAGGCCTACAGGTTGGCCCTGGCCAGCTCTCCCCTGGGCTCGGCCAGTGCAGGTCCTCGCTGCCTTCCCTCCAAGTAGCCTTACCTGGCAGGAAGCAGAGATGGCTCAGAGGCAGCTGGTTCTAGAGCTGGAACCTGGGTCTCTGTCCACCTCTCCTTTGGATGGGTCTGAGTAAGAACTTGGACTCCTCACAGGGGAAGAAGATCCACTGCTGCATCACACTTGTGGCTGCGACCAAAGGAAGAGAGAGGGCTCTACCGGCCTGTCCGGAGCCATTGGTGCCAACAGGGGATGGTGTGTGAACTGGGAACTTGGAAGATGGTACACGGGAAGTGCAGATAGAACCAAACCTCAGCACACTGACAGCTACTTAAAAAAAATTTTTTTTTCAAGAACTTCCCCCTGCCTGTGACCATCTCAAGGTCTTATCATGTTATCTTATCTACCCAGCCTGCTTGAGTCAGACTAATCTCTCCGGTCTTCTGATTTTCTCCTGCCCCCACGCTTGAGTGAAACAGCCTCCTCATAGAAAGTTCCCAGGCTTCAGAGTGAGCTCTGCAGCTCTGGCTGCATCACTTTCCCCTGATCTCCTTTCTCTCCCCATGGTACATAAACCCATCAAACCCACCACTCAAAACACAAAATAGATACCTGAAGTTATTCATCGTGATAGTGGAAGAAAACTACCACTCCTGGGTGACAGGGTATGTGTTTTAAACCTGATTGCTCTAGTGCTGGCTTTTAACCACTCTTAATGACTTGAGGGGTTGAATGTGACATATGATTCTAAAGTATTAAGATTGGTTTTAAATAGACAGAACTTAAGCATCCAAGCAAGCAAAGCCTCTTGAGGGGGCGGGGCTACACGCTAAACGTTGTTGCTAATACCAAAAATCTTTCAGAATCCTCTCAGGAAAGACAGAGCACTGGGTTAAGAGTATCAGATCTTAAATTACTACCTGGGTGATGTCGGGCAGGTCCTCTAATCTTTTTGGCTGTTTCCTTGGATGCAACATGACGATAATAATAGTGTTTAGGTAATGCAGTTGTGGGAATTAATTGGACGAACAATGAAAAATGCTTGGCTTAGGACTCGGCTTATGCAACAGCTCATTAAATGGGGCTGCTATTATCATGTCATCTCCTGATGCATGAGACTTATTTCTTTACACTTAATGGACTGCTCTCTCAGGCCTTTCTTCCTCTCTTGATGCTTAGTCTGCCTACCTTCTGCGTGGTCCTTTATTCTTTAAGCACATATCTCTGGGACATCTCCCACTGCACAGTACCAGGCACTGGCTTTGCACATAAAACAGAAGCGGTCCCGGCTCTCCTGCCGTGGTCAGTCTCGGATGGCCACCCACTTGCAGGCTCTCTGCACTCCAAGCAGACCCAGCTCATTGTCACTTTCGGACTCTAGGCCTTTGCACTAGTTTCTTCATTTTACCAGCAGATTCTTTTTCTCTTGTAGAATTACAATAAAATCACATTTTAAGAGTTTATTCTGGTTATTTCTGGGTTGTGGGGCTTGAGGTATTTTGTTATTTTCTTTTTTGGACCCATTGTTTGAATTATTGCAAAGACCAAGTGTCATTTTTATAAAAAATAAAATTGTTATTTAAAAAAATGTGCCCTAAGCATCACCACTTCTGTGAAGCCCTTTGCACCTGGAACTGGATTCTTGCTCTTCTGTGTCCGCATGGCACCGTGTGTAATAGCACCTCTCAATTGTTGGGATTAGTTGTTTAAATGTGTGTCTCCCCAAGTAGACTTCGAACCCTCTCAGGGCAGAGACTGTGTTTTAATTTATTACATCTGTGGCATTTGGCACGGTGCCTGACTGGAGAGGTTCTCTCAGGTGCTTATTGCTGCTGTGAATTTATGACTTAAGTGTGTAACAGGGTGACATATTGAGAAAGAAACGAGCGTCCTCGTCTTCTTCCTGCTGTGCAGTAATGGGCCAAAGGACAAAGCCATCTCTGCACTGCTCTCCCTGCACCTCACAGGAAGGGCAACCCGAGGTCCTGTGTTGGGTCTCCTTTGTCCTAGGAAGGGGTTAACAGTGGCTTTTGTATTTCTGGGCCCCCCAAAATGCCAAAATTGCCCTGTGTGAAAGACAACTGCAGCCACGCTTCGTTTTTGAAGGTCTGGGGGCTGGGACAGTGGAGCAGGATGACAGCTGGAGCCTTAATGGCAGCAATCCCACCCCTCTACGCTCATTCGCTCGTGTCCTGGAGGCCTTCTCCAGTTCAGGCATGTCTGAAACAGAACAAAGGCAGCGAATACCTTCCTTTTAAGTTAACGTTGTGAGAAAGCAGGATTAGGACAAAACGATTTAGAAAGTACAGAAATATTTCTTTCACCTCTCTGCTCCCTGCCCCCACTCAGCCGAAGGTCCTTGGTTAGAGTGAGGAGAATTTGGAAGCAAGGAGTGTGACCAGACTAGGGGACAGCTCTGTCCCCTCCGCTAAGCTCCAGTGGAGGAGGGGGCGGGGCACTGCCGACAGGTAAGCGAGCCCTTTCCTTAAGCCTGGTGTCCCGAGAGAAGGCCGACCTCGGCCAGCTTGGTCCTTCTGGAGTTCTTCGTTTGGCAGCCTCCCCCTGAGTCCTGGCAGCTGGAGAGCCACGGAGCATAGATAGCTGTGAGGCTGACAGCCCGGTCTTCCCTGAGCCCCAGAGCTGTGAGAGAGCTGGCTTCCATCCCCTGAGCCCAGACAGGCGGAGAGGCCCTGGCAGGAGGGTGATGACTCCTCAGCAGAGGGAGCAGGGTGGGTAGTCACATCAAGAATCAGATTAGGGCTTCCCTGGTGGCGCAGTGGTTGAGAGTGCACCTGCCGAGGCAGGGGACGCGGGTTCGTGCCCCGGTCCGGGAAGATCCCACATGCCGCGGAGCGGCTGGGCCCGTGGGCCATGGCCGCAAAAAAGAATCAGATTAGAGCACAGAGCAGGTCAGAGGAGGTGCTGAGAGCGGAGGGCCTGCCTGGGGACCAGGCAGCAGCATGACAACAGGATTGGGAAGCTGGAATGGGGAAGGCACAGGTCAAGATGGTTTTCTTTGTTTCCTTCTTGTGTGAGTGAATAAAATATTATTTCAATCATTTCATTAACTAGGGCATCCTGAACAAGCTGGGGTGGCAAGCAATATATCGTAATTTTTCTGAACAAGCATTTTCTTTTCACTGTTTTGTGTGTCACAGGACAACAGCATGACAGTTGGGGCTTGAATTTACCTGTATCCCTTATTATTAGCCTAGGCCCATGTGTGGCATGTGTGCTAGCTAAAGCTGCATTACTGTCCTTCCATTTTCCCTTGACTGCAGCCGCACAATAGCCAAAGTGATCCCCTTAAACTGTAAGATAGATCATTGGAATCCTCAGTTAAAACCCTCCAATGAATTCCTGTTTCATGAAAGCCAAACTTATACTGGCTTATAGGTTCTTGCGTCCACTTCCAGCCCTCCATCTCCAAACTTATCTCTTCACTTTCCCACTTGGTCACTCAGTGCCAATCCCTGGCTTCCCTGCATGTCCTCAAACACAGCAAAAGCACCTGCCTCAGGGCCTTTGCACTTGCTATGCCCTTTGATTTGAATCTCTTTCCTCTCCATATTTACGTAGCTCACCCTTTTACTTCCTTCACTTCTCTTCACAGTCTTCTTTGTCAGAGAGGGCTTCCCTGACCACTCTACAAAAGAGCAACCCTCATGCCCTGTGCTCCCTATTTTCCTTACACCACTTTACTTTTCTCCTTGGTCCTTGTTACCATTCCATATGCTCTGTATTTACTTGTTTGTTTTGTCTCTCTCCACAAGACTAAATTCAAAAAGGTCAGGGTCTTTGTTTTGTTCCCTGTCGTATCCCCAGTACATACGTGGGTCCCTGGCATAATAAATACTTGATGAATGAATGAGTGGACCAATATTCAAGTGGAGGAGATGAGACCATAAAAAATGACTAGCAGAGGCCTCTCACAGATCTTGGCCAGTGCTAGCTAGTTTGGTGCTAGATTTGACTTGATTTAGAAAAGAAGAGAAACAGATTTCTTGTACTCTAAGGGCTATGGAACAATTTGTCTTTGTTGCAGGTGTGAGTGGCTGAGCCCCAAGTGAAGACTGCAGGTACTGTCCCAGTATGCAGTAGTGCTCAATGCACACACAATGCTGCATTTCAGGGAAGATAAAGCAATGGAGAAACACCATCTAGACATTCTCTTATGGTTATTAATAGCAATTTTAGATACCAGAGCAAGAAGGAGTGTCAGAGTTGGAGAGACCCTTAGGTCACACAGCAAATTAGCAGCAGGGTTGGGATTATAACACAGGCCTTCTAATTCCCAGGCCAGCTCTTTCCTCCAAAGCACAAATGAGCCACTTTGGTTCTCTAATTTTATGCCATTCCATTGGGTTAGATCTCTGGATTTCCGAACTACTGTTCTTCTTCACAGCAAATTCCAAAGCAGAACAGCCAGATAACAATCTCACCAGAATGGACTATAATCACTAAGTTTTACTCTATATTATTTATGCTCACGTTGATAATTATAATGGGAGACAATGAAGACAGGAACCCAATTATGCTTGCTTGTGTGTTTAATCACACAACTTGTTGTGACATTGTCACCTAAGTTTGGATCATTTCAGCACTGATCATTTGATTTGTTAATTAGAACCTCAGCATTCCAGAGCCGGGGGACCTTAGAGATGGCTAGTTCATAGTGCTTTTAAGTCATTTTTTAAAGCTACAGCTGACCTGGAAGCCAAACACTTTAAAAAAAGAAAAAAATGAACACTGTGGGCTCTGAATCATCGCTGAGGAATCCCTTTCAGGTCTTCAGAGTGTAACTGGAAAATGATTGATGTAGTTCCACTTTCTCATTGTAGAGATGGAAAATCAAGCCAGTCAAGAAGCAGACTTCACATCAGGATTTTACTCTATCTAATTTTTCTGTTTAAGCTCCTCCACCAAAGGGTGAGCAGAAAAACATTCAAACCCCTTTTCTCTCCTACCTGATTAGCAGCAGTTTCAATTCAAAGGTTTAATGCAAAAGGTGCAGGAATGCTTGACTCAAATGAAGGGTTCAGATAACTGTGGCTGAAGGCAATCACTAGTTTCCAGACCTTCCCTCCTCACCTTCACGTTCTCTTTCAAAAGTTTTCATATATATTTACTTTTTAAAAAAATTTAATTGTTTTGGCCATGCCAAGAGGCTTGCGAGATCTTAGTTCCCAGTCCAGGGACTGAACCCACGCCCTCGGCAGTGAAAGCATGGAGTCCTAACCACTGGACTGCCAGGGAATTCCCTATATTGGCTTTAAATAAGGCCAGGATATGAAGATCTGGAACTAAAACAAGAAACTTAACCTAATCAACTATGCTGTTTGGAGGATGGTCTGCATGGCCATTAGTACAGGGGACATCAGAGAAACCAAGTGGGGCCTGAGCCTGAACTCAGGGGCCAGGTCTATCCAACTAGGGAACGATGCAACTGGCTCTGAGTGTGATGGCGCCAGCCACTCAGACAGCTCAAGTACTTCATGAGCATCAGTTAAACTACTGATTATAATTTGGGTTTCCAAATACGTGGGTCATTTAAATTCTCATTGTAAGTAAGTGTGAAGTGGCATTTTGGTTTTGACACCAGCCTCCCAGGAGGTGACACTGGGAGGACATTCCAAAGAGACCACTCCCTTCTATGTGTGTATTTTCTGAGGATTGGGAGGTGTTCTTTGAAATAAATTTCAGAGATTAGTTCCAACAAGATATGGGCAAGCCCAGAACCCAGAAGTCACTGCCTAAAAGGCTAAGAGTCAAGGCTAAAAGTATTCTGGTCTATGAATCTAGCTAGTCATTACTTCTCGGGGCTTAGGTTCATGTTGGGGACAACTGGATGTTAACAACATAACACAGAGATAGTAATAGGTGTGTTTTATTTACAACAGGGTTTCAAAGTTTGCTGGTAAAGGACATAGCATTTTTATCCTGCTTGCAGTGACATGGAGGCCATGCCCTAATAGACCCAGGTCAGGGGTTGGTAACCAGCTTACTCACTCAAATCCAGTGAGTAATCCTTGGATTTGGCCAGAGTTTAAGCCAGGGAGTTCCTAGTTGTGTGTATATACTTGGGAGTTGGGTAATCAGTCAGTCATGATGGAGAGTGTCAAATAAACACGATGACCACAGGGAGAGGATATGGTAGCTGAGAAAGAGGAGATTCACAAAAGCCATTATTAAAGATGGAGGGCAAAGAAACTACTTTTTTTAGAAGCGTGGGTAAGGAAAAGATGGAAGGAAAGAGCATGCTTTTTTTCCATATGGTAATTTAGGCCTAAGGAGCTGAGCTGGCTTTACACCCCATGAAACCAATGTCTTAGGAAACACTGGTCTCTGCCAGAAAGTTACTTTGTAGCTCTTCTTCATGCCTCACCACACACTGGGGTTAGGAGGTATGGATCCTTAAGATCCTGTTTGGCGGACTTCTCTAGAGGCGCAGTGGTTAAGAATCCACCTGCCAATGCAGGGGACACGAGTTCGAGCCCTGGCCTGGGAAGATCCCACATGCCGTGGAGCAACTAAGCCCGTGAGCCACAACTACTGAGCCTGTGCTCTAGAGCCCGTGAGCCACAACCACAACTACTGAGCCCGCATGCCACAACTACTGAAGCCCATGCGCCTAGAGCCCGTGCTGCGCAAAGGAAGCCACCGCAATGAGAAGCCCGTGTGCCGCAATGAAGAGTAGCCCCCGCTCGCCACAGCTAGAGAAAGCCCGTGTGCAGCAATGAAGACCCAATGCAGCCAAAAAAATAAATAATGAAATAAATTAAAAAAAAAAAAAGATCCTGTTTGGCGCAGCAGAGAGGCACAGTTCTAGGGCCCAACGAAGACAAGACAAGGTGAGAGTAAGAGGGGAAATATAGGGCCAAGCTTTAGAAAGGACTCTAGTTGTGTGTGTGTGTGTGTGTGTGTGTGTGTGTGTGTATCTTGTACCCCTTTTAAGCAAGGGTATTTGGGATGGAAGCTACAGTGGAAAGAAAGAGACTTTAGTTCTGTTTTGTGAATGATTTGTTATCAAATAAGTCCCAGCCCGTTTGTTTGGTTGGTTATTAATTATTTTCTCCCCAACATGTTTCAAAGAAACTAGGGCAGTGTGGCTGTGCCTTGGAGAGCAACCTGGGACAGGCAGGAAAAGTGGGGATAAGACTTCTCACTACAGAAGACTCTTTCAAGGGCTTGTTCCTCCTTCGGAAACAGTCTGTTCAAACAGCCAGGAGAGTTGGGCTATTCTTCAACATCATACTTTTCCTAAAATACCTTGGGGAGCCGACAAAGTCCTTTCCTTCCTTGCTGTTCTATTTATTTATTTTATTTTTTAAAAAATTTATTCATTTTTAAATTTATTTTTGGCTGCGTTGGGTCTTTGTTGCGGCGTGTGGGCTTATTGTGGTAGCTTCTCTTTGTTGCGGAGCACGGGCTCTAGAGTGCAGGCTCAGTAGTTGTGGCACGTGGGCTCAGCAGTTGTGGCTTGCAGGCTCTAGAGCGCAGGCTCAGTAGTTGTGGCGCATGGGCTTAGCTGCTCTGCGGCATGTGGGATCTTCCCGGACCAGGGATTGAACCCGTGTCCCCTGCACTGGCAGGTGGATTCTTAACCACTGCACCACCAGGGAAATCCTCCTTGCTGTTTTAAAAGAGAGAAGGGAACTTGATTGTGTGCCTGGATGAGAGTTGCTGGAAGGAGTTCTGTGTTCTCAGATATGAGAGCTCAGAACTTAAATGACCTGCCAGGAAGCTGTTTTGACCTGAAACTAAGGCCTACTATTAGTCATGCTAGAGACCCAGTGAATGGAACGGCTAAAACAAACAACAAACAAACTCCCAACCTCCCCAAAATCCTTTGGGAAGGTGGGAACTGGAGAACCCCAGAAGAAAGATAGGGAATAGCTGCTATATGGGAAACTAATTTTCCCGATAGGCATTTTGTTAAAAACAAAAAAATAAAACAAAGAAAAGAAAGAAAGGACTGCCAAGCCTGACTCTTTTTCATCCTTCCAAATTCATCCTTTCTTCAAAAGCTTCAGCTTCACAGTTCTCTGACTGCAGATTCTAACCAAGGTGGGCAGAGCTAAGCTCGTACTCCAAGGGAATGAAACTGGCAACCAGGGCTGCGAGTCACCAGAGGCAAGCGTTGGCAGAGAAGCACGTCAGGGTCCCGTGACAGGCTACGTTCTGGGCTTGCACAGGTAAGCTCTCCATGTAGCCGTGGCAGACCCCTTCTCAACTTTGACAACCATTGACATTACCCAACAGTGGATACACATTGAGCACAGCACAGTCTCAAGTGGGCATGGGTTTTTATTCTCAGTGCGCAACAGTTCGGTTTCTGCTCATCAGCAATAGCTTTATTGGTTCCAAAAAAATTATCCTTTTTTTTCCTTCTTTTAAAACTCCTCTTCTATTCTTCCTTTCTCAATGGAACAACATATTTGAATTTCAGATTTGCCAGTTTATAGCATTTTTTTTTCTAAGAACCCTATAAATACATGCAAAACATTGTACAGAGAGCTTAAATAATACCAAAATGCAAATACAGACTGGGTGCACGGTTTAGCTGAACTGCAGATTACGGCAACACACGCTGGGGTACACGTTGCTTTGATATCTCCATTTGTTTGTTTATGTCATGCAGATCACAACAGTCAATCTTTTGTTTTGTTTTTTTTTTCCTTTTATACAAAAATACCAGTGCCTGTTATACTAGTTACTGAAAAAAAAAAAAAAAAAAGAAGAAACTCAAAATTCCTATCTGCTGATTTGAAAAGAACAACACAGATAGATTTGTTGGCACATATATATGGCATATTCACATATGGCATATATACATATGGGGAGAAACAGGAACAAAAGGCCAATTCAGTCATGGGGAGCTCACTTCCCTCCATCTCTCCTAATCAGGAGGAAAGGGGACAGCAGGCCCAACAGCAGGGCTGGGAAGGCAAAGGACAGCACTGAGCTAAATGGAAGGGTGTCTGGTCTTTTCTGAGGAAGAGCCTGGAATGGCTTAAGAAGAGCAGACATTTATAAGTGCCCCACCCCCACCACGGTAGTGGGGTGGTCCTCAGATACGGAGAGTGAGGAAGTACACACTTCGTGATGGCATCACGGGCTGCTTCAATCACTAGGCAGGGAAAGGAGGAAAGAAAGGAGGTGACGTGTTCAGAGGTTTCAGGGCACATGTGAGCTTGCCACACCCCTCTGGTTTTGGGCAGTAAGGTCATCATTCAGATTTAAGGGTGCAGACTCCCCCCTCTGGAGCTCAATCGGAAGAAGGAACACAAACTCTAAAGAACTCACAAGTGCTGGCGGGATTTCTCGGTGGTCTCTCTACAACCTTTAGAGATGGAGAGTCATTTCAGAGGGCAGAGGGCACCTGTGGGAAGGATCTAGTCAAGACTGTCAACCAGGCTAGAACCAGCCTTTATTTTTCCACTTAGAGCTTTACCTCCCAACTAATATATTACGTGACACTTTTCTAGGGGAGGGAAGGAAGTCTCAAATCAAATCCTTGCACAGAAAGTCGCTAATGGAAAACTCCAGGGGAAACAGGAGGTGAAAAGAACCATAAAAAATGCAAACCCCAAATCAGAGAGAGTATCCTTGCAGCCCAGTGTCTTGGGTACCACTCTGCCAGCTGTTCTTCAAGAAATATAAATCTATCTGAGATCCCTGATCCTGATCACTAGTTCCTGGTACCCATTTCCATGGGGGTGCACACTCATTTCCTGCTGGCTGTCCCTTCTTCCTGGATGCCTTCCTTCCCATCCGTAATCCACTGCCCATTCTTCTCGGTTTATCAAGAGAGGAATCTAGGATAATATTTCCCCCTTTTCCCCATCAGACCCTTTTCAAATCCAAAGCACCATTTTTGGGGAAAGCTTTATTAACTTATGCCATATTTATTCACTGCCAGTTGGATCACTGAAACTGAACAGGAAAAAAAAATTTATATAAAAAATATATGCACATAAACACTTAAACTTAATTCCATATCAACAAATTTATATTAAAAACATTCTAGAACCCAACACATTTTTTTCCCCTAAGTATAAAGATGGCTGTTTGGAGAAAGGAAGTTTGGTGCATTGGTTTTAAAACCAATTGCAAATATACTATAAGTCACCTGCCATGTCTAACAGCTGGTTATGTGCTCCCTTCCACAGGGTTACATGACAGCACTTTATTTTAAATCCTTTAAACAAAATACATATGGCTGACTCAAAAAATATCAGTTTCTCATCTAAAGAAAACTATATTTTTTTGCATAATATTTCTATATTTTCTCTCCTACTATGGAAACTAGAATACACACAAAATCCCCATTGACTTTAAACAAGTAGACACAAGCCCTCACAAGTAACCTGTCAGGCACCATGAGAGTCTTTTGGGAGCAGGAATGATAAAATAGCCTCCAAAGATTGTTTTAAAAACTGATCTGAGGTAATAAAAGGACTCGACAGAACTAAATCTTCCACTGTACTTAATAAATATATATGTGAACACCTAACGCCTCGGGTGAGCTATTGTTTCCTCCATTAGTATTGAAGACAGAGAAAAGATCACTGAAACATGTAACCTTTACAAAACCAAAATCAGATCTGGTAGCTGATGTAGTAATAGGGATGTGCAGGGGATACTGTTTCTTTATTCTTCCTTCCTAGGGCAGCTCAGGTGAAAGGGTGAGAGAGGAGGGATCCAGAAGAAAAGGCCGGAGAGGATAGGTCCGGGTCACCTGGCTCCCAGATGGAAATTTGGCAGAGTTCCTAACAGCCTCAAGCCCCTCTCCGTACTCCCATCACTCTAGAAAGAGGGGGTAGGCTTCATTTATCCAGTGGGAGACGGGAATTGGCAGACATGAGCTGACCCCTACACGGAAGAGCTTACAGCAGCATGGCAGGGATAGAAATGGAGATCCTGCAAACGCGGCTCCACCCTGTTGCATTAAGGAACACTTAACAAATCTCCTAGCCAAGTCCCTGGCTCCTGAGAGACAGGTGGGAAGGGGACGCTTTGGGCAGTGTTCAGGGAGAGAAGGCACAGGGCTTAACTGTGAAGCATTGAGCACATTCTGGAGGGGGCTTGAGTGGGGTGTGCAAGAGGGAGGGTGGAAGGAGGGGAGCTTTTCAGGGTGGGTCTTTTGCTTCTTTAAGTCGACAAAGCGTCCATGAAGCCTCCCACTTTGGATACATGTTTTCAGAATCAGAATATTTGAGAAAGGCTGGGGCCTTTGCAGAGACTGATGTTAGCGGACACAGCAAAGAGTAGAATTAGAAAACTAAAGGGCCTGTCAAAGCTGGTCCCCAGCCACCTAAGCTCAAGGTTTCTGGTTTCTGAGACGAAGGTTTGCTCAGATGCTGCTGGAATGGCACTTTGGCCTCTCCCAAGGCTGCTCAACACGCACTCTCCCAACAATCAGGTCCTGCCCTGGAAGAGCCTTGGTGGATGGCTTTGAAAGCAGTAGTGGTCACCCTGAGGAGGACTCCACAGAGTTGAC
Source organism: Physeter macrocephalus (assembly GCF_002837175.3). Lineage (NCBI taxonomy): Eukaryota > Metazoa > Chordata > Mammalia > Artiodactyla > Physeteridae > Physeter > Physeter macrocephalus. Next base: position 41,020,668 of record NC_041217.1, read on the forward strand.
TTTGATGGTCTGTTTTCCAAGTCCAGTTAGGAGGCAAGGTCATTCTTAATTCATTCCTTTGCCACCGCTTTAGGAACAGAAGAAAGCTCAGGCTTCAGGTAAAAACTACAAACCACATATATGCAAGCTTCACGTCAGTGCTGAGCTCCCTGGCACTTAGAAACCACACACACCTGACAAGATGGCAGTTTAGAAGTAGATAACCTGGCAACAACAGGAATATATTTTTACCAGCTCTCAATTGCTTCCAAAGGACCCTGTTAGCAAAGAAACCTATCTGCCTCTAGAACTAAATCAAGGGCTCCACTGAGGCCAGAAGGGACAATGGTCAAAGTTGACTTAACTCATCCATGTCCTTTCCATTTTCTAATCATCACAACTTAAAAACAAAAAAAAATAGTGAAGCTAAGGAAGACAATGGTCACAAAAGACCAAGAGACCATGGGGAGGCTTGACTGGAAGGGCAGAAAGAGGTACAGGGCTTTAGGTATAAGTTTTCAAAATGGAAAAATTGTTTGAAAACAATCACTCTATAGGCTGATTCTATACCTTCCATTCTTACCCCAACACACTTCATTTGAGGATATTTGTCACTCTGAACTTTTAACTGAGCTTGTAAACAGCACAGACTCATAGGGTAAAAATCCAGAAGTGAGGAGATGGATGACACAGGTATGAATACCGGTGAGAATTTGGGTTGGGGTAAATGCCAACAGGATTCTTGTCATTTCTTTAAAAATGACAACTGATACAGGCAAGGAGTAGATCTACCATTCATTACTTGCCTGGGGTCTAACTGGGTCCTGCTACAAACCCCAACTCAGGTTTCAGCTGAAGTCCTCGTAGGTCTGTGCTCTTGCCTCTTCATGGCCAGGTGGGGGTTCACACATACTTGGGAGCAGCTGACATGACAGTGAAAAGTCCCGTCATCCCCTCAGTGACGGGGTAGATGAAAAGGGAAATAGGGAAAGCAGGAATGGGAGTCAGAGAATGAAGTTCAAACTGATGTCTCCAGGCTGTGTAGAGGGCTGTCTGAGTGGCAGGCAACAATTTGCACTTGGCAGCAATCCACTGCATTGTTGTTTTTGTTGGCTTGTGGAGTGACCTCACCATCAGATGGGAGCATCCTAGTCCCAGGCTTAGAGACCTTTTCAAAATTTTCCTCTTCTTGCTCATCCAGGAGTGGTGTTCGTGGCCCCTCCTCATCTATGGCGAATTCAGGGTGGGTCATGAAGTTGTGGATGGAGTTTTGGTTCTTGGGTTTCTGAATGCTTTCATGGAGGGAACTATGGAATGCTTTGACCACTTTGATCTATACCAGGGGAAGGAAAAGGAGGATGAGAAAATACGGAGGCAAGAATTGGTTAGTAGAACAAGGAACGGGGGGGTTTGAGGACAGAAACAAAACCCAAGCTACAAAACACTACTGCTCAACAACCAAAACCAAACATATGAGAGGAGATCATGAAACAGCAGAAACATCACGTGGCTCAAATTTCAAGCATTGAGGTGGGGTGGGGAGAGTGAGTAATGGCAAACAACTGGAATATTTCAAAAGCTGCATAAGAAAAAAGCAGAAAACCCAAAGCAAAGTTAGCATTCCCAAACAATCCACTCTTAAAATGAAACAGGAAACAAAAAGATTCATTAGTTCTTTCGGATGGAGGGCAAGGACGTTGGAACTAGGTGCAAATTAATAGCCGAACTTAAAAGATAATTCAGACATGTGGATTTTTGTGTTGAAGCCAAACATCTTTGTGAATGTGGAATGGAAAATTACACACTGAAGTTTAGTTATCTGTTTAGGACCCTCAAAGAGCCAAACACGTATCAATTCGCACACAATACACTTTGGGTGATAAGTGACCATGAATACCATTCAGCAAGGCAGACACACCAATCTTCATTTGTGTCAGCAGCATGCAAGAAGTGAAAACTCTTATACTCTCTAATAGAATAATTGCTCTTTCAGTCAGGAAACATGCATATATTTATATTCCACAGCCTCCACCATGTCCTCTTCCCCCAAAGAAAGTAGAACTCCATTCCTTCAGTCCCTCCCCCGGAAAAGGTGAATGAATACAGGCATCAAAAGACGCCTCCCCCTGATGCTGACAGAAGGCCCGCTCTCTCAGCTCAGATGAGGCCGGACATGCATGGCCATGTCTCTGACACACAGCAGCTGTGCCCAGTCGTGCAGCTTTCTCCAGCTGTTTGTAAATTATGAAGAGGAATGTGATCTTATGTGGAGAAGGGAAAGGATGGGACCAGGACAGAAAACACCCCATCCAGGAGGCAGTGCTACAAACAAGAGGCTTTTCTGATGGGGTGGACCAAGAGGATGGGGGAAAGGAACAATTTGCAGTTTGGGCAAAGGGAAATGCACTGCCCTATAAGTGACAAAGTCTTTGTTCTACTGCACAACAAGGAAGGGATTCAGTTTAGAGAAGAGGAAAAATCGACAATAATGGATCACTGGGCCCAGCCTTCACCTTATCCACAGGGAGCAGCTCCTTTGGCAGCTGCTTTTCTGAACTGGGGGCCTCGCTGAGGTATGCTTTGCAACTTGGGTTGGTAGAATTGGAGGAGGGGAGAAGGTTGGATCCTGAGAGTTTGGAGAGAGAGGCCAGGGGAAAAGAAAGTGGTCCTAGGACAGTTTTAGTTGTTGGGAGGTGGCTGATCCTAGTCTTGTCCCAAAGTTCTTTCCTCAGAAAAGAAATGGAAGTAATGCAGGAGAAATTGTTGAGGTGGGGAGGCGGGATAAGGAGAAATGATGAGGGTGGGGTAGGGCACATCTTTCATTACTCTGCTCTTTAAGCAAAGAATATGTTCCTGGAAAAGAGGCAAGAACGTGGAGACATCAGAGCACCCAAAGAGGCAGGCAAATAAACTGGTTGGATTGCTTGTCTCAATGTTTCCTATCACCGTACAGAACCTTCAAAAGTAATGCACAAAGAAGGTTCATTAAAGTTGTGTCTCCACCGGCTAAGGCTTTCCTTACCATGCCTCATTCCACAACAGACGGGCAGACTCACCCAGGATGGAGGGTGCTCAGAGCTCAGAAGGCAAAGGACTCTGTCACTCAATGGAATCTGCTCAACACCCCAGCCAAGAAGAATCAAGGAACCTGGGCACACATTCACCATGCTGCACAGAAAGTTAGGACCTACTTTTCCATCTTTAGGTGAGATCAGATGGAATATAGGTTCCATCTGGCTTTCAGGAAATCCCAAGTTTTAATGGATCTATGTCAAACATCTTAGAGCAAGGCAACTTGGATTAAGTGAGCCCAAACCCAATGCCTTCTCCCCTGGCCCTAGTCAAGAAATGGGCTCAAAGCCGTACCACCCCCCGTAGGAGTGATAATATAGCCCATACTTTTCACTCACTCTTCAGATCTCAATATTTCTAACAAGTGCTACAGGAGAACAGGTACCTTTATACCATGAGTTGATCATCTTCAATATCAGTGATTTCCAGACTTCCTGCTTCTATTTTTTTTTTTTTGAAGCAATTGAATACAGGTACCTTTATACCATGAGTTGATCATCTTCAATATCAGTGATTTTCAAACTTCCTGCTTCTATTTTTTTTTGAAGCAATTGAATACTTTGTTAAAATAATTATATGTGAAGTCCTATCTAGAAAACAGATTTTTAAAAATAGGAGTTGGAATGGGGGTCTGGAGCCCTGTTCGCTGGCTTTTCCTCTCACCTGTTGGGGTGATCAATCACTGTTACAGGTAAACAATAAGGGAGATAAGAGTGAATTGGGGATGGGTAGATGGAAAAGATAGGGACAATTTCTTTTTTGGGGGAGCAAGGAACAGTCATCCAGCTAGATAACAGGACTTGTGGAATCTAAAGGGAAAGCAGCCACCTGTAAGGGAAGCTCAAGACAAGAGGAGTCAGAGAGCTAGGGAGCACCATCCCGTGTCCTGGCAGGTGGAGAGAAGGGTGGGGCTGTGCTGCCAGAATACTCCTCAACTCCAACACTGGCCTCAGAGACTATATAGTACGTGCCGCTGAACAATCACACAGCTACATCATCACCAATCCACCCCAAGTGGTGGCATCTTCCTTTCTTGATGCATGGTGCCTGGTGCACGAGCAGTGTATGGGGACTAAGACACAGATAGTGAGGCGGGTGCTGTGAAAGCTTCAGGTCCTCTCCACTCAGTCAATCAACCCTTCCTTCCCCAGTCATCATCTCTCAAAGTCTCTGGGAAATGTCTCTTCTGTGGCCCCTATCCTACAGGTGAAAGCGGATGACTGAAGGACAACCCTTTCTCATGGCTCAGAAGCCCAAACCAGGCTGGACCTTGGGTTAGGTATGAGCACGAAGGGCCACTCTCTGGAGCTCAATGAATGGGCAGATGAAGACTCCATTTCCTCAGCTGGTATTCTGTAGGTTTCTGCTCCTTTGTCAGAAACCAGGGGAAGAGAAGGGATTAGGACCTTCTTACAGAGAGAAATCTTAGAGATTTATCTACTTGAAGGTTAGATAAATAAATGAATTCATTTGGAACTCTGGAATGGGAAATGGGTTTTAAAATGCATGACTATAACTTCTAGGCCCTCCAACAGGAAGGCACAGCTGGAGAAAGAGCAGGTGCGGCCTGACTCTCCTGAGTTTCTAGTCTTTGAGGGTTTGCACCGTATCCTCCACCAGCAACTCTACTACAGGAGCCCAGTGGGCTCTGTCTTTTCCTTAGTCTCCTTCTACCTTCAAATTACCAGGGCAGCTGACACTACCCCTCCTAACAGAGAGGCATGATTTAAGAAAGAACAGTAACTAGTTAGAAGGACATGACAAAACTAGAAGAAAAAAGGAAATGAGAGGAATATGGAAGGACTAGAATGAGAGGCTCTTGCATATTTGTAGGGTAAGACTTACTTAGTTCTCTGACTGCCTTTGAGCCTAAAGAATATGCATCTCTATAAACCTCCTCTTCCCCTGCCCCTCATATCTCACACGAGAACACTTAGAGTTGGCTAGAAAGACAACAGATAAGCTAAGTCTGATCAACCTACACACTCACAATCAAGTGAGCCACAGAGACTGCAATTGTTCTTTCTTTATCCCCCATCCCAGGGTTACCGTGGTGGTGACTGGGAGTGGGGGAGGAAGAAACAGACTAAACACTCAGATATCTGAAGCCCACAGTATACTTAACACAGAGAGACTCTTTCCTCACCAAATACCTTAATAGCATTATCAGCAAAGAGCCTTCCATTTCCTCTCTGTGTCCCACTGGGGGAAGGTAAAAAGATCAGGAATAGGAAGGCATAAGCATTAGCAAGAATCCAATGATCTACCAATAATCCACCAGATCTTAGGTTGAGCCTTCACAGCTTTCCGGCTGATAGGCTGGCTGAGAAAGGGGTTCCTAAAACTTTACATGCAAAATAAGATATGAAGTGCTTGCTGGCTCTAAGTAAAACAAACTAGAGGAAAGGAGAAGGAAAAAAAAAAAAAGTTTGCTCTTCAGAAATTCCTAAAAGAAAACAAAAGACTTCCTGAGTCTTCATTTGGCTTAACCTTACACCTAACCTTAGGAGATAGAGTTGAGACTCAAAGGAGCAGAGGGAGAGAAGAAGAACAACAACATATTCAAACAAAGCAACAAACAAACAAAGTAAAGCAAACAAACAAAGCTCAAGGAAGGACCAGGCAATGCAGAGGAACAATCAGAAAACAGGATTACTGTCTTTAAAATGGTTACGGTTTAATAGCTTTTCAACATTAAAAAATAATAATAAAATTAAATAAAATGGCACACAGCCCGGTTTTGGAGGGGACTTTTTGCCCTGCTTTTCTTCCTTTAAGTCAGAGATCAAAGGGAAAAACCAAAAGGAAAAGATAACCACAGCTGGTTAAAGTGAATGCCACGTGCTCTCTTGTGGTCATTTTAGCAAATCATGCATCATAATAGACTATCACTCACTGCCCAGAGTAGGAGATGAAACAGCAGCAGCAACAGAAGTGGTGGGGGGAGATTTGACTGGTGCAACTGTTACATAGGATGAGCTAGGAACATGTTTTACATCAAGGTGTTGACCCATGGTCTGGCGCTTTAGGACTCCCTTAAAAGAGGCTCCCGTCTGGAATGTGTTAATTACGTCGATCTGCAAAGAATCAGAAAGTGAGACAGCTTTGCTCCACAGTCAGAAAGAAGTGAAGAAGGAGGAAGGGAGGGTCCAAGAGGGTTAGGGAGGGGGATGGAAAGAGCTGGGAAAAGGGGACAGGAGACGGAAAGCAAGAGAGAGAGTCCCTTACACACAAAACAATGGTGAAGAGAAGGGAGAAAAACATTAACTGCACATCACACTTCATTTAAGGAACAATTTGCCATGGAGTCTAAATACCCAGCCAGAATCCAGTCTTCTCTTCCCTTCTAGCCTATGATGGACATTTTAGGTGTGCTGGTGTCCAAAAGTATCTAAAAATTTAAACGGACTTTCCCACTCATGATTCCTGACAGAGAGTGACAGCTTATTCATCGCTCTGATCTGTACTTTCTTTTTTTTTTTTTTTGACCTGTACTCTTAAAAAAATAAGGCATGCAATTTAAGATAGTAGGCAAAGTGTATATATTACTGAATTTTGAGGCTCAGGAACCTCTAAACCAATGAAATTGACTACCTATTTTTGCAGATTTTCCAGGAAAACAGCTCATGTGTTTAAACAGAGGCATGTAGTAATCCATACACAGGTGCCATGGTGGCAAGGCTCCTGGACCATGAGCTGCTGGGCTCACCCTCTTCTGGGTTCTTCTCTGAGACTCCCTGTCCTTGGGCAGAAGTGGACAAGGCCCCTGAAAGTGGAGCTCAGGAACCCAGTGGCCAGGCTCTGTGGAGAGAATGCCACTAGCCGCATTCGCGCACTGGAGATCCTGAGAGGCTGGCACAAGTGCAGACGAGAACTCAGCAGTTAGACGGGGTGGGGGGAGGAAGAGTTGGTTGGTGGTGGTGGCAGTGGTCAGCAGCTGCAGGTCTAGCCCCATACAAGTTGTCTCTGGTTTTCAGTGTCCTACTCCTCGGAGCCAGAGGCAATGAATGCCATTTGTTTTCCGACAGCGGTCTTGATCTAGGGCCTCAGTCAAACCTACCATCCTCATCCCTGACCTCTGCCTGACCAAGGGCCAGTTGACCAGGGATGTAGGAAAGGTGCTGATTTCACTCATCTAACTTTACTTCCCCAGGTGAGAAGGTGGGAAAGCAGGTACCTTGTGAGTTGGACAGTTGTTCTTACTTATAAAGCTTCCTGAGAAGCCATGAAATGCTTAGGGCTAGTTTCTGGACTCAGACCAAGTTTGAGCTAAAATACCATTCTTCATCACATGATAACGGTTTTCAGTTCCAGGGGACCGAGGAGCCTGACGCTGTAAGAGGAAAAGGTCTGCATGTGGGGAGGGTTCAGCCACACGGAAGAAGGGGCTGGAGAGTCACCTTCCTCAGTGCTTATTAGGGTCACAAGGTCCCAACCTCCACAGTGAAACTGGACTCCAGATTTACCTTCCCAAGATTCTAGACCTCAAGTTTCCCAACCTTCTGCTTTCTAGTGCTTTTAGCTCTCCCAAAGCTAAAGGGACCAGGATGGGACAATAGCCTGGCAACACTTCCCACCCATAAGTGTTGCAAGAATGACAACAAGGAACAACAATCGGATGGCAGGGAATTTCGTTAGAACCCTGCTGAGGTGAAGAGTCGAGGCCAGGAGAGAGCTTTAGGATCCAGGATGCAGGTTAGTACAGTCATCTGCTTATGGAGTCAGGTGGGATGGCATAGATATGCTCATCATGGCATCTTTAACAGGTTGCCTTTGCTGCCTAAGTTTAGGCTTTAACGTCCTTCTGGTCCAACGGCCTTTTGCTCCAACAGAGAAAGGTAGTATACCTAAAGCTATGTAGACAGCGAAACCAGAGAGGTATATAGTCGAGGGAATGGAAATTGGTAGTGGAGGGGAAGGAAGATCCATGAATCTCAGCCCCGGGAGAGAAGATTGGGAAGGAGCCAGGAGACACTGGAACGAGGGCATTCTGGCTAGGAAAAAAATTACATAGTAGAAGAGGAGGCAGATGATCCTGAAGGGGAGAAAAGCAGACAGGTTATTCTGAAAAGAGCAGACCTACAGGGAAGCACCGAGGCCTTAGAGACATGAGCCAAAGATGCCAAGTTCTCTGGGCACGTGAGGCCCTCGCTCATGATGGACTTGGCAGCCTGGAGGGTGGGGGTGCGTGTGGAAACTCTGGACATGCTGAGGTAGTGTTTGCAGGTCCCATGTGGGTTTCCCTCTCTGGGAGGGGTAACTCAAGAGAGGGGAAAGGAGCCCCAGTGCTTCCCTCCCTAGCCCTGCTTTCCCATTTCCATCTGTTGTCTTGTCTATAGGGGACAAATCCCCAGCTGCTACAGTAGGCCCCCCTTATCCGTGGGGGATATGTTCCAAGACCCGCCGTGGATGTTTGAAACTGCAGATAGTGCTGAACCCTGTATATACTATGTTTTTTCCTAGAGTAATGGGGGGGGGGGTAGCTTATACAGCGAGGATGAGATAAGCAATGGGATGCCTTATGTCCAGGGCAGGGCAGAGTTGGGGGGGGCGTGAGATTCCATCAGCTACTCAGAGCGGCATGCAATTCTAAACTTATGAGTTATTTATTTCTGGAATTTTTCGTTTAATATTTTCAGACTGTGGTTGACCACAGGTAACTAAAACCAAGGAAAGCAAAGCCACGGATAAGCGGGGGACTACTGTATTTAGCTGAGACTATTCATTTTGCCTCTTCCGTAGGAAGTGGTGGGCTCCACTAGGGAACTTTTGAAACCATCTGCAAGGCTAATTTTAGAGAGTGAAATTTACTTCTGGGATCTCTAGCCAATCAGCAGAGAGGGCTAAGGCCTGTTCTCTGGTGAACACCTTTGAGAACTTGGGGATTTACAATTCCTTGAGGTGGGAAATCTCAGGACTAACACAGTAGAGGTATGTGGGGTAAGAACAGGGAAAGCGATAGGATTATCAATGTCTAGACCAGCCCATTTACCCAGGAGAAGGTAGTTACAGTTGCTGCACAGGAAGTGGGGAAAAAAAGTTACTGTAGGGCTATAGGAGGGGACTTAATAGCAGCAGGAGCAGCTTCTATCCCATTTTAGAAATTGCAGGAAGAGAAAAAGTCTGAAGAAATTATAGCTTCTTCCTTTCTGGGAAGCAAGTCTGAATCCTGTAAAAGATACTCAGGCACTGAGAGACTATTGTCGTTTATATACACTTAGCCATCAGATTCCCCATCATGGCCTTAAATTTTGAGTGGGGAAGACATAAGAGAGCGAGTTTCTTTTACAAAGAGCAATCCAGATAACACCTACATTCCCCTAATATCAGCTTTAGGATATACAGTAAATGTCTGCTGGGGATGCTGGCATAGAGACATTGTCTAAATCCTTCCCTCTGCAGGGTCAGGAAAGACTCTGAACATTTCCCACCCTGAGGTTAGGCCTAGTGCTTACAAGAGACCTTATGCAGGGAGATGGCCCACCCGACAGGGGCCAGGAAGTGGGCTGCAGACGAACCCAAAGCTAGAGGATGATGCTAGCAGTTAGTGTCCCGTGTTCTCCGCCCCCCACGATCACTCTCCTCTCAGAGGAGCCCATACCACTGCCTCTGCCTGTCTGTCCTGAAGCAAGGGAGCTCGGGCTGCCCACCAGTGAGAGGGCCTTAGGAAGGGGAGAGACGCTGGCCAGCAAGAACTGCTGCCCTCCCAACACCTCCCAAGAAAGATGGGGGAGATTCCTTCTCCCAGGGCGAGGATAGGCCACTATCACAGTACCTGAGTCTGGATACGGTTCAGGCCCCGGAACCAGAGGATCTGGCCTCGGCGCAGCTCCATCTCTGCATGGTCAATCTCGTCCAGCCCCTCAGCATCCTTGGTGATCTCCTCTTTGGTGGTGCCATGCCCAGCCTCCTTCAGGAACTTCAGGGATTGGGTAGGTATTGTGGAGATGACCTGAGAACAGGTGCAGCAAAAGGGCAGACACCAGAATCAGGGCGAGAAGAGCTGTCACTCAACTTTATGGGTCAGGTAGGTCACTCTTTGCCCTATCAACCTTCCCACTGGGAAAGCAGTGGGAAAAGTGCCAACCCCTTCAGGCAAGCGTTTGCCAAGTGCCTACCAGCCGTCAGGCCCTCAGGAAGATTTTCTGTATTTGTGGATGTACAAAGGAGAACTTATATTCTAGTATTTGACCAGCCATCTGCCTTGTTATATACTTCATTCTCTTCCTCCTGTCTCAGTTCTTTCTTTGCATTTTGCCACCTGTCTCTTAAAGGAAGTAGAACCATAATGCATGATACACAGTAGGAAGAGACAGAGACAAGGACCTGGGAGAGAACAAGTCTGGAGACAGGATGGTCAAAATGTATGTGTACGGGCAAGAGGAAAAGAAGGGTGTTGGAGGGGAATGACCCTCTTCTTAGTTACCATATGCTAAGTAATTCCTCTTTTATAAAACTATAGTGAGAGGATACTAAAAGTTTTCTTGGGCTTGGGGTGAGGAACTGGGTGGGATAGCCCATAGAAGAAGGGACATATGGGTATTATCAGAAGACATGGAGCTGTAGGTTGGGGCTTGCAATTCAAAATAAATCACTCTATAAGCTGTCAGTCAGTTCTTCTTTACAAATAAGACAAGGGCTCAGCTGGGAAAGGGGGACCGTGTGAGCAGTCCAACATGGAGTCAAGTGTTTGAAATAGAAAGAATGTCCACGTTCTGCTTTTAGATGTTAGAAGGAGCTGTTGTGATACAGAAGGAAGGCTGTTGTTACCTGGCATCAAGGCCACATGGCCACATGTGAGACTAGACCCAGGTGAGAGTTTCAAACAGTACTCGAAATAATCAAGCTCCACCCAAGTGTAGAAGTGCTTTAGGGACCCACTTGGTAAATAAACTTCAGCAAACAGAGCAGGGTGGAAGGACTTGTGTTAGGAACGGGGATAGGGATTAATCAGGGAGGCATCTAGGAGCTATGAAAGAAACAACTAGCAGGTCTATGGGGGAAAGCCTGCAGCCCTAGGGAGGGATCTTTGGGGCCAGTTAGAGCAAAGCCTCCATTACCCAGGTGGCTGGGCGCCAATCAGTAGAGACCTAGGGTCTGCAAGCAGAGGTTAAGGCCAGGCCAGAGCTGAGGATGAGAGGGACTCGCAAAGTGGTATTAGGGAAGGAATGAAACTCTTATCAAACCTGATTATATTATTATAATATTAATAGCTAACATTTATTGAGTACTTACAGGGTACTAGACATTGTTCTAATTCATTTCTGTATTGAAACTGATTTGCTGATTAACAATGATTCACAATGATCCTGTTATCCAGAGTTGAGGAAACTGAGGCAGAGTTTCTAATAAACTTGCTCACTATGATGCAGCTTGTAAAAAGAAGAACCGGGATTCAAACCTAGATAGTCGGTTCCAAAGTCTGAGCTTTGAACCATACGCTATACTGCTTCTCTAGAGACCTTGTGAGTCTGGATTTATCTTAGATGACAGCCAGGCACCCATCCTGGATAAGGCGATGGTGAGAAACAGAAGAGGCAAGGGAGCCCTACATTATGACAGCACAGCAGCTCACGGCCAGACTGCGGCCTCATTGAAGACATATGCTTTGCAAACTCTTCTACTTCTAAGACCCTTAATTTTTTTTTAGCAAAATTCCATTGAAAATTTCCACTTCCATCTCAGAGAAGCTAAGGGATTTGTCTGTCTCCAGGCATGATTAGAGAAGAGATCAGAAGCCTCTGAAGTGGTGGGCACTGATCATTCTGCTTTGGGATCCTACAAGATGGAAAGAACTTGAAAACCTGGTGGTAGAGAGAAGGGGGAAGAAGAATATGAAGGTGAGGAGCTGGGCGTCTCCACAGTTGCTCGTTCCATCTCATCTGGGGGCGGGGGGTCTACCGGCCATGTGACTGCACGGGGAGGGTGTGCCCGTACTCACCTGGCCCCACAGCAATTCTCCAATACCGATGAAGAGACACCAGAACCACTGGGACAGGGTGAGGTTCGTACAGCTGAAGGGTTTCCCCCCAAATTCCACAATGATAATCTAGAACAGAGAGAGAGGCAGCCCATCATTGGGAGGTAACAGGTAGCCAGCCCTCCATTCAAGGCCATCAAAGCCACGTTAGCCCCCTACCCCAGGATCCCTGTGGTGTAAACCCTGATCTGCTTCTTGGGGAAGGAGAAAGAAGAGATCCAGGTGGGGAGAAGGGAAGACAGACACAGTCTTTATAGAGCACTCTGATGGGGAGACAGATAGAGATACTATGAACATTATTAATGCAAAGGCTAGGGGATCAAGGGGAGCTGGAGGCTTCTTGTGACTAAAGCCAGTAGGTGACAAGGAGAAGGCACAGTGATGGAGAAGAGGAATTTAGGAGCGGGGCAAATAAGAGTGAGGCAGGAGCTCTTTTGTTACAGGGAAGGCTCATAATCTCTTGTATTGGCACATGTCTTAGTGTACCTCTGACTGGGGCAAGAAGGAAGGGGCTCAATCCTTTCACCACCAGGGCAGCTATGCCCTTGACCCCACTTCCCACAGAAGGAGCCCACGTCAGGCTTATCTGTCAACTACATATGGCAACATTCCATGTCTTCTCCTTTTCTCTGAATTGCGTACCATTTTCTACCATGAGCCCTTTCAGAACAAAGGGGCAAAAGGAGGGACAGGGAGAGATCCCATAGAGCACTTGCAGACACATTTCACGTATGCTGGCAGGAGGCATGGAAAGGGGTTAGAAGACAGTGATCTTCCTCCTGGTCACTATGTGAAATTGCTGTGTTTTAGAAAGATGAGGAAAGGATTCCACAAATTTTATTTTATTCGCTACCAACATGCTGCCTCGCACTGGAGCACTTGACACAGCAGGATCCAATTCTAGAGCAATGAGCAAATGGAAGCATTTGGGAACCCCGAACTGTTCAACCCACAACCTGGGTCCCCATCACTCCCTCACTCCTTTCCCCGGGTGCTCAGGGAATCCTGGCCCCCAGCTTCTGGCCTTTATCCTCCCAGACCTCCTATCCCAACTCCAGCTAGAATCCCACCTGGCTGACGAATGTGCCCAAGACCACAGAGCAGAAGATGAGGTTGCGGAAGATGCCCGAAAAGACATTCCTCTCTCCATGGATCTTGCGGGAGTTGATTTCATTGAAGAGCTGCATCAGCACGAAGGTGTTGAAAATAATGGTGTAGTGCTGGCTGGGTGGTGAATGCAGAGGTGCTCTCCTCCCACTATCAATGTCAAAGAATTTCTCACCTAGTTGGGAGAAGGGATGCATCGGGGGATAAGTATGCTCTAAAGGAGGGTTCAGGTTGAGTCAGAACACTTGAGTATGGCCTCACTGGTTGCTTATGACTGGTGTCCATTCTAACTGGTCAGTATCTGAACCACAACAGTCATCAAATATTTTCAGTGTTAGCCCCGGTCTCAACATTTCTTTTCTTTTCTTTTTTTTTTAAAATAAATTTTATTTATTTATATTTTTGGCTGTGTTGGGTCTTTGTTGTGTGTGGGCCTTCTTTAGTTGTGTTGAGCGGGGGCTACGCTTCGTTGTGGTCTGTGGGCTTCTCATTGTGGTGGCTTCTCTTGTTGCGGAGCACACGCTCGAGGCACGCTGGCTTCAGTAGTTGTGGCACACGGGCTCAGTAGTTGTGGCTCGTGGGCTAAGAGCACAGGCTCAGTAGTTGTGGCGCGTGGGCTTAGTTGCTCTGCGGCATGTGGGATCTTCCCGGACCAGGGCTCGAACCCATGTCTCCTGCATTGGCAGGCGGATTCTTAACCACTGTGTCACCAGGGAAGCCCCCCCCCCCTTTTTAAAAAATATTTTTGGCTGTGCCATGTGGCATGTGGGATCCTAGTTCCCCGACAAGGGATCGAACCCGTGCCCCCTGTATTAGAAGGTGATTCTTACCCACTGGACCACCAGGGAAGTCCCTCAACATTTCTGACCCTCTCTCTCAGTTTGCTCCGTCACTATTTGCCTTCTCGTAGTGCTGCATTGCGGTAGAACTATGTGCACGAGAGTCTGGCAGACATAGGTCTGAATCTTCGTGCCACTATTTACTCAATATGTGACTTAAGCTTCAGTTTTATGATCTAAAAAAAAAGGTAACATAAAGCAACCCTTTGGAGATTCTTAAAAGGAGTAATAAAATGGCACAATGCACCACGTAGCGGGAACAGAGGATGCACTCAGTAAGCGAAGCTGCTATCATTCCCGTCTTGTGCTCAGCTTGCTCCCTGCTACTTTCTTTCCTTGGGCTGCTCTCTGCCCCCATCTCTCTCTAGCACTCCAAATGCCGCCGCCCACCCCCCCTCGGCTCACCGGCAAAGACAAGGAAAAAGATGACAGTGAGCTGATAGACGGCGTGACCCAAGATGTTCTTCATCATAGTGCGTGAGATCAGAGGCTTATTTCGGCCATAGGGGCGACGCTTCAACAGAGAGTCTGTAGGAGGCTCTGTGGCCAGGGCCAGTGAGGCAAAAGTGTCCATGATGAGATTAACCCACAACATCTGCACGGCTTTCAGTGGGGAATCCTGGTGGAAAGAAGAACCACTCCTTTTAGCTTTCCTTGGAGACCACCCCTCACCTCACTCATCAGCCTCATCTTTGCCCTTGAAATGGCCTACCTCCTGCTATCCACCATTTATTAGCTGAGTGACATTGAGAAACTTAGTTAACCTCTTTGAGCCTCGGGTTCTTCACCTGTAAAATGGGGATAATACCTACTTTGCAAGGTTGTTTTTGAAGAACAGAGAAACTACATATAAGTGCTCATCACACTGGCTAACATGTTAGTGCTACATCAATGGTAGATAAATTATCATCATCCCACAGGAGCAGATGGAGACCTAGTAGAGCTAATTCCTGCCCCAACACCCCTTCGGAAACTCTGGTCCTTACTCCTCAGTCGACACACTGTACCCCGCACCCCTGTTCCTTAGCCCCAGCCTCATCCTTCCCATCTCAGCTCACCCCACATTCCCTTCACCTGGGTGATACAGGCTCCAGTGAAGGCCACAATCACAGCCACCACGTTGACAGTGAGCTGGAACTGTAGGAACTTGGAGATGCTATCGTAGACGTTTCGTCCCCACATCACTGCCTTCACGATGCTGGTGAAGTTGTCATCTGTTAGGATGATGTCAGAGGCCTCCTTTGCCACATCCGTGCCTGCAATACCCTGAGGTAAGAAGGGGAAGGAAAACAGTGAGGAACTGGACAAAATTCATGTACATTCTGAACTCATATCTTGACCTCCAAGAAGCTTCAGAACTCAGCATAAACACTAGAGGGCACACTAGCCACACAAACCCTACAGACTAAACCACCATATTTTGAGTGGTCTTCTCTCCCAAAGAAAATGAAGGGAAAATGTATCACCGTCACTCTGTGGGAAAGGCGACTGGGCCGTGATGCCACCACCTTACTCCTGAACTCAGACTGGAAACTACAGTTGTCTCTGATATTCCTTTCTCCCGTCCCTCCTACTTCCCTATCTTAGAAAATAATTAGAAGATAGGGAAAAAGTCCTATCTGTTCTACCTCTAAATTTAAAAATTTCTTCTGCCACTGCCAATATCTAATTTAAATCCTTATCTCCCCCGCACCTTGAAGTTACTCTACATTTTTTCCCAGGAGGAGTAGTCTGGCAGTACAGTTCAGATGTCCTGTCCTTATTCAAAATCCTGTCACTGGGGAACCACTAAAGGTTTCTAAATAGACAGATCAGTGGTTGAAAGCAGTGTTTTAGAAACAGTAAACTTTCTAGTCTGGTAGTCAAAGCCCTCAACAAGTGAACTCTGGTTCATTTTCCAACCTGCTATATCTTTCTGCTCAAAACCTACTGCTTTATTCACAATTCCCTGAACCTCTCATTCACTTCTATAGTCCAGTCTTCTAATTACACCCTTTTCTCCAAGCCGGGAACATCCTCTTTCCCCATCTATTTAAATTCTATCTGTCCTTAAGGTTCCATTCAATTAATTAAGCCCTGCTTGCTTGGCAAAGCTGTCCCTAACATCTCCAGCCTATTCTTCTATTCCATGTCTTACAACCCCTATAACCTACAGGGGGGCTTGTTTGTGAATCTGACCTGCACTAGTAGATTATTTGTACCATTTACCTGGTAGTATTATTTTCCTATCCAGATTGCAACAAATGAATATCTGTTAGATAGACTATACAATTCAATTTCCCCATCAAAAAGTTCTCTAACACATCCACACAATGCTATACCATGCACTGTAAAGAGAAAGGACAGAAAGAAAGAGAAAAAAAGAAAGAAAGAAAGAGTATCTTTATATATGTACTCCTGCAGAATAATCTCTAAGTTAGGTTGTTAAATGAAAAGAAGCAAGGTGGAAAAAAGTATATAGTGTGTATATAGATAAATATAGATAAGTATCACTTATCTAAGAGAGTGCGATATAAATATACAACACATTTGATTGTATTTTAAAGGAGCAAACAGAAAGATAAACCAAAAATCAAAGAAGTAAGTTATCTGTGGGATTAAGAAGGAGGCAACAGGGTGGAGGTGATAGGGATAGAAGCTAGACTTCTATGAATAGACCTTGTTGGTATATTTTACTTTAGAATTATGTAACTACTTTATACAAGTATAAAACAAAATTAAGTTTAAAACAAGCAATCTCAAAAATGGAAGAAAAACCCATGATATAAATGAACTGGTATAACCAGTTGGTAGCACAACCATACCAAGGGAAAAGTACCAAATGACTTTTTGAAAATCACAGTAACTTGATATTAGGATATAGTAGGATATACCCACAGGATAAAAAGAGCTACAAGAAAAATCTTTAACTGTTTTTAGTAGAGCAATTGTATTATTATTGCTATTTTGAGACTATTACATATATTTTAGGATAAAGCAAATAATAATTAGGTTAATGCTGTTAGGAATCAAACTTTTCAGCTTAAGAGATAAATATAAAATCAGGGAAGTAAAATAGGAAGTTAGAGTTCTAGAATTCTAAATTTGAATTGGAAATGCCAATATGAATTCATGAAGTATTTATCTTTAAAACAAAGAAACACAAAAACAAAAAGAGACATAAAAGACATATTTCCTAGCTTTGTCCACTGAAGAGTTCTAGAAACAATAATTTACTCAGAAGTAAGGAACACCCTGACATTCAGATTGTGTTCTCTAAATATCATTTCTCACTGAAATGAAGCAGAACTCCTTTGAGAAGTGGATGATTCTAGATCTAGGACAAGAAATATGCATGATGAATCTGGAACATCTTATCATGCAAGAGACCAAGAAAGCTATTAAAGACAACTGAGGTTGTACCCAAAGGACTTATTAGCAGTGTTGAAGAGGCTAATGATGGGTCAGTATAAACATCAGAATAATAGTAAGGGCAATGGATCAAAACATATCACATATACTTAAAACCATGAGCTCATAATATTTTAAAAAAACAGACAATTAACTTTTAGTAGAGTAGTTTAGTAAATTTAAAAAAGTGAACAATTCATTGGTCACCTTTGGAGGATCCTAAAAAGTCAACTCATTATTTTGAAAACTGGTAAATAAAGGGAAAAAAATCAAGCATTTAACCTGTCTTTCAGGTAGGAACTGAACCTCACAGTAACCAAATAGTCGACGAGGGCAAATTTCTTTTTACAGAAGTATTCAAGTTAATAAATAAAGAAAATCAGAACATTGTCATTTTGCAACCCCTAATGAAAGATGGGATATAGAATCTGATTGCTCATAGAACCAAGTACTAGTTTATAGGAAATACAAGGGCTAAAAGAACAGGTTAAAGGACACTGTAGGGATACAATCAACAAAATCCCTGCCATGGGATATTCTATGTAGAAAAACAACCTTATTCCTTCAAAACTAAGTAGCTAGAAAAAAAGATAGAAAGGGATTGTGCAGAAAAGAGTTAACATAGCAGGCCTGAGACTGCTTTCTTGAAAGTCCTGTTTGCAAGGTTGGCCCTCGGCTAGCACCTGGAAACTTGGCTCTCAGTCAACAATTAACTGAAAATTAATTAGTGATTCACTGTACCTAGACTGCCCAAACATATGGTTTCCACTGAAAACCTGCTTCCTTCTGGAAGTCTGGAATCTTAGCAAGTGCTAGGCAGAAAGTGCCTATACGACCAACCCCAATAAAAACCCACGACACCAAGTCTCTGGTGGGTTTCTCTGGGCAGAAACATCACATGTATTGCTGCATTTTCATTGCTGGGGGAAGCAGGTGCTCTTTGTGACCCCTCACGGGAGGAAGAGATCATAAGGGACCCTGCGCGTGGATTCCAGACTCTACCTGTGACTTTCTGCCTTACTAGATTCTTACTATACCAATGGACTAAATCTTAACCATGAGTACAACTGTATGCTGAGTCCCCTGAGTCCTTCCAGTGAATGCACAAATGTAAAGGGTGGTCTTGGGGACCCCTGACACATAGATCCGATAGGGTCAGTGGTTGCCGAACTTTAGGATGTGTCAGAATCACCCAGAGGGACTGTTATAACATGGACTGCTGGGCCCCAACTCCAAGCTTTCTGATTCAGTAGATCTGGGGTGAGGCCTGAGAATCTGCATTTCTATAGGTTTCCAGGTAGAGTTGGAAGAGCACACTTCAGGAAATACTGTTATAGAGTAATAGATTCAAGAGATATATCAACCAATTGCAAGGTATGGATCTTGTTTGCATTCTGATTTAGACAAATAATCTATAAAAACAACATTTATGAAGCATTTGGGGAAATGTGAACACTGACTAGATATCTGATGATAGTAGGAATCCATTTTGTTGTGAGACAATACTACTATGATTCTTTTAGATATTTTATTGATACATATTTATTTTCCAGAGACACATACTGGATGAAATGACATAATATCTTGGATATGCTTCAGAGTAATTCAGGTGGAGATGGGGAAATGTGTATGTGTGGGCCAAGATTGGCCAAGTATTGATATTTGATGCTGGGTGACAGAGACATGAGGAGTCAATAAACTATTCTATTTTTGTATATTCTTGAAAGCTCCTAGAGTAAAAACTTTTTAAATTTATCTTTTGGTTAAAGAGAGCACCCTAAAGACAGATTTCTTCTTGAATCTTCTTCCACTGCTTAAAAATCACCAACAGTTCAATGTGTATGGGAAGCTTACAATCATAAGTTACTTGAGTGTGAGAAGGTACTTTGCAATCTGGGGACTTCTAAATGTCCCTGAGCATTAGAATCAATAAGTGTGCCTGTTCAGAAAATCCAAACACTTCTGGGACCCAGCTCAGATGCTACTGAATCAAGATAGCCGACTGTGGAACCTTGGAATATATGATTTTATTTGTTTTTTTGTTTGTTTGTCTTTGTTTTTATGTATTTTTTTGCTGTACGCGGGTCTCTCACTGTTGTGGCCTCTCCCGTTGCGGAGCACAGGCTCCGGAATCGCAGGCTCAGCGGCCATGGCTCACGGGTCTAGCCGCTCCACAGCATGTGGGATCTTCCCGGACCGGGGCACGAACCCGTGTGCCCTGAGTGGGCAGGCGGACTCTCAACCACTGCGCCACCAGGGAAGCCCGGAATATATGATTTTAAACGAACATTCCAAGTGACTCTGATGCTCCGGGCGTCACGAGTGAAAAGCAGAGTGACGAACAGTGCAGACAATAGAGTGCACATTTTCCACATAGAATGTGAATTTTCTATAGTGTGCCTAGGCAGACAATATCATCCTGTTCATGGGCAAGTTTCGGTTGGTCTTGCTTTGCTGGGCAGTGATACCTCATGATTTCCCTGCCTTCATACTTGATGGGTCCCTCATTATACATATTATTATTGGCCAGGTAGGTAGGCGAGATGGAGTTAAGAGAAAAAGCACAAAGGGGGATGTGAAGGTACAGGAAGCAGCAGGTTACCAGAAGCCTGTCCTGGCTTCCCACTGGAGGAGGCAGCTTGCAGCAGAGAGAGACACTATGCTGAGCTGCTTACCATGGCAAAACCAACATCTGCTTTCTTCAGAGCCGGCCCATCATTTGTGCCATCCCCAGTGACAGCCACCACCTGCCGCTGTTCCCCAACCGTGCTGTCGATGATGCCTGGGAAAAACAGACACGCTACAGTGAGTTCCACACGTGCCATCTGAGGCCATCTCCCCATGAAAGGCAGTTTTTTGGTCTTCCTCTCCGGTCCCTGCCACCACCTCCCTTTCTACACTCTTTCCTTCTTTTTTTCCCTATGCCAGAGGTTCTATAGTGTCACCCGATGGCAGTAAATTGTTTCACGGGTAGCACTCTGAGCTAAGAAAGTCTGACCTTGTCGAATATCCTGTCCAGTGCCCCGAGGCAGCTATTACGTGGTAGAAAAAGCACTGGATGATTTGAAGGCAGAGACCCAGGGATTGAATGGTAACACTCCCACTTACCAGTTGGGCAATTTGGATAGGTTACTTGTTGTCTCAGCCTCAAACTACCTTATTTGCAAAATGGGACTAGCTTAACCTGTACTGTCTAATTCACAGTACTATCAACAAACAAGATAGGATAATGTTTAAAAACAACTTTATTATATTATACATCTTACACTCACCAGGGCCTCAGATGTTTGCTAAACTGTATGTTCTTCCCATGAGCGGGGAAGCTCTCCTAGGACCTCCCTACTCAGGACAGGAGAGTTGCTTTGGTTGATGGCTCTTATCTGTGCTCATCCTGGCCTGCCTTCCTCTATCCTAGGCACCTACTCGGGAACCAACCTCACCTTTCACCAGTGTGTGCTTGTCAGTGGGGGAAGATCGCGCCAGCACCCGGAGCTTAGGCCAGATCTTGTCCAGCTTTTCTTGCTCTACCTGCCAACACCAGACCACACCTGGGTCAGTCAAGCTCAGAACAGCCATCCGGGAAAATCTTACTTCTTTACCCACGCTGAGCTTCTGGGAGAGCTGGTATTCCATGGCCCCCGGGGGAGTGTTATCCTGGCCTCCAGTGGAGGTGAAGCAGCCAACTCAGGCTCCAGAGTGGATTCATGGATGGTGACCATCCAGGCCCTGCTTGTCTTCTTTTTCTTACCAACTCCCTACCTGGGAAGCCAATTCCGTATTTCTTAGACCCTTGACAGAGGTGGGCCAGGGTTAGCTGCTGGCTCAGGTGGCTAAAGTAGTGCTTCTGAGGTCTTAGGTTCAATTTCTGCATTGACCAGGAAGCTCTGGCCTGCTCCACACCTAGACCACGTCCTCTTACCAAACTGTGCCACTGTCAGTCACAAGGCAGTGACATAGGAGGCGTGAGGTAGGAGGAAATCATTACAAAATCATCCCACAATTGAGAAAAATGGAAAGACGTGAAAGGTTAGTGACCCTGTCTCAAAAGATGGCTTGTGAATGAAGATAGTGAGAAGAAAAAAATCCGATTTTACTGTCTGAACAGCTTTGGTAAAAGGGACATCTCACTATGAATAGATTTTAGTTTAAAAACCACCCACTTCCTCCCACCTGTCCCAGATGCCTTACACGTGAACCAGCCCTCGCCTAATAAAGGAGGCCCTGATTCCTCCCACCCAAGACCCACCTCGCCCTTCTCGTTTCGGATGAGTCGATTGAATTCTTTGCCCTCCAAGCACAGAAAGTCATCCCCAGGTGTCACAATGCCACATTTGGTGGCGATGGCCCGGGCTGTGTTGATGTTGTCACCTGTCACCATTCTGACAGTAATGCCAGCTCGTTTGCATTTGGCAATAGCTTCCGGTACCTGTGGAGAGTAAGGCAAGAGGAATGGAGGAGGTGGGAGTGGTGAGGCCTGGTAAGCTGCTCCTGTTCAGTTGTCCCTTCATTGTGGACAGGGGAGAGGCACCCTGGAAGCAGAACCATGGGGCATGGGCTAAGTCTGGTCACTTTTATATTGCTTGGTGCCACCTCGCTCCTGTCCTATCCATGATACTCACATTTGAATTTGCCTTATTGCACCATGAGTTGAAGGGGAAATTTGCTTCAGGAGCCAGGTGTAAAAGCTTCCTCTCCCACTTACAATCTAGATTTCTTAGCGGGGCACGCCTGGCCTTCTGAGATTTTGCCACTGCCTTCCTTTCTAGCAGAAGTTTTAACCACCTTCCACCCCCCTGGCACATACTTCAACAATATCGATTCTTTTACGTTTCCCAAACGCATGACGCACTGTCATGCCTCTGGGTCTTGATGGTTGATAGTCTATTGGTCTGAACTTCTTAGAAGCAGAGACTTTTTCAATGCCCTAGAATTGAGAGTGGTGCTCAGCTATTCTGGGGGTGCTCGACAAGAATGTGTTGCTTGAAAGAAGGTGGCTAGAGACAAAGTTGGTGTTCCAGTTAATTCCATCTCCTGACGATTCTTGAGTACCAAACAATAAGCCCAGTAAAACCTAAGCTTCTTACCCCTCAGACAGCATGAACCGTAGGAGTGCCACTTTCTATCAGTTCAGTACTCTACAGCAGTTCTGTGAAGCAGGAAGCCGAGAAACGTCTATCCCAGCAAATGAGAAACAGTTAGGTAACTTGCCTAAGTTTCCTAAGTTACAACTAGAAGTGGAGCTAGTACCCCAGTACCTGCGACTCCTGGGGGGCCTCGCATTAGGTCACACTGGGCCGGGGCCATTGGAAGACTTCCATTTATGTTTCCTAGCCCTTTTTTCAAGTCAAAGCCTCACCTCTGGGCGCACCGGATCCTCAATGCCCACCACTGCAATACAGGTCAGTTCAGTGAGGATTTCGCTCTCGTTGTCCCATGGGGGCTCTCCATCATTGAAATCCCGGTAAGCTATGCAGATAGTCCGGAGTCCCTCAGAGGCCATGGGCTCGATGACGGTGCGGACCATCTCATCTCGGTCCTTATTCTTGAATGGCACTGCTTCCCCTTTCTTGTCCAGGATTCGATTACACCTGGCGGGGCACACAGTCAGAAAGCAGCATCCCCACCATGTGTCTGCATAGTCATTTACAGACATTCTGGCCACTCTGCATTACTCCTAAAGACACTGTTCTGTGGCCATAAATCTCCACTCATAACCCAAAGCTGAGCCCCTTTTTCCAAGGTGGGGTGGCCAGTAGGTGGGTAACGTCTAGGTGGGCAGAGCACTTGATTCTCCCATGTTCATATGTGAATACAAGATCAGGGGTCATTTGTGGATCGCCTGCTCTTTTGAGCTTCACAAAGGTAGAGACGCTTTCTCAATCCTCAGTATCTAGAGTGCTCAGGGCAGAGGGTGTTCTCAACAAGAACGTGTCACTCGAAAGGCGGGGGGCTAAAGCCAAGCTGGGGCACTGGTTTTTAGCTACTGGCCCTATATCCACATGGGTGACCCACGTAGGTCACCTTTTAATGACCTATGGATCATCTAGCCACTTTGATTATGCAACTTCCTGTGATCAGAACTGAGAATAAAAAGGAAAAGGGGACGCAGAACTAACATTTCTAGTATCAATACTTGCTGTGTGCAAGGCATTTTACATACATTGAATCACTTAATCAGAGTAACCCTGTGAGATGGGTGGGTATTATTATCTCTTTTCAGAATAGGAAATGGAAGTTTGGATTGCCTAGGTCTGAACCGTGGCTGTGCCACTAAGAGCTGAATCACTTCCAGCAAGTTACTGAACTTCCCAGCACCTCTGAATTCTCATCCGTAAAACAGGGATAATGACAGCATCTACCTCGCTGAGCTGTGAAGAGTAAGTACAGTATCCAAAGTACTTAACAGCAAGGCTTGGCCTGAGCCAAGCTCAGATGTTAGTCACGATGTCACCGCCTGGAAGGAGGGTTCGCTCATCATCCAGGTGGATTCAGTGTGAGGCCTGGCACCCTGACCTCCCTGAGGGGAGGATCCTGAAGGGAGGAAGAAGCGGGGGAGGGGCGCTCACTTGCGCAAGATGATCTCAGAAGCACCCTTGCTGTACATGCGGTAGCCACCGCGGGGCTTCTCGATGACGGTGCTCATGGACTTGCGCACCGAGTTGAAGGTGTACACCTTGTAGAGCTTCTCCTCGGGCACCTCACTGCGCACGGCGTGGTAATCCTGCTTCAGGTCCGTGACGAAGCCCAGCAGGGCGCACTCGGTCTTGTTGCCCACCTGCCGTGGCAGGCCGCCCTCCTTCTCCGGAGGCTGAGAGGAAAGACACACGTGAGAGTGTTGGATGAGGTGCCGAAGCTGGGGAGAGAACCTAGGAAGGGAAGGACTCCGCTCGAGGCTTTCACACATGTACCCAGGGCCCGTGGGGGTGCCGACAGTGGTCCCTGAGCCACCCAGGGCTTGGGGATTTTTTAGTTGCCCTGGGGGTGGTGCTGGTGTCTCACCCTGTGTGGGTCTTATTCTAACACTCTCTCTTAGTTTCTAGAAACTGAGTGATTTACTCCTGACCAGCATGAGGTCTCTTTTTATTTATTTATTTTTATTATTATTATTTTTTTAAAGATTTTTTGATGTGGACCATTTTGAAAGTCTTTATTGAATTTGTTACAATATTGCTTCTGTTTTTTTGTTTTGGTTTTTGGGCCCCGAGGCATATGTGGGAGGGGTCTTAGCTCCCCGACCAGGGATTGAACACATACCCCCTTCACTGGAAGGCGAAGTCTTGACCAGTGGACCGCCAGAGAAGTCCCAAGATCTTTTTAGAGATACTGCCTTTACCTGGTGATTGGAGGTCATTTCATAGCCATAGATTCCTACCTGCCTCCCCCTTTCCTTCCCATCTCCCAATCTGCTCCCGCAGATTATTTCCTAGTTTCACCCCAAACGTGTTCACTGGGGAGTGGGAAACAGGATGTGGGATGGCGATTCAGGCAGAATAGACAAGAGAAAATTAATGGTTCCCTCCACCTCCCCATTTTAAGTGTCCTGGCAAAGGAGACGCTTACCAGAACCTTGGAGGTGTAGGCACTGTTGATAGAAATACCATTGACAATAAGGTCCAGGACCTTGGGCACGAGGACATCAGGGCTTGGGATTTGATGGTAAAGGGTTTCTCCGATATAAGCCTGCACCACAGTCATGCGGTTCATGGTCAATGTGCCTGTCTTATCAGAGCAGATGGCTGTGGCATTGCCCATTGTTTCACAAGCATCCAAGTGCCGTACCAGGTTATTGTCTTTCATCATTTTCTACAAAGGAGAAGAGAAAAGACTTCCCAAATACAGGTCCAAGGCCATTTCCTAGCCAGCACCTCTCCACATTTCATTCTCTGGTCCCACACAAAAATGCAGGATACCATTTTTGTAAATACTCTTAAGATTCTACTGGGTTACTTAAACGTTGATGCAACTGATCCAGAGGGTCCTTCCAAAGTGCCAGTGGCTTCTGCTCCTGAAGGCATCACCCAGAGTTTATGAAGACAGAGCGGCCCATCCTTTCACCAGAGGCTACACGGTACCCTCCCCTCCGGTCTCTGTTCTGAAAGAAGACACGGTTTCATTCCAGTCTCACCTTCACAGAGTAAGCCAGTGAAATGGTGACTGCCAGTGGCAGCCCCTCTGGCACAGCCACCACCAGCACAGTGATGCCAATGATGAAGAACTTGACAAAGTACTGGACGTAGATGGGAGTACACTCAGCCAGCCATGGTCTGCGCTGTATCACAAAGTTGTCGATCACAAAGTACAGAATCAGGATGAGAACTGTGACTGCAGACATGATCAGACCTGTCCAGGAAACAAGTCAGATGAACCCAGGCTTCAGGGTATTCCTAGGGCCCTAGCCAGAGATGGATTGGCATAAATTGTAGCCTTTGCTATCCATTTTTAAAATGACTATCTAAGTCATACCCAAAGCCCCTGTCCATTCTCTGGTGCTTGTACATTACAGTGTAGCGGAAAGAGGTGGCTTTGCATTCTAAAGACATGGGTGCTATTCTCAGCACTGCACCAACTTGACTCGTGGCTTTGGACTGGTCTTGACCCTCTCTGGGCCTATTTCCTCATTCATAAATAATAGGATTGGTCTAGTTTTCTAAAATAGCATTCTATGATTCTATCTCAGACCTACTCTCTTCCTACAAATCATAATGTCGTGACTATAGGTGCCTATTTCCTAGTAGTTTATCAATTTTAACTTCTTCCCTAGTAGCCTGAGAATGTCAGGCAGTTCACAACTTGTTCACAGTGCTGCCCCTATGGTGTTAGCACATCACCTACGTAACTAACCCTTAGAGCGGTGCTTCCCAACCTTTCCCCTGACGTGGCATAGACAGAAGATGACAATAATAACAACTATTAATATAGTGCTTACTATGAGTCAGGCAAGCACTTCACAGGTATTAACTCATTTAATCCTCACAACAATCCTGTGAGATGTTACTATTATCATCCCCTTTATGTGTCTCTCTAAGGCACAGAGAGGTTTTGGTATGGCACACTGGAGGGGGACCAGCCATCCTGGTTTGCCTGAGACTGAGCCGTTTCCTGGGCTGTGGGACTTCCAGTGCTAAAACTGAGAAAGTCTCAAGCAAACTGGGATAGGTGGTCATCCTACATATCCTACAATGGAAGAATCTGCTCAAGATCAGAAAACAACTGGTCTAGGCGTTCCAACTGCCTTGGGTGCTGCCTGGCTACTCTGAGGGCTGAGGGGATCAGTATCTACCTGTGGCACAATATCTGGGAAAAGTTCCACTTCAAATCATAGTTTGATTTGTGTCTTTGCTTTTCCTGAGGGCCCAGTGATTCAGAGGAATCAGAACAAGGCTAGAGGTGATTGTATCATTAAAAACATACTCTTTTGTACTTTGCTTCATCAGGGTCAGGCCTAAGAGGTGAGGCAAGCAAGGCACCTAGGCTGCAAAATTTAAGGAGGCATTCACTCTCAGGGTGGTGCAAGGCACCTCACTCGCTTCCCCCTGGTCCTTGGTCTAGATGATATGTGAAATGAATAAACAGAGGAGACCAGTGGCTAGCCCTCAGGTAGCTTGTACTCCCTAAAGAATAAGGTAAGGAGCACAACAGTAGGATCTGTTTAACGTTTCAAACCCGTGTGCCAGGCTCAGCAATTTGATTCCACACTTGCAATTTATCTCATCTGTGTATTGTTTTTTTTTTTTAAATTAATTAATTAATTTATTTTTGGCTGCGTTGGGTCTTCGTTGCTGCGCGCAGGCTTTCTCTAGTTGCGGCGAGTGGGGGCTACTCTTTGTTGCGGTGCGCGGGCTTCTCATTGCGGTGGCTTCTCTTGTGGAGTACGGGCTCTAGGTGCGTGGGCTTCAGTAGTTGTGGCACGCGGGCTCAGTAGTTGTGGCGCACGGGCTTAGTTGCTCCGCGGCATGTGGGATCTTCCCGGACCAGGGCTTGAACCTGTTTCCCCTGCATTTGCAGGCGGATTCTTAACCACTGCGCCACCAGGGAAGTCCCTCATCTGTGTATTGTTTATATGCAAGAGACTTCATGGTGGTCAAAATTAGCTAGGTACTAGAACTGGATGAACAGGCCAGACTGACACTCTGTAAAACTCTCTGTGGTGCTTAAAATGTTCTCTATTTGCACTGTCCAATATGGCAGCCACTAGCCACATGTGGTTATTGACCAACTGAAATAGGTTAATGTGACCGAGGAGCTGAATGTTTAACTAGATCTAATGCTCATTAATTTCATTAATTTTTCATTAATTTAAATGGAAACAGCCACACAAGGTTAGTGGCTGCAGTAGTGGACAGCGTAGATTCTTGCTATTCAATGTGTGCTTAGCAGAGCAGCAGCGCTGGCATCACCTGGGGGACTGTTAGAAACGCAGACTCTCAGGCCCCACACAGAAATGTACTGGACTAGACTCTGACTGTAGTAAACAGAGAGGTGAGGTCGGCAAATAAACGGTGGGAAAAGACTGCAGTTTAAGGGATATGTGCGCTGAAGGAGCAATCTTCCTTTGTTCCCTCCTCTAAATCCCCCGCCCCACCCCACCACTGAAAGAAGGCAGGAGAGAGGAGAGTGCAGAGGCAAGCGATGGAGAAGCTGCTTCCTCTCACGATGCACAGGACCTCTGCTCTGCAAAGTGCCTCTTTAATCACTGTCTTCCTTTTCCCTCCAGTCCTTATTCTGAACTGATTGCTCTATGCCTGGCCATTCCTATGCTAGGGAATTGCCCTCAGCAAACAACAGCCTTCTCTACCGTTAAGGAATTTACAAGCCAATACACAAGCAGGTGAGTAGCTATTAAAGTCTTCCTTCTCGCTAATGTAAATCTCCCATTTGTTTGCGCCTTTAACCCTAACACACAGGAAAACATCTCTCTCTGCAAAAGCTAAACAGTCGCAGAGAGAGACACAGCTACCTGGACTGCACTAGCCACTTGGTATTTTCAGCTTCTTTCTGCCAGACCTGGTTGGTGTAGAAAGAAGGCAATCAAAGTAGCGAGGATCCAGAATAGCACTGATAAACAAACCAAGAAGGCTCCACCCTACTCACCAGCTTTCCCAATCTGTACAGCCAAGCGCGTCAGCTTGCCCTGCAGCACCGACTTCTCCTTTTTGGGCAGCTTGGCTGCCTTTTTCTCCTTTTCCTCATTGTCGATCCCCTCCTGGCTGTTGAGTGGCTGGATTTCCAAGGCCACTCCATCCTGAGTCTTTGCTAGGGTATACACACAAATAGGACAGGTAAGCAGGCAAGGTAGTAGCACTGAGTAGCAGGCAAGTGGAAACTAACAAATCCTTCTGTCTTATTCCTGGAATATACCTTGGACCCCTGACATCAGATCTGACCACCCTCACCCCATGCCAGACAGGGAACTTGACTTTGACCCTCTGTTAGGGCTTTTGGAATGATATCTTAACCACTGGAGGTGAAATCTGGTGCTTTTAGGGTATGGATTTCCACTTCACTGGCAGCTTCCTGGCACTACCTTAGAGCCCCAAGCCAGGTGTATTCCAGCAAGAGGATTAGTCATGCCACTAAGTGCTATTACCAACAACCATCCTTCCTGGAATTCAGTGCTTAATATAGTGAATCTTTACTGCAGAAAGAGGCTGAAGGGGAAGGCTGGTAGATATTCCTAGAGCACAAGGGTCCTAGTCAGCTCTTTGAAAGGTTCATCTCTCTCTCACTATATCTATATCTATATCTATATCTATATCTATATCTATATCTCTATCTCTATCTCTATCTCTATATCTATATCTATATCGACTGTCAAGGAAGAAACACAGACCCCAGACACAGGGTATTTTCCAGTTCCCTCTCGTATTAGTTGAACGATAGGGGAAGGAAATCTCTTTTCTCCCCTGTCTGATGAAGGTAGGGGGGTACAGAGTGGGACCTAGGGGAAAAGGGAAGAAGCTGGTGTGAGGGACTCCCTGGAATAAGAGAAAGCCAGGATAAAGACAGACATATAAATCCACTTTGCTTTAAAAAGAAGAGTTAAAGAAATCTAAAATTAAAGAATTATTTTTGTGGAGCCCTGGTTCTCCGACATGATGCCTTTATTTCTAAAAACTACTATGATGTGGGTTACAAAAGGAAAGAATCTCTAGGAGCTGTCTCAAGAGAGCAGTTCTTGCTGGTTCCTGGCACCCCTCCAATTTCACCCCTGCAGGGCTCGACCCTTTTGGTTAGATGCCCTTCCGGAGATACTGTCTCTGCTGTCAGACTCACAAACAAGACAGAGACAGGATGTAAACACAGCCACCAAAAAAGCAACACACATCAGATTAGGAGGAAGAAAACAGACTGTGGAGAGAACAAAGAGAGAGGTGGGGAACGAGGTTACGGAGAAAGGGCGCTCTCCACCCCTGAGAAGACTAGCTGAGAAGGAATCCAGATCCGAAGAGGACACCGACGAGGAAGCCAACAAGAGGAGGGTGCAGGGACTGCCCATCCCAACTCCTTCCACCATAAGGGCCCTGAAGTCTTCCAACCCAGAAACTGATGACCGTTGTTGTTTAAATCTGGCCTAGGGCAGTGAAGCAAAGAGTTCAGCACCCTGGGAAGAGCAGATCAATCTCACAGGCTCTCCAAGACTGACATGAGGTTCCTTGAGTCAACAGCAGAGGATGCTGTTGTCCCATCTTAGATTGGGTTTGAGAGCTTGAGACCACCCCCAGATCTCTGCACCTTCCTCAGGATAAGGCATCTGGGCCACAGCAGCAGATAACAAATTTATGGAGAGGAAAAGGGAGGAGGCAGATGGCCTGGGAAGGCCTGGTTTGAGTGTGGGCAGGTAGAGATGGTAAATGAGTGGGTGGAAAGGTTACCTTTGTTGCGATTTTCAGGGACTCCTTGTTTTTTACCTGTTTGAACAAGAAAGAAAAAAATGGGGTGGAGACCCAAAGTGACTTTTAAGAGATCAGATATCCAATGTTTGGGTCCTGCTCAGAGCCCAAAAGGGCAACAGCAAAGGGGGCTGAGTTGCAGGAAAGGGAATGTAAAGGAAGCTCACATCTGTTTACCTCCATTTTCATTAGGGGTTCTCATGAATCCTTGGGGTACGGACCAGGCCACTCATGCAGGTGAGTGCACACCCACTTCTGAGCTGCTTTCTCCTGGAGCACAGTTCCTGTTGGGAGGGTGCTCGCGGCCTGAGTCACACCACTTGGAGAAATGGGGTGGGGGTTAGGAAGCGAGAGGTTTGAACTGTTTCTGCCTGGTGGCAAAGGCCCTGCAAGGTGCCTCCATGTCAGTTTACCAGCGCCAAGCAAGCGTCCTCCTTATTCACTTGCAGGCAGCTGCAGAAACGGATAGTCTAGTTCCTGAGTGAATGTGTTTTGTCTCCTCATTAACTCCCCTTCCCTAAACAGCCCAAGATGGTCCTCCAGCCAACTGGCAGAAATCCTTCTCTCCTCCAAGGGAAGAAGGAATTCTTAGGGAAAGGTATAGATATGGTTTGGTATCTTTTTTTTTTGCCTTCTGTTTTTCCTTCTTTCAGGAACAAGTGAATGGCAAAGACAGGGCTAACTTCGGGGTAGACATTCCCTCTCTGTTCCCACTCTCCTGGCCGTGTCTCTCTTCCACTGACAGCCCATAGTTTCAGCAGGAATCCAGTTTCTTCTCCTGGACAGTTTTCCCTTAGCCTTGATGATTCAATATAATCCCCCACATCTGAGGAAAAAAGGGGCAAAAGGGTCGGAGGACTACACAGAGGGGAGTTGAGCACCTCGCCAGCTCATTTGGGGCAGGCTTTCTACCTCATCCCTTTACAATAGACACAGGAATCAATGCAACCTGACTGGGGAGCCTAGAGCCAGGATCTGGTTTTCATTAGCGCACTGTGGGGAGCCAGGGATGATACCCTTAGCTCAACAAGGGGTTTGGATATCCGCCCTCATCATCCTGCAGATTCTTCCAACCAGGTACTGCATCCAGATCTGCTCCCTTTCCTAGTTTGTCCATGGGGGTGGGAGGGAAAAGACTCTCGTCCTGAAAGCCCTTTACCTTTCTTCTTCTTCTCTTCCTCTTCCCCCTCACTGGCCCCCAAGAGGGTAAAGATGATTCCAGTCTGAGAGTTGATACCCACAGCAGTCACTACCATTCGGCCAGAACCTTCCATGACATGGGTCCCTAAATGAGAAAGAAGACGAGAGAAGTGTTGTTTTTTTATACCTGGCCATTCTTTGGTGTGAAACATAAACCTGGAAAAAAGCAATCCCTCTTTCTTCCTCTCCCATGGATAGTGATATACTCAGCAGATAGTAGGAAAAGATCAAGAGCAAGCAAACGGGGGGGTAAGGAAAACAATGTGCCTATAACTGCTTTAGGGTAAGGCTCCTTTCCCACCACCCATCCCCAGCCAGCAGAGCCCTTATAGCACCTGCTTCATAGGCAACCTCTTATAGGTTGCTTGACATCCTTGTATTCAACCCACTAATACGCTACTGCCTCAGCTGAACCTTGGGGCAGGGCCAGAAGGGAGAGCAAGGTCTGGATATGGTCTCTGTGGCTGACTGTCTCGGGGGAGGTAGAATGGGAACTGGTGTAGCCAGAGGCCATACCTGAGAGCAACATGGGGTCTCTCTCCAGGGACTTTTTGACATGGTCCGACTCCCCAGTCAGAGAGCTCTCGTCAATCTTGAGATCATTGCCCTGGATCAGGATTCCATCTGCAGGCAGCAGGTCACCTAGTACACAGAGGTGAAGGGGCAACAGGGAAAGAGGGTAGGTAAGGACCATCCAACCCCATCTCAGGGCTGTTCCCATGGGCCCTGCCTATAGGGCATAGGCCCAGGGAGAATCTGGAGAGCATCTGAAAGACAACTTCAGCTCTGACAACCTGGGATAAGACTCCATTCCGGGTGTATTATGAATTCAAACAGTTACGGATCCCCAAACACCTTCCCATGGCCTGAATATTATATACTTTTAATCTAAGACACACAGGGTACAGTCTAACAGTCTTTGGGAGTTTCAGTTACTGCTTTCTGTGAATTTCTCTTCCATAACCTCCTTAAACTCTAACCTAGAAGCTAACACAATTTGGGGTCTTATCTTTTTGGGTCCTCAGCAATTCCAAGCAGCCCCCTTATGCCAAAGGACCTAGCCTTCAAATAGGGAGGGTGGCACAGGTACAGGAAACACAGAGCTCTCACCGTATTTGATTTGGGCAATGTCCCCCACCACGATCTCAGCCACAGGGAGCTGAATGATGTGACCATTTCGGATAACGGAGAATTTCTGTTCCTTTTCGATGCGGTTCTGCAGCCCCCGGAATTGCTTCTCTTTGCTCCAATCATTGAAGGCAGTCACTAGCACCACGATGATCACTGAGAATAAGATGGCGGCCCCCTCAATCCAGCCGGCTTCTGCCTCCCCTTCATCTTCTGGGCTAGTTACGGCTAGACCACACTCTAGCCCAGGGAAAGTAGAGAAAAGAAGGGTCACCTAAGGGCTTTTGTTGACACTAACAATGGGGGTTGTGCTTCTGCAACCCCCCAGAATAGAAAGTCAGGGAAAGAGAATAACAGCTATTCTCTCTCCTCTCAGGATACTGGAGGACAGCAGGATTGGGCGTCATCTCACCACCAATATAACTATTTACGTTTACCCCAAAGAAGCAAATGACTAAATAGCATGAAACGTGTCAATACAAATTACAGGCAAGTCACATATAAAGAACTTATGACCGCCAGCATGGTAGCTCTCCCACTACTACTTCCTGTGATGCTCACACAGCTGGGGGAACTCTGAGATGCAGGGCTTTGTTGGTTGAGTGAGCATAGAGGATTTAAGACATTCTGAATAAGGATTTGATGGGAAAAGGGGGAAAAGACCCTGGAATCAGGATAGGTTGGAAGAATAGCTTACTAGCTACTTGTTAGTTTCCTTTGGAGAACCCACTCTGGATAATGGGGGGGCATTTTTAAGCTATAATCTGTCAACGTGAATAATAAGTGCTTTTCGGTGGTGCTGGAAAGAACCCAGATCAGAGTCATGCTGGTCTGTTCAGGATACCCACGTTCATTTTCTTCCCCAGGGGGGCGATAGAAGGACAGGACCAGGGAGATGATGGCTGCGATCTCCAGGATGATGAGTGTGACATCTTGAAGGGCTTCCCACACTAATTCTAAAAAGGTCTTGGGCTTTTTGGGGGGAATCAAGTTTTGTCCAAATACTTGTTTACGTTTCTCCAGATCTGCAGGGTTTCCAGATAGGCCTGAAAAAGACATAAGAGTGGAGCAAATGAGCGAGAAAAAAGGGGTAGGGATGAATGACAGAAGAAGGCAGTTAAAAGATCCCTTTAAAAAAGATACCTTGCTTCCCGATCTGCCCAAGTATGAGATCCAGTTAGGGTGACTGGTCTCTGTGGCTGACAGACTTTTTGCTCAGACTCAGGGGGTGTGAAACTTTCAGTCTAAAAATGGGGGCAAACCAAGACAAGTTGGTCACAGGGGCCACTCACTCCTCTTGGTCTCCAGGGTAAGCTAACCTAGACCTAAAACTTCATCTCTTCCTCGTGGAGTTTGCTGCAGGCTCCAGCACTAAGAGCACAAACATTAAAGTGTTTCCTGAGACTCACACAGAACTTTCCTCTCACATTAACATGTAAATGCTGGTCATGATTTAAAAACAGAGCTGGGACATCCCTGGTGGCGCAGTGGTTAAGAATCCACCTGCCAATGCAGGGGACATGCGTTTGATCCCCGGTCTGGGAAGATCCCACATGCCGTGGAGCAATTAAGCCCGTGCGCCACAACTACTGAGCCTGCGCTCTAGAGCCCGTGAGCCACAAATACTGAGCCCACGTGCCACAACTACAGAAGCCCGCGCACCCTAGAGCCTGCACACTGCAACTACTGAGCCCACGCACCACAACTACTGAAGCCCGCGCGCCTAGAGCCCATGCTCTGCAACAAGAGAAGCCACCAGTGAGAAGCCCATGCACCACAACGAAGAGTAGCCCCTGCTTGTCGCAACTAGAGAAAGCCCGTGCGCAGCAATGAAGACCCAACACAGTCAAAAATTAAAAAATAAAATAAAATAAAATAAAATGTTAAAAAAAAATAAAAATAAAAACAGAGCTGGCTTCCACCCACTGGCTCATACACAAAAGCCAGAAAGAATAAGCTATCTGCCCAAGGTCATGCTAGGAGGCTAGAAGACAGAACCCAACCAGTTGTCCTGTCCAAGTTTCAGTGGTTTCAGGAGATCAACAGAGTAGAGGCTTCGAGACTCCAACTTTGGGGATCCCCTTTTTGCACACAGCCATCCTTTCTGTCACACACAGAGGCATACATGCATAGACACGCACACATATCACTAAGAGGTACTACTGTTCTACTAAGTACTACGTACTTAGAGATGTACTAGGTGCTAAGAGAAGTACTACTTAGACAAAGTACTAGGAGAAGCACTATTATTCAGGTTGAATAAAAAGAGAAAAATGAAGGCGAAGCCACTGAATTAGTACTCACTCCTTGATTATCAGCATGCTCCCCACTAACACACGCGTGCTTACATACCTGTGTGAGTGTGCACACATAGTCCAGGCATGTTGCCAGAGAGAAGAAGAGTGAGGCAGAATTATTCCCAGTATCTTCCTTATATTTAGGCCCTTCTCCTGGGCCCCTGGGGTATTATACTTTAAGGGAAGAGGAGACAGCTTCTAACTTTAATTAATGCCAGGTGACATTTATCAAGTTGTTTACACAACTTGATTAGCAAGTCAGCCCTGGTTTTGGCACTGGACATTGTTGGCTATACTGCGGGTTCCCCATAGGCAGGGTGAGGCAACCTTTGTCTTGAAAAAAGATCAGCAGCTGAGGAGGGTTAGAATCAAAGGATGGGGACACTTAACACAGCTTCACACAGAGGTGCAAGAAAAGCAGGTGACCGGAAGCTGCAAGGAGAAAATGGGGATACTGATGCCAGAGGACTTCTTCACACTTTAGTCAGCGTGAAGGGCTACTCCACTGGTGGGGAATGGGGGCTTAGCAGGAGGGCAGACATCTATTCTCCATCTCCACTGAATAGGATGCAAGAGTGTTACTTTAAATGGCAAGGAGAGAGACTTGGGTTAGAACTAAGGAAGACAGAGCAAGATTTTGAAAATGAGAAAATAGGTACCCAAGGGAGTATTGTTTGCAGGGTCCATTTCTCCACCCTAGAAACAAAAACCCTCAGGAGAGGTACTTGAAATCTACCTGGGGACCCTGCCTGGAGGTAAAGTGGGGGTGTGAACTGGCACCCACAATTGTGGAGTGGGGACTGCAGACCACTTCCTCTTGCCAGGGCTCAGGAGAGGGAAACAGGGGAAGTGGCGCCTGATGCTCTTATCCAGGGCCTCCTGCCTTCTTGGGCCCAAAATCACCACCCTGGCTGGAAAGCTGAGAGGCACGGCAGAGCTCTGCAGGGGAGTGGGTTTGGCCAAAGCACTAGAAGCAAGCTGGGCTGCTTGCCAGAGAATCCCTGCCTCCACCACTCTGAGAAGTCAGTTCTCAGCAGGAAAGAAAATCCAGGGCCTGGGAAAGGAGTGTTTCTGGGCAGGGCATCTTGATCCCCAGGCAGGCAGAGGCAGAGTTGCCAGGGGACAGGGCCTTGCTGGTTCTTTCTCTCAGGGACCTGAGATAGCAAGTCTGTGCCAACTTGGAACTGCTGTGCTGGACGGCCAGGCTTGCTGGAGGGAAATAGGAGTTCTGCTAATTTGTTAATAATCTACCTAGGATGCTTCTCAAGAAAGCAGGATTCACAATGTAAAGGGAGGAGATGTTATTCCCTCCTTAGCAAGGGTGAGTAGATGACTATGAGGAATCAAGACATCAGATATTAGAGGTTATCATCAAGGGACATCCCACTAAGTGTAATGAAGGCCAAAATGGCATCAACAACAACAAGAACGGTCTAGCTAAAAGCACCCCATCTGAGGTAGCACTGCCTCTCCCTGCTCTCATATTAATGCCTCGTAATCACCCTTGACTCCTCTCTCTCTCTCTCATCCACTGTATCCATTTAGTCAGGGAATCTGTCAGCTCTATCTTCAAAATATATCCAAGGTCCCCTCACTTCTCATTTTGCACAGCTCCCATCCTGGTCTAAGCCATGGTCATCTCTCGCCTGGACCACTGCGACTGTCTAACTGGCCTGCTGCTTCCACCCTTGCCTTTCTGTTCTCAGTCTCTTCTCTTTCCACAGTGATCTCTTACAGCCCAACCCATGACACTCATCTACCCAGAATCCTCTGGTGCCTTTTACTTGGAATGAAACTGGGTACAGAAGACCTTACGATGGCCTATAAGCCCCCTTTATGAGCCCCCAGCCCCCCACCCCTTAACTCCTACCATTTTCCCCTTGTTCATCGAGATGCCATCAAGCTAGCCTTCCTGCCATTCTCTGCATGCACTAGACACGTTTCTATTTCAGGGCCCCTGCACACGTTTCCTTTCTCAGATTCCTCTTCACTAGGTAGGGCTCATCCTTTCACCTCCTTCAGGTCTTCGCACAAATGCCACCTTCCTCGTGAGGCCCACCCTGACCACCGTATTTAACACAGACTTTTCTGCCCCTAGCATGTTTGATCCCCTTATCCTGCTTATCTGTTTCCCTCTACAGGTCTTCTCTCAGAACAGATTATATACTTATCCTACTGTTTGTCTATCCCCCTCCCCAAGGGCAGGATTTCTGTCTTTGTTCCTTAGGTCTAGAACAGTGCTTGACACATAGTATGCACACAAATTTATTGAATGAACTGCATGAATGAGTAATAAATAAGATTGTGAACATTTAAGTGATTACAGTTGTGCCAGATGCTTCACCAGGTACATTTGTGTCTTCTCACTGAAACACTGCAAAGCCCTGTGTAGTAGCTGCTATTAACCCCACCTCACATATAAGCAAACTATGGCCTGGAGAGGTTTTGCAACTACTCAAGTCAGTACGTGGCAGTCTATACCGCTCTACAGGAAGCAGCTGGATGCCAACCTACACACAGTGGGGCTGGGGTGCGGAGGCAGCTGCACTCGGCTGAGGCTTCATTCTGGTGTGACTAACTTGTCCCGGTTTGTCTAGGGCTTTCCAGGTTTTAGCACTGGAGCTCCTGCCTCCTGGGACGGCCCCTCAGCCCCAGGCAAACAGGGATGGTTGGTCACCCACCCTCCTTTATTTACCTCAGGGCAGGCCCACATGCTGCTTTTCTCTACACCTCTAGGCAAATCAGTCCTGTTCCCACTCGTTATTTACAACCGGGGTGAATTAGTCCCACCTTTTCCCGTCCTCACGGATGGTGACACCAGGTCTGTCAGAGCCTAACCTATGAATTTTGTATTCAATAAAAGGTTCATTATTGGCCTTTTTTGGACCCAAGCAAATGAAACAAGACAGGTTATAGAAAACAAAAAAGGTCAGGCCTTGCTCTTACTTAGATGCCATCAAAGTCACACATTTACTTCCCTTTTACCATTTTTCTCTCATCTCTCTGCTCCACCTTAAGTCACCCTACGCTCTTACAATAGCTACCTTAAGAAGGCAAGTGGCTGCCCAAGTTCCCAGCAGGCCCCGTGGCAGGGAGGGGCAGTTTGGGGCTGTCAGCGTAGTAGCCTTGGGAATCCTCTCTGACATGTGGCATGGCACAAGAAAGCCATGTGGGACTGGGAGCTCGTCCAATCCCCAATTTTGGGCTTTCCATTCCCATTCTTCCTGCCCCCAAGAGGCTCTCAGGCCTTGATCTCAGCAGCTGTGATTTCACATAAATACTTGTCCAGCCCAGGAGGGGGTTTTAGTCCCTTATCTCCACAGTTGCTTCTAAAATATACCGCTTCCCGAAGAGGGGAAGGAAGACTTGGCAGGGAGAAAATGCTGGAAACACTGGAAAAGGGTTTCCCCTAAAAATACATCAAGAAAATGAGAAGAAACCTCGTCCCCAAGAACATAAGAGAGAAAATCCCAACCAAATCGGGAGTACATCTGGCCCGAAGAACCAGACTTAACACATGAGCTAGGAGAGGTGACAAGAATGTCAGTCTGTGAAGTCATTGCCCCCACCCCACGCTGGGGAATTACACGGCCCTGCCCAGGCTGGCGGGAGACGGAATAAGCAGCAGTGGAAAATCTGTGTCTGCTATGAGCCTGTGCGGGGACCCAGGGCTTGGGAGGAGAAGCAGCCCAGCCCTCAGTGGCTCCAGCAGGGAAGGAGCAGGGCCAGCTTCCCTAGGAGGCCGAGGACAGTCAGCAGAGGCACCCCTTATCAGAGCCAGCTCAGGCCCAGAAAGGGTGGGGCTGGGTTAGACATCATGAGGGACTTCCCAGCTGTCTGAGATATGATACCTTGCCAATGGGACAGCAGAATCTTCTCCTCCAAAAATAGGATAAGGGAGAGGTTTCTCTGGGTTGATCTGAAGGCAATCCTATTTGGTCTGTAAGAACAGACATCAGAATACCTTTCAAGTCCTACCTTGAAAACCCTGGATTAGGGGGCAAAAGGGAAGAGTAGCCCAAAATCAGCATAAGGACTGACAGGCTTCAGCCAGCTCCTGCTGCTATAACCCGTTGCCACTCCTCCGAGGATTCAGAGCAGTTTCCCTGCTTCTGCATCTCTAGCTTAACACACCCACAGCTTGGAGATGTGCTCTGTACCTGCTGGCCTTCCAGCCCCCAGAGAGAAGGCAGTCTCTCTAAGGTCACAACAGGAGGATGATGGACATAGAGAATGCCCCTTTCTCACTCTCCATCCTAAAGCCCTGCCCTAGGTGGACAGCTTCCTCAGGGAATGTCTCCCCTTATCTGGCCCTCTGCTGTATGCCTTTTTTGAACACTCCAACTCTGGCATAGAGAAGAGACAGCTCCCCAGAGTGCCCTCCTCACCCTCTGCTCGGCCGCCCTCTCCCACGCTGCATGCACACACTCCCCTCCGGTGTCACACCCCCCAGTACTCACACCTCAGAGCTAAATAAAAAGAGCGAAAGCTCCACTTCCGAGGGTGGATGCAACATCTGCCTCAGCCAAGGAGGGAATGCTATCTTTCTTCCTTCCCCTAGCTGACGGTTCAGTGCAAGGCAATGACAAGAAGGTTTAAAGCAAAACAAAACTCGCAAGAGTTTCTGCTGAGCTGCCAAAGGAACGTGGCACAGAAGGTTCTAGGCCTGGTGGAAGGGGAGAAAGCAGGGAGGGCTCTCAGGTTCAGGAGATGTAACTATTCTCCCTGCCTCCAGACTTCTCTACCCCCTGCTTGGTAGCATTATTCCAGCTAAGCCAGAAGCCCAACTCTGGGCAAGGAGGAGCTGGATAGAAAAGAATTCACAGAGCCCGGGGTTGGCCTGGGAAAGAGGAGGCCCATAGCTGTCACGCACGGTTGGCCTAATTCAGCCCTCGGCATATAACTCAAACCAGACAGGGAACTCCCAGGATGCAACGTGGAATTCCCTGCAGGGGGAGGAGGGATAAGGGAGGGCACTTTTTCTCTCCTGTCTTTCTCAATCATCTACCATGCCACTGTTGATGCTACTTCCCCCAGGTTCTGTGAAAACCTTTCCCACCCCTCTGCCAAGTACTAAATATTTCACAGCTACTCACATCACAGTGTAGCTGCTCTCTGGCTGTTTGAGCTGGTCTGCCCATCTCTACCCCTTCTCCTCCCTCTAGGATATGCTTTTGGCATTGAGTCTCTGTCATACCTTAAACTTAATATGTCTGCCCAAAGTGTGATGGGCAGAGAGGACCACAGATTGTTATTCTCAGCAGTCATGCCCACAAGAATTGTTTTTAGAATAATTTATTTGGCATCTTCCAGGTGATGGCTATGGAGCACAGGGCATGAGGAAAGAGAGGCAGCTTGGCCATGCTTCTAAGTTGAAATTGATGGACTCCTAAAAGTGGATTTTCTAAAACAGACTATAAGCCCTACAGATAGGGAGGAAAATCTCAGAGAAGCCAGTTGCCCATCTTCTTCTCATGTCCGTTCCATCCCATATCCACTTGCCCATTTCTTTACATCCCCGGCAACATCAACATTCTCTAAAGCAGTGGTCTCTAAATGGGGGGCATGCATTCATCTGTTACAGCGTGGGAAAGGTACTGGAACTTTTCATATTACTTCATCCATTTCTATTTCTTGTAGATCCTATTATGTAAATAATATTAGTGTTAGAAGTACTGTAGGTGAACATTTATTGGGGCTACGTGTGCAATTTTCTTTCAGATTGACAATGCTACTAGAAATTTCAATCTCCCACACTGAGGAAGAGCCCAATCCCAGTTATGGCCCAGCTTATGGGAAAATGGACAGTTCCTGGTAGAACATGCCACTGACCTCAAAAGGCATGGCAACAGGAACACAGCTAAACCCCAGAGACCTTAAGGTGGCAGGAGATATGAACCTAAATCCTGCAGTTAATGAACCAAAGACAAAGTTTGGGCTGTCTTAAAACAGATTCTTTCCCCCTCCTGCCATTTACTCCCCAAAGAATCTCAGCTCCCAAAACCTAGTAGGTGCCTCAGTAATTAGGCAAGGCAAAGATGCTTGCATCTCATGCCAGGAACATTTAGTAAGTGGTAGCAATTACCACAGAGCATGGCCAGGCCAGAGCTTCCCTAGGCAATCACATGATGGAGGAGTCCTATCTCTGACTCCTAGGCCCCCTTTTCCTTCCCTACAATCCCCTCAGCTTAGGTCCCTGTACTATGTGCTCCCATAATACCATCATAGCACTATGACAATATTTCTGAAATTGCCTTAATTTTTGTGTATCCTCTTATTGCCTGTAAGCTTTCTGGAAGGAAGAACTGTCCCTGTTGTGTTCACCATTGTGTTCCCAGCACCTGCTGGACATCAAATATTTGTTTAATGTGGTTGAAAAGAAATTAGAAACCCTCTGTATCCCACTGTCACACCCTCAACTCTGCAGAGGAGAAAAGGAATAGCAGGGTACAGAGGGAACATGAAACAGAAATTCCCACCAACATTCTTCTAGATCCAAATTCAACATAAATAGTCTTTAGCTTTCTGACAGAAGCCCACAGGTAATGATTCATTGTTTAGTCAAGGCTCCCCTTCTCTGCCCTTTCTCATCTGGGCCCAGACCTCCCCGCTAACTGTTGGCCTAGCTCCTCCTCAGAAAACATCATTCTTCCTCCTAAAAAGGGTAACACAGCTGAGGACCAATGTGGAAAAGTTCTATGGGGAAGAAGAATTCATACAACTTTCTATCTAGACCCAAGAATCTCTCAGTTAGGATCCTCTCTTCTTCCTGCACACAAAGGGAGACTGAGACTAAGGAAAAATACCTCTTCTTTCTTCCCCTTAAGCCACGGGTAATTCTCATTCCAGATTCACAAAGGTTTCTCTTGCTCTTGGAAGCCAGGGGATAGCATGGAAAACCGATCAGAAGATAAAAGGCTATCTTCTAGGGGGTATCATCCAAAATGCTCAGCTCTTTGGGGACTGGAGAGATTGGCTGGAGTTGGGATGTAATGCGGAAAGAAGAGGCAATAGAGAGAGGGGGGATAAAGAAATTGGAATGAGGAAAGAAGCAAGCAAACTCAAAAGATTCCATGGGCGCAAAATGCTCAGGTTTTCCCTACTGACAAACCTCAGGCAACACAGCAACCACTT
The DNA here is from genome assembly GCF_002837175.3 of Physeter macrocephalus. Taxonomy (NCBI): domain Eukaryota; kingdom Metazoa; phylum Chordata; class Mammalia; order Artiodactyla; family Physeteridae; genus Physeter; species Physeter macrocephalus. The sequence continues at coordinate 41,062,684 of NC_041217.1, forward strand.
ATCCAGGAACTAGAGCCTCGCCCCTGCCTCTCTGCTTTTCTTTAACATGGCCATGAAGGCTGAACTCTTCAGTGGCTTAGATGAAAGCATGTGTCGTCTTTCACGTCTCCCCCACCCCTTTTTGTTTCCCCAACTTTCCTTCCCTTTTTTGCTCACACTCAGCCTTGCGTCTGGTCGTTGCTGAATGCCATGGAGGCTGAGCACCTCCACGTCATCGCGAATGTAACCAACTCTTGGCCACTGGGGCATCTCCTCTTGTGCCAACCAGACATTGTACTCAAGGAACACAAGCCAACATTAAATTCACATTAGCACTGGGTCACGGTTAGACATTTTATCAGGCATTGGAATACAAAACAAATTGTAAAATTATCTGTGATTCTGAGATTCTCCGTGTTGCTGCTGTAGCCAAATGGGCAGCAGAACATTAATGGACTGTGAATCAGAAAACGTGAATTATTCCATCGAGTTCTACCCTGTGGTAAGACTTTAGGCAAGTCATTTAAACCTTTTGGTCTGTTATGAGCAAGAGCGAGAGACAGAATAAAAAAAACATGTTAGTGTTTGAAATGTTATAAACTCCAAGTTCCATAAGACCCCTTAGTAGCTGTGGTGTAAAACAATCTACCAATCTATACTAAAGATACTATCAATCCAACAGAAAATAAAGGGGAAGAGTCATATTCTAGGAACCAATCTCCCCTATCTTACTTCACCTTGGTTTCCAATCAGCAGAATTCTAACACCGGGAAAATTTATTTCTTCTTATTATTAGCCTGCAGGGGCCTCCCGCAGCTATGCTAGGCTGTCAGGCACCTCAGCGCAGTCTTCTGTGAACAGGCTGTTTTTTTTATGGCACCTGGATATTGATGCTCTTTTCTCAGCCTGTCCAACCAAACCGCTCAGCACCATCCCTGTCTGGGGAGAGACTCCTGTGTCATAGCTCTTCTGTGTCTCCTTTTCCTATCCCTTTACTCTTCTCACATATGAGGGGGTCATTATTGGCACTGGGGGCTAAAAATTACGCACGGAAAAGTTATTTTCTGACACCCCGCCTCCCCAGCTGCAGGACCAGCCCTATGGGTAAGTCGTACTATTGAAAGAAATCGGGATACATATTTGTGATCTAAGGAAGCAGGAGAATGGCAGTGGACAACTGTGACGATGGTAGGGGTACTGGGATATAGGCATGGCCAGGGTCTGTAGCAACAGAGGCACCTGACATCAGAAGGGGGACTCTCAACTACAGGTCTGAAACCAGGACTGGGAGAGAATCTAAGCATTTGATATCTGATGTTGAGATTAAAGTACAATATATATGCTGGCCTTTGGGAATGGAAGCTCTCTGGGAATCAGGAAGTTAACAATAACAGCTATGAGAAAGGGTTTGGAAAATCGGGAGGAAAGTCTGGACCCTGCTCTTAGGAGTTTCTTAGGTTCCAGCTTATTTGGACTTCTGAGTTTCACTTTGTGAGAGAAACAACTGACCCAAGGGATAGGAATAGAAGAGGAAGGGGAAAAGAAAGATCCTGCTTAAATTCTGATGAATGCTTCGAAAGTATTGCAGTATCTCAGTTAAACATAATAGGAATACCCTCTCTTTAAGGTCAATGCTACTGTGAAAGTGGCAGAATAAAGAAATCTAGCTGACAAGAGGTAGGCATTATCCAAAAGGCAGTCATTAGATACTAAACAGAAGAGGCCTTTGCTAAGCCACATGAAAGCAACTAAGCACTGCCATCTTAACCAGGCTTTTTGACATCACCAGGTGAATGGAGAAAATGGACAGTGGTTGCAAGTAGACTGCACCAGCCTCTCTAGATGTAATAACACATTGCACTCCATAGGCACTCATATTCTGGCAAATATCTTCAGACACATGGACTCCATTTTAATGTGAGACGACTAATTTATTGAACACCCATTATAAGTGTAAGCATTGTACGTAACATTACATTATTTAATTCCAATAACTCTACAGGCTAGGTACTAACATCATTTTCAAAGAAGAAAATGATGTTTACTTAGGGAGGCTGAGCAAACTGTTCAATGCTATTCAGCTAGTAAATGGTAGAGCTAATATTTGAACTTAGAGCCTATGAGATAAGAAACTGAATTCTAGAAGTACAGAGAACGTGTAAGGCAGCTCTCTTTGATTGCAAAAAATAAAATAAAATAAAAAAGACATGGGCAAGGTACAGATATCTAGATAAAAATCTCTTCCTCTTTTTAACCCTAGGGTCTGGACTCCAAGTCACTAACTTATAACATTGGCTAGGGGTCAAAACTTCTTAGAATTGGCAAGAAGTATGATGTGGCCTCCAAGGAAGGGTCAGAAATGGTATACCTCAAGAGGCTGAAGGCATCTAAAGGACAAGATCTTTGCTCTATCTCAAGCTACTCAACCATGGCCTGCCTGACTGATAGGACCAAGCAAGGACCTGTAACAGATGCTGAAACCAGGCAAAGGAGAAAATAAGATTCCTCTGGTACTCTCTCCATTTCAATGAGGCAAAATTACCATTGCTCACTGGGCAACTGGGCTGAGCCAGGTAAGCATGAAGCTGGATTTTTCACTTTCTTTTAAGAATAGATTAAGAACAACTATACTAAAAGTGCATAGGACAGGGTTGAAAAAGTCATCAATAATTCCCTGAAAGAAAACAGAGTGAGTAATCCAAAGATACGGTGGGTACAACTCTCTGCTTTATGACTTACCATCCCGCTTGTAACTGTGTACCACAGAGAAGTGCTACATTAGGTAGATAGACTCACCCACTTTTCTTCATATTACACTGTAAGATCAGTGTGGGAAAGAATTATATCTTCAACCCTTTGCAATCAAAGACTGATACAGAATAAGGGACTTGATTACGGATAAAAGCATCTCTAACATAAACATTTATAAAATAGAGATCTTCTGCCTTCTGTACATTGATACAGAAAAAGGAGGAAAGAATGATCTTCAGAGAATACCACAGTCACTCAACATCATCTCTGGGAAAGAAATGACATTTCTCTCCATAGCCGCGCCTCCTTTCAGCGCTTCAGATACTATACTTTAGCCACCAGACACAGATATACCAGCAAGGTCTCCAGAAATGTTCCTTCTCTAGAAGTTGGGAAAATAATATATTTTAACACTAGCCACCTTCCTCTAATTCCCCACCCCTGGTATGGCCTTTACCTTCCACAGGGTTGGTTTTCAGTCTACTGCAGAGATTCATTACTCCTCCATAGTGGACATTGATCTGGTTTATTGCATCGGTTGAACGCAGCTCCATGAGCTTCCTCAGGTCCATTACTGTGCAGCCAAATTCCCCTTCATGGCTCTCAATTATCGAGTTGGCTGGCAAGGCGTGTTCTGTTGGGTTCGTCATTTTGCCTGCTGTTACCAAGCCCCTCAACCAGAGAAAATGTGAAATTTCCCTTCCACTGATCAGGGTCTCTTGCCTCTCTGCCTCACTTCTTCTTACTTTTTGCTTCACTGGGAGCCCAGATGGGAAATAGATCGACTATATCTTGTGCAATAAGCTTCACAGTAGCAACCCGTAGCCCAGATCCTTTTCTGAGTATGAAGCTTGGCAGTGGGAGGAGGAAGAGGATGGGGGAACTGAGTGGAACCGGACCACGTGTCACGATGATTGGTGTCCCCAGGTGGTGATGGAAGTGGTTGTCCAGGGTAGGTAGGTTCCTAGCTTAGACCAACTTGCACAGATGGAGGTGTAAACAGGATGTGCATGTTACCATGGAGGCAACCTTAGCAACAACCAGCGACTGCAGTGGTAGAGAGGCGGCAGGAGGAGGAGGAAGAGGAGGGTTCCCTGGATACCGATGACAACGGGATCTCTGGAATAAAGATTCAAAGATAGACAAAAAGAAACAATTAGAGCAGCATGGAGATCCAGCATCTGCAAGGGCAAGAGGTACTCATTCTAGCACAGGGTTTAGGTGACAGTTGATGTCTGAGCGGAACTGATAGCTGAGGCCTGAGCTGAGGCCCCTTCCTCCCTGGGAGGCCCCAGCAGCCTGTAGACTCCAATAATTTCAGATACACCCCAGTCTTCATACCTCACCTCTTCCAAACCAAGCAATACAAATCCTACAACTTCAGAAACTTGGAAATAAAAGGTTATGATCTCTAATTGTTCTAATGCACTCCCTGTCTATTTGAGGGACCTGCTATAGAATCTTTTAGTCTGACCTTACTTCTAAGAGGTGAGAAGAGGTCAGAAAAGGAGTCCAGACCAGAGTGATCTGGAGGGCAGCCTGCCAGCCTGCCACCCTCCCCCATACCCCGCACCCTCCCCTACTCCTAATACACACATTTACAAACCAGGAGGACAACCTGGTAGAAGATGCCTAATCCTCTGCAGCCCCTCAGAATACTCAGCCTGATGCTGTAGAGAAATTCTTCAGGATGCCGCAGCTGTCAATAGATCAGGAGCTAAGCCCCCCACTGCTCCAAAAAGCTTTTGGGGGGAAAGGATGAGTAAAATGCCCTGTCAGTAGGCGATACAGGGTGGAACCTTTTTACATAAAGGGGACAGAAGGACCTCTGAGGAGGAAAGATAGTGAGTTTGAAACCTATGAGTGTTAAAGTTCCTCTGGGGTGGCAGGAATATGACAGCTACTGATTCAGATAGAGCCTAGGGCCACAACAAGGTGAGATGGGGAGCAAAGTTAGTCTGCGTGTGAGTGACACTGGAGGGTCTCAAACCAGCATTTCTCCCCTCAGGAAGGCATGTGTTATACCTCTTACACGGGCTCACTAGGGAGAGAGGGTCAGGAGCATGTACAGGTGAGAACACGGAGGATGAAGGTGAAAAGGCTTATCCTGAGCTCCGTTCTCAGCATCAGAAAGGGGCTGCCGTGTGGCATGCAGGAGGACTGCCCACACTGGCTATTTAAATGTGAAGGGGCTCTTCCTGAACACGGCACGCAAACACTGGGGGCCCAGCCCCTCTCTAATAAATGGATGACATCCTTGCTTCGAGAAGGTGAACAAAGGAGCACAGGGACCATCAGATAAGGACTTGACTCTCTTATCAATTAATTTTCCAAAAATCACATGTGGCCAAAGTTCCTGCTAATTGTAATCAATCCTGTTCTTGGCAGGTTCCACTGGGATGGAGGTGGTTAAACCCCTCCCTCTCCCAGTCCACCCTCTGCCTCCTCCTTCTGCTATAAATTTTTAGAGCTACTCTGACTTACAAAGGGTTACGCAAGCAGGGTTTTTTTGTTTTTGCTTTTTTTTTTTTTTTTTGCGGTACGCGGGCCTCTCACTGTTGTGGCCTCTCCCGTTGCGGAGCGCAGGCTCCGGACCCGCAGGCCCAGCGGCCATGGCTCATGGGGCCCAGCCGCTCCACGGCATGTGGGATCTTCCCGGTCCGGGGCACGAACCCGTGTCCCCCGCATCGGCAGGCGGACTCTCAACCACTGCACCACCAGGGAAGCCCCCGCCATCGTTTTTTAAACATCATATTCCCTTTCTTTTTAGATGTCATCGGAGAATCCTGGGGAACAAGGAGGTCTGGAGAGAACCTGAGGCAGAACCACAGACTTTTCTCTCCAGTTCACCTTCTTCTCCAAGTCTGGAAGCAGTGGGAAGGGCTATATAGCAGCAAGAAGCCCAGCTGACCCTTAAGTTGAACTCCTTAACCTTTCAAGAGGATGTTGAGGACAGTGCTGATTGAGAGAGAGTGTCCAACTCCCTTCAATCATACTGGCATAGGGATAGGCAGTACCACAGACTTTTCTCTCCAGTTCACCTTCTTCTCCAAGTCTGGAAGCAGTGGGAAGGGCTATATAGCAGCAAGAAGCCCAGCTGACCCTTAAGTTGAACTCCTTAACCTTTCAAGAGGATGTTGAGGACAGTGCTGATTGAGAGCTTAACTGGAAATCAGAAGATTTTACTTTTTTTTTTACTCTCTACCCACTGCCATGTTTGTTTTGAAGGCAGAGATTTTTCATGTGTCTTGTTCACTGCTTTTTCCCCAGTGCCTAGGTGAGCACCTGCATGGAGCGGGCATTCAGCTAATTCTTTTGGTTGAATAACCAGTAGTAGATTCAGAACCAGATTCACCATCTTCCCAAGGTACCCCTCGGGCAAGTCACTTGGCCTTCTTAGTGCTCAGTTTTCTTAGGGCTCAGCTCCTCCCATCTTTATCTGGGGGAAGAATCAGCCCTACCTTTTCACACCATCCTAAGAAAGTGATAAAGGAAAGGGATTATAAATAGAAATAGTGCTGTGAAATCTTAGATGAAAGATGACCAGTGTCCAGTATAGGACACTCAAGTGATGAGAAAAAGCTTAATTTGATCTTAATGAACTTTTAAAATCTAGCCCTTTAAGCAGAAGAGCAATAATTTCCATGTGCCCCTCCCTCTTTCCTTGCCAGGGGGAACCCCCACACCCCCAAAAGAATGGAAAATTCCAAGGCAGCTTCATTAGCAGTAACCATTAGCTAGGTTATGACCATTAGCTATAACCACTAGACAATGCAGCCTTGGATCTCTAGAGAAGTAGGGGCAGCCTGAAGAGATCAAAGAGGAGAGATTCTTCCACTCACATAGACAACCAATGAGAAAAGGTCACTTAAGATGAGAACACATGGGACAAGTAGAAAAGAATGAGGTCTGTCTGCTTCAGGTTGCTCTAGAGACACATATGTAGGTCAAGCACTAAGCTGCTGGCACAAAGTCACAGGGACAGTGCCCATTTGGGACCCTTTCTTAAGCTGGGCTCTCCGTGAAAGTTCTTCTGGAATTCAGAGGCATAGCTGGTGCCAATACTTCTGTCTGAGCTCTTAGAATAAGAGCTCTCTGCAACTGCTGAGCTTGCCTCGCCCCTGCCCTTGTTAGGCAACTGGCAAAGAATAGTATGTAAATGCTCACACAGGTTCAGCCTCAGACACAATGCTCAGATGCCTAGGAGGTACCACCTCTTGTCAGGTCAGGATTAGTCATTCGGCTCAGGGCCTCCTGGGTTAGGTATGTTCTCACTCCCCGTTTCTAGCATTTTACCAGCTTAATGATGATGGGATGGAAGAGCAAACTCTCATCCTTTCCTGCGGGGGCAAGAAATCATACTACTTATATGATCATTAAATCATTTTAATTTTTTTCCTCCTAAAGTTCTGTAACATCTGTTCTACAACTTGCAGTGACATGTAAAAGGACTGTCATATCAATTTTAGGTAGGACCGCTGTGACTCCCATCTTACAGATGAAGACACTGAGGTCCAAAGACATAAAAAGTGATTTGTTCTTTGGCAAGTCAGTGGCCTTGACTGCCTGGTCCTCTTTTTGTTATACCTTACCCCTTCCCTCAAGTCTGGACCTCCCCGTTTTCTGACAAATATAAGTCCTTTAAAAAGTAGGCAGCTTTGGGATACAGAGGATACACATAACCACTTAGAGGAAATGCTGACTCTTACACTTGCTCTTTCTCTTTCAGAATCAACTACATCACAGCACAGGCAATAAGGGTGAAAGAGACCCCCTCCTGTTCCTACACATACCTGAGAAGCAGACCACCCTATATTTCCTGATGACTCAATATGCAGTTAAGCTCCCTAGCAAGTTCTAAACTGAGGAGCTGCCAGAGACAAAAACCTCATGCCTTAAGTCACCAAACCATAAACAATAGTCAGACACTGTTTCCTCCAATTTTGTCAAGAAATCCCTTACTCTTAACTTTCCTGGGGTGCATCCCCAGGCTATGAGGAAAAAGGGTAATTCTCTATGTAGGGAGTAGGGTATTCTGAGAATCTGAAAGGAACCCACCCCCTGAATCTCTCCTGCCAAAGGCTCCTAATGAATCTGGCGTGATGCATGGGAAATGAAGTATGAATGGAAAGAGGAGAAAGGAAACAGGAGGGGCCAGGGGCCTAGGGCTTCAGGCTGGTGCAGCACTGCAGCCAGACCTGCCTGGAATAATAAGTAGCTATGCTCAACTCTGGCTTCAGGGCTGCAGGCAGGGGCTGTTCAGTGGAGCGGACTCTCATGCCCTGCCCTCTTTGCTGGGCTGGGAGCCTCTGCTCAGAAGTGAGTTGGTAGCACTTGGAGATGCTGTGGTTGGAGCGTCAGTGCCAAGAAGGGAAAACCTCGTGCGGGTGGGGAGGGGGGTGGCACAGGAGAAGGCTGGGCCCACCTTAGAATGCACCAAACTGAAATATGAAACCTGCTTCAAGCCCACACTTCCCCGAGAGAAATCACATATGTAAACACACACACATGCGCACACACGTGTGTACTGTATAGGCAGCAGCCTAGTATAGCAGCTGATATGTAGTGGTTGGTCCATACATAGTAGTTATTTATCATTATTCCACATATTGTTTCACTGAATCTTCACTAACAGCCCTATAAGGAGGGCACCAAATTTTATAGCAGGGAAATAGAGATTCAGAGTCTGAATCCAAAGCAACCCTGCCTCAAGTACAAGGACAATCCTGTAAGAAAAATGGAAAAAAAGCTACAGATTTACTTCCTACAGCTTGATCAGAAGGCCCATATAAACCTATCTATCTGTCCCTGGCCCACAACCCCTGAAGCCTCTACAACACATCAGGGCAGGCGTAGGGGTAGAGCTACAGCTTGTGAGGGGCAGACACTCCCCACTCCATCCCCACCCCCACGCATACGTATGCCCCCCGGCCAGAATGCCCTTAGCTCTGGACTGGCATGATTCCAAGTATATCCAGTTCCCACCTAGAGACTGAAGGAGTGGGGCTGAGGGATCCCTCATCTCACACCCAGGCCCTTGCAGCCTGTAGGGACTGGGGAGAGGCACAGAGAGCCCCGGCTCTAGATTCTCTCCCTCCTTTCTCCAGCGGGGGCAGTTCCTCGGCCATTACCTACAGTGTCTTAAGCTTCACTCCTCTTCTCGGCACTGTCATACCTCTTAGAGGGGCTTTTAAGAAAGCTGGCAAGCACCCGAACATGGCAGGCTGCCCAGCACAAAACATCCCTGGTTGGCCATTCTCATCGTGGTTCCAGGTTCTCTTTCCCTCCCCATGCCCCCCCCCCGCCCTGCCCTAATTGCTCCCCTAATGCCTGCTGACTTGCAGAGCAGACCTGCGCACATACCCTCCTTCAGTCTAATCGTGGTTCCAGGTTCTCTTTCCCTCCCCATGCCCCCCCCCCCGCCCTGCCCTAATTGCTCCCCTAATGCCTGCTGACTTGCAGAGCAGACCTGCGCACATACCCTCCTTCAGTCTACTGAGGCCCTTTGGAGGCATATGGGAAGAAGGTCAGAGGCGGAGGATGTTGGCTAAAGTTCAGGTAGTGGGTGGCACCACCTGTCATCAGCAGCAATAGCCATGCTGGTGCCAGGAAGCCAAGCGAGGGCTGAGGCACCAAAACCACGCCTCTGTACTGACTACAGCATGGCACACTGTAGCCTGTGGTTCTGGTCCTGGTCTTGGAACTCGATGCTAATTCTCAGCCAGTCCCTAGGATTTGGGTTCTGGTGGGTACTCCCTTCCTAAAGAGAAAACATCACTTGCTGGTTAGGCGGTGGTATACATGAGGCTCCCTCCCTTCCCCCCGCCCCCCCCAAGTCTGCTACCCTGAGAGTGTCTTGTTCAACTAAGCAGCAGAAATGCAGTGCTAGAATCAAAGCATCTACCTGGAGAAAATGTCTTGCCCTCAACCCCAGGGTCTCAGGGATCCAGAATTTCCCCTCATCCTTGGAGCCACCTCGTACTTGACCGAACTAAGTCTATGCATACCCTGGATCCAGTCATCAAGTGGGTACATCTCCCAAAGAAATTCTCACACAGGTTCAGAAAGGGGCATGTGTAAGGATGTTCACTGGGACATTATTTGTGGTGACAGAGAGCTGAAGGCAACCTGGGGTCCCCTCTCCCAGTGATGGACAGGCAAAATATGTGAGCTAGATAAGAGGGGATATTATGCAACAGTTAGAAAGACAGATCAGATATACACACAACAATATCGCTATCTTAAAAATAGTGCTTAGTGGGGGTAAAAAAGGGGCTTTAACAAAAGTTAAAAACACATGCATCTAAAGCAAAACTATACATTTTAAGGGATGTGTTTAAACAAAAAGATACATATTAACACATTAAATGCTGCTCCTGGGCAAGGAAGGGAAAAGACATGGGATATGGGGAAACAGTGAGCACAGGAAGGGCCTTGCATGGACCAACGATAATATCGGGCCATGAATCCATAGTATGATTGACTCAACAGTCTGTACCTGAGGTCCGAAAAAAATAAAACATACTATGATGCTGAAGCCTGGAGGGGCTGTACTGTCTAAGGTATGCTGTGACAATGAGGACAAAACTTATCAGTTCTGGCCAGATGCCTTCAGAGGGCAGGGAGAAGGTCAGGCCCATAGATAGCACAGCCTTCTCTAAACAATGATACCAAGAATTGACCCAAGGCTGATGACAGTTTCTTCCTGATCATCTGGCCCGTTGATCCGGCCCCTCTCAGAGACTCCAGGAACCATCAAGATGAAGACAGGAAGCTTCACAGCATGGGTTGGGAAACTGAAGCTGGCATGTGCCTAGTGGGGCATTGCCACCCCCCTGCATTCATCCTAATAATAGCATCAACAGATCAAGATGAAAACGGGCAGTCCCTTGAGCCTAGAGCCATAGGGAATATACCCTCTTTTCCAAATATTATGAGTCATACTGGCCCGGGTCACCTCCGTGGCCTCCTGTGACTCAAGGGGTGTTGAGGGAATGTTCACAGCAAGCTAGAGCTAAAAAAAATGTAGAGGATGGAACAGCAACCTCCCCTGCCTTCAGCTGATTAAGGAGGACAAGAGCTGACTTCAGGTGGGAGCAACAGTGCCATCCAGAAGGTCTGTTGTCTAATGAAAGGGGGGCTGGCCAGATTGTGGGAAATGCTCAGGATATGGGTTAGAAGGTGCAGCTGCTCTCACACTGAGGTGCAGCTGCTGGAAACTGGGACGGTTAGAGGCAGACCCTCGGGCAGCAGCATTCCAATAACCCAGTACACACACTCTCCAGGGCAACACAGACTGCCTTTCTTGAGGCTGCGGGGGTTTGCCCACATTTTGGTCCCAAGGGAATCAAGGGGCTTTTTAGCAGCTGGATTGGATCCTGTATTATTTTTAGAAACAAATTTCAGCAGAATCACACCATGCTCGTGGACGGGGTAGGAGGGCCAATCTCCCTTGACTACTGGAGTCAGTCAGGATCTCGCTGCTCCCGGGCCTCAGGCTCTGGGGAAGCCTCGGGGTGAGAGGGAAGTTTGCCTGGCCTCAGACTGAGGAGGCCACATGGCATCTACCAAAAGAGACTGCCGGGGCAGCTGTCCCAGGGGCTCAGCAGGAGAGGAAGCAAAATAACATTCCTGTGGGACCCAGACACTAGCCAGAGTACCACACCCTGGACACCGTGCCTGCCGGCGTCCCCATCGCCTCCCCCAGCTCCACGGCAGTCTTGCCGGGACAGCGTACAGAGTCAGCCCCCCCGTCGCTGCCTCTTCCAGGCTCTCTCAGCCCAGCTACTTCCCGGAATCCCCAGGCGAATGGACAAGGGCTCCATGTGGGGAAGATGGAATTCACCAGGAAAGAGAGCCGGGAGCATTCCCGAGTAGCTGCCGCCTCACGCCCCAAGTTCACTCTTCCTTCTGCACACAGGAGGCGCTAAGTCCGTTCTGGTCTTTAGAAAGTGGGCAGACCATACTCTGTTGCACTTCTGTTGTGCCTTGGAGCAGGGGCCCTGAAACCTGAGTGACCATCAGCACTCCCAGGAGGGCTCCCACAGTTGCCGGTTCAGGAGGTCTGGGGTGGGGCCTGGGAACGCGCATTTATAACACGCTCCCTAACAAGAGGATGCTGATGCTGGCCTGGGTACCACACTGGAGAACGACGCAGAGTTTACAACGTCGTGAGAATCTCCAGCAACACCAGGCTAAAGCACTTTGAGAGCCTCAACTGGGGGCCCAGTCCCGACACTGTCCTCAGATCCAGCCTGACAGGGGAGGCACAGGAGGCTCTTGTCACATCTCGCCTTCCTTTAGTCCTTCCAGAATGTTGATCTCTGCTTCCATTCATCTTGGGGCAGCCCCCTTTCCCAGAGGGACCCATGATCCTCCCAAGGAAAGCTCCTCTCCTGTGAGTCCTTGAGAAAATAGACTTGAGAGGACCTCCCTGAACAGGCTGCAACTGAAGTCAAGATTTATTCAGAAAGTTAAAACAAGATACCTGATGAGGTTCAGAGGAAAACGCAGACCCCTTTCGGGTTCTGGTGCAGCTAAGCACCCTCTGCACTCCTGTTTCCTACTCGGCAGGAGATGAGGGACGGTGTGGTACCCAGGGGCGGGGAAAAACGGACACAAAAGACACCCACCACTCACTTCAGGCTCCCCAAATATTACTGCCCCCCAGCACATCTGAACCCCATGCTGCTTTTGCTCTGTCATTTCCCACGGCCCCCACAGAAGGGCTGGTCTGTGGCCCCTGCAACACCTCTCGGGGGGTGCCTCCCTGCTCTGCTGAGGCCAAGGCCGCGGCACGGGTGCAGCTGATGAGCAAAGGCAGCTGCTGTTTTCCAGTTGGGGCGACAGGCTGCTATAAACACTCGTCGAGGTTGCTATGGCAAAGTGAGTCTGCAGCCTGGCTATGGTGTAGCTATTTATGTGCCTGTAATGGCAGAGTGGTCTGTTTTTTATTATTTTACTTTTAAAGTTTTCCTTTCCCAACCCCCTAAAACAGCTTAAAAAAAAAAAAAAAGTCAGTACAACTTTCTCAGGAACAAAAAGAGTATGGCCAGACTACAGAGCATGTGGTTTGAGCCAGCAAGGGGAACACTGAAGTGAGGAGTAGAGTAAGTAAGTTCCTTTAAAGCAGGGAATGTATGGCTTCTTGCGCCTACATGACTCTGCCTCAGCTCATCAAGGAGAAAGGCCCAAACTCAGGGTTTTCTCACCTCTGCACCATTCACACTGAGAAGAGACAAAGGCGCTTTGTCCTCTTCCTTCCTGTCAAAGGCTGGCTCCAGCCAGCAGCATTCCTCACATCCCCTTACTCCCCACCAGCCCCCACTGGCTGCCTGTATCATCAGGATGAAGATACGGAGACTTCCACCAGGGGTCGTGGGAAGAGAGCCTCAAAGCAAGCCCCACCCCTTACAACCTGGGTGCAGTGCCACCCAGCATGGAGCCTGGTCACTCCTGGCTGGAGGGCTGCAGGAAATGACCTCTGAGGTACCTCTGAAGGGACACATATTTCCACCACTTGTACAGAGAACTTTCATCCAATTCTTACTCCTCAGGGAGCTCTGGGGTGAAGGGATACTCCTGCACAACAAGATTCAAGGTTCTAGTCAGGGTGGTGAGGACCTCTCACCAGCACCAAGGAGTCAGATGCTGAAGGATGACCAAAAGCGAGGTTGATTTATCCTTGGACACATATGTCTCCAGGGCACTAGGCACTTGGGAAAAGATTTTGGTAGAAATAGCGAGTACCTCCTACCTCTGGCTACTGGATGGGGCACTATAGCTTCCTACCTTCTCTACTAGCCCAGTCAAACTTAGAGTAACAAATGAGAACAAAGAAATGGGCCATCAGGCATAGGCAGCTCAAGAGGGGCAAGAGAGTGGAAGATTACCATGTGGTAATCACACACACACATATACACACCCACACACATACACAACTGAGCTGAAAGTGTGTGCTGACCGATAAATATGACAGTCACTAAATGATATCTAAGGAATAGAGAGACACCTTCCAGAAACAGCTGCTTGGAATACAAAAGATGCTGCAGGATTTTTACCATTCTTCTTTCTCCACCTTATTCGAGTTCCTTTTGGATTGTTATACACTTAGTAGGAGAAAAAAACCCCACTGCCGATGGGCATATTAATCAGATTAAAAAATAAAGTTAGGGCAGTGTTAAGAAGAGCAAATCTCACAGACTGTTCAATTCTGTCCATCTCAGATTATAACTGAATGTCTTGCAGATACCACTATGGCTCAGAAAGGCTATCAATGAGAACAGCCCCCAAGGGGAAGAGAGAGGAAGAAGGCGGAAGCTGCTGCCGATTCCACAAGGGAAGCATCCTCTGCTGTCCCAGGAGAGGTCAAAGTCCTAACTGACAGCCGGGTGAGCTGATAAAATCTTGCTGGGAAAATCAGAACTTGGGACACAAATCAGTCTTGGCAGCACCTTGAGGTCAAAAGAGCAGAGCAGGCATGGTTTCTAGGCTTGTCAAACCAACTGTCATCAGCATCCCGTTGTTCCTGTAGGGTAGGAAGGGAGAAGGGAGGAGGTGAGGAAAGGGCCCGATATGGGGCACCGTCCTGGATTGTCGGGAGTAGGCCGATAGCATCATAGACACCAGTGTTTCTGTTCCTAAGTCTCAGGGTATTTACTCAGGCTGAGTGGCCGTTACTTGGGAATACATAAAAGACAAAGAAACAGACGTGTCTCAGAACCCCCAAGGTAGAGTAAGCTTCCAAAAATCATGGTTAGAAAGAGCATCTATTCAAAAGGGCTCAGATTCACAGTGATGGACACAGGGCCCATTGTTGAAAGAAACAACGGGCAGGCAGAGAGGTGACTCAGCCCCAGCTGGTGGCTGTTTATGGAAATCTCACGGGAGAGAAAGAGGAAGGTACTGTTTATTCTTCTGAGTGAGCAGAAAGGTTGTATCACCTCTCTCTCCCAGTGTCTGTTCCAGTGCCCAACCTAACATGTGGAGTTCATGAGTGAACCACCCTTCTCTGCTCCAGTATGCTTTTGTTTCTAAGGGAAGGAGAAAGATGGAAGGCCCAGAAGGGGACCCAATCTGCACAGAGAATCAGTTGTCTGTAAGTCCCAAGAACCACAGCCTCAGCGCAGGCCCCATCTCCCCCTCTTCCCTCTGGGGCTATATAGTGTTGGTGTATTGGAGGCACATCACCCTCGCTCTCCAAGACACAGTCACAGGGCTTTTCTGGTGCAGATAGAAGGGAAACTGTAGGAATCATCCGCTCTCTAGGCAGAAGCAAAGGTAAACTATCAAGAATTCAAGTTCTCCTAACACCCATTTGATTCTAAACTCCCACACACAGCATTTTGAACATCACTGCCATACCTCCAAGGAAAAACCTGGGAGAACTATGATGATGGTGGTTTGGGGGGAGGTCTGTAGGAAGTGGCAAAAAAAGGATGTTTTCTGGATTATTTTTGAAGCACTGAGCTACCAAAAATCATGGGAAAAATACCCAGTACCAATCTCTTTCCGCCTCCTCATTTTTCTCTCTATACCTCATTTCCAGGCCTCTCACTTTGTTTTTTCACATCTCTGTATATCCCTTTCCCCATCTCTCCCTCTCTTCTTGCCTCCTTCCTTCTCTCTCTCTCTTCCTCTCACCTCCTCTATCTATCTATCTATCTATCTATCTATCTATCTATCTATCTATCTATCTCAATCTCAATCTCAAAATCTCTCTCTCTTTTCCACATCTCCAGGGACAACCTAATTGGACAGAATTCCATTCTCCTTACCTGGGTAATTTCTGAAACCAATCAGCCCTGTCAAGTCCACATTGGCTCAAATAGCGAAAGAGTATGGAAGTGCTGAGAGGCAAGCCGGGAACTCATGGGGCTGCCACAGCTAGCGCCAACACAGGGCTGATCCGTGTCATGGGTCATGGATGATGGGCCCAAAGGCACAGAGGATGAGCTCTATGAACCAATCTGCATTCTCCCAAATCTACCTGGAGCTTGCCTGGATAAGTCGAATATGTAGTATCTAACCATGCTTGAAGCAGAGGCAAACACTGAGGACTCAGAAGTGAGAAGGCCTAACAGAGATGGGGGGAGAGGAAGGATATGAGACTATTCCTATGGATTAAAAAGTAAAGTCAGGATTTAGTATGCTCAGCCGAGTTCCCAATCCAGTATAAATAGGAAGTGGCCTGATGGAGGAAGAGGCTGGGAGATCAGCCAGATGTAAAATACACCTTGTGCTACAACTAGACTCGGGCTCCTCTCAGTACTCCCACAGAAGGTGAAAATTCAGAACTGAACATTGATAAACTAGTCCTACCCAACCACAAGCTGCAAGGTGGCTCCACTATTCCACCTGAATTCCACTCTGAGCCTATAAAACTGGGGCTGGGAATAGACAGATGGAGGCAAACGTTCAGCTCCCTGGTGACATGGCCACCTTCTCCTAGCTCTCCCCACCACCGTGCAAGGATTCAAGGATTTGCAGAGGGGACCAGAGGAGAAGTGGCAGAAAGCATCCTAATCCAGCAGAGCCAGAACTCTGTAGGCATCTCACACTATTCACCTAACATTTGCTTCTGCAAAGGTTTGTGGGAGCTCCAGTCTCACAGGCCCTGGCCAGCTGTTCCGAATCGGTTAAGACCTCTATCTCCAGAGAAAATCCTTTCCAGTGTGGGGGGAGGGGTCAGTGCCCTCCCTTCAAGGCTTCAGCCACTAAACCCTCCCATTGCAAGCCTCCAAGTCCAAAGAGAAGCCAAGGACAGGCCAGCCCACTCTCCCCCCTCCCACCTCCAGCGGCCAACTCAAGAAAGAGGACTCCTTCGTGGGGGAAGTCCCTCGGCAGTGAGGCTATGGAAACTTTGCCGTCTAAGGCTGTGGAATTCTTCTACCGGGCTCCTGCAGTTAATCATCACAGCTCCCTGGATTCCCCACTTGGGGCTTTAAAAGGGAGCACCAGAGCAAGAAGTACAAACATGTCAAGAAGAAAAAGAAAAAAAAGTTGGAGTAAGCTAAAAGATAAGCACCTCCGACAGAATTTTCTAAGCAACCGAGTAATTGTGAGAAGGGAAAGGAGAAAAGAGCATAAGAAAAATAAGTGTGGACCAGACACTCCAGAATACGCTTCAGGATTCCCCGCTAATGCTGCCTATATTCATATTCTGGATCTTACAGGGAATGTTGCTCCCATTCCTAACCAACTTGTAAAAGGATTATATAGGGGTTGGTTTGTTTGAAACTTTCTTCTTTTAGCAGCACTGAAAATTCAGAGGCTCCTGTCCCACTTTGGAAAAACGTGTTAAGAGACCTCGCAGCTGTGAGTACAAGGCTTTGGAGCATTAACTTCCAAGGTGGTAGAAGTGGCCTCTTAGGCCAAGTTGCCATGGTTTCCCAGAGAACAAACAGAATATGGCCCTAAAGAGGGGTAAGAGGGTGAACTGCCTTTTTTTTTTCCAATGGGAGTAGTTTCAAGAGCCAAGACAGGAGGGGGATATCGTAAAATGAAAAGAAGTTTAACAGAAGGTTACAGGGGACAGAAAATGGACTTGATAGTCCCCACTCTTCCTGGGGAGGCTAGGGTGAAGGCCTCATTTTTAGGACGATAAGGCGCTATGTAGGGGGTGAAAAAAACCTAGGAATTACATAAGAAGATGAGCAACTTCTCTTCTATATCAAATGCCCAGCCAACCTAACCTAGGAGGCAAAGAGAACAGAGGCTGAAACTGAGTTGCTTTGGGAAAGGCAAGGACCTCCAAAGCCTCTGAGTTTTGCCTGCAAGAGGACAGGTGAGACAGCTATCCCCAGAAGTGATGCGTAGAGGTGCTGTTCCCCAGAACTGAAGTCCACCCCACTGGCCACTCCCTATGCCTGTATCAGCATACTGCCTCCCCAGGCCCCCTGGTCAGGACTCTTTACTCTCGTTCCAAAAGGAGCCAAATGGGGCAAAAGAGTGTCAAGTGCCAAAATGCTACCATGTCTTTCCAGCAGGAGCTGGCAGGTGAATGGGGCCACCTGGCCTAGGAATTCCCTTTCATGCTCATGGGCAGCTCTCCGCATTGTACAAGAACCCCCTGGATGCCTCCTCTAGAGGTGCTGCCAGCTTGACTCATACTGGACAGATGGAAAGGAGACAGACCTGCTCAGGACTCCACTACACCCAGAAGCAGCGATTGCAGCACCTTTGTAGGTTAAGTACCATGTATGCCCTGCTACCTTCTCAAAGCAGAGTGGGGCAAGGGGTTGACTGGCCACAAGCTAGGAGGCAGGCCAGACCTAATCACAATTTCATTATTAGTAACTGCACTCAAGAATAAGTTCCTCGGCTTTTCAGGGAGCAGATCCTCTGCTCTTCCTACCAACTACAGCAAACACCTCACAGAATCTCTGAATCACAGCCCGGTAGGGAACTTTGGGGAAAGCCGGATACAAATCCCCTCATTTTACACTGAAGCCTCTATGAGTCAAACACTGTGCTGGGCACTAGGACAGAAAGACTATACAATCTAGATGGGGGACTTCCCTAGTGGTCCAGTGGTTAAGACTCTGTGCTCCCAATGCAGGGGGCCTGGGTTCAGGGAACTAGATCTTGCATGCTGCAACTAAGAGCCCACATGCCACAACTAAAAGATCCCGCATGCTGCAACGAAGATCCCACGTGCCTCAACTAAGACCCTGCCGCAGCCAAATAAATAAATATTAAAAAAAAAAAATCTAGGGTCTTCCCTGGTGGCGCAGTGGTTAAGAATCCGCCTGCTAATGCTGGGGACACAGGTTTGAGCCCTGGTCGAGGAAGATCCCACACGCCTTGGAGCAACAAAGCCCGTGCGCAACAACTACTGAGCCCATGCTCCTAGAGCCTGTGTTCCGCAACAAGAGAAGCCACTGCAATGAGAAGCCCGCGCACTGCAACGTAGAGTAGCCCCCGCTTGCCGCAACTAGAGAAAGCCCGCGTGCAGCAACGAAGACCCAACGCCGCCAAAAATAAAATAAATTTTTAAAATAATTAATTTAAAAAAATCTAGATGGGAAAGCAGGGGGCAGATGATGCAAAGAAATCTGTCTTAGGTGTCAAATGAAGGGCGGAAATACCTCACTTACCCATTCACCTGTGTGTATCCAACACCTCCAGGGTCTGCTCTGCAGGCCAGCTTGCAGCCATCACGTGACTGCCAGGGAGAGCTCACTCACAGCACCCCCACCCCCCAACTCTGGGCTCAGCCCACAACCTGAGCAAAGCAGAGGTTTCTTACAGCTTTCCAGAGCTGCTACATACAGGTGTGCAGAGTGTGCCCTGAATATGATGAGCCATGGTAAGGAGGGGGTTGGGAGATGAGACATGCTAAGTTTTGCCAGGTAGGCTATGCACCCATGTGCTGCATTCTTCTGAAGGGAACATCTTGCTAACATCTTTATAAAGGTGCCTTACGGGCTGGCAGTTGCACTTAACCGTCAACCTGGCACATTGCCTTGGGTCAGTAGACCCTAAGAAATATCTAAGGAAGAAAACCAGAAGTGAATCCAGTGTGACCAGAGGATACACCAGAAGCAGCCAGCCCCGTGGGCCCAGGCCCTGATGGAGCTCTGCCTGGGGGCCAGATCTGCCCACTGTTGGCCAGGCTCCTGCCCCTCACAGCTCACAGGCTTTCCCTTAACAGTTCTTCCCAAGTAGCACTAGGCTTGCCTTCCCCTCAGCACACTCTCCTCCAAATCCATTCTGCCTAGGTCTTAATTTCCTCATCTGAAAAAAGGAGATAATGAGAGTAACTGGCCTCATATGAAGTTGAGAGGGTTATTACTTCTTTTGTATCCAAAGGCCCATTGCCTTTGGATGAAGATCAGTTGCATTAAGAAGCTTTTGCAGAATGGAGGCAACTAAGGCTGCCCCTTTGTCAGAAGCTCACAGTGCCTCTGGCCACCTTGTTCCTATACCTCCCGGTACTGGGTCCGGATCCTGGCCCTATGTGCCAGGAAGACATTGATACTCCCCATTCACGGACCTCTCCATAATCTCCAACTTTTACAGCTTTATCTTGGGAATCTGTCTGCCTGAGGTTTTCTGTTAAGTGGTGTCAGGAAAGCTAAGGAGAAAGGCAGAGAAGTTCGTTCATGAGAGTCAAAGAAGATTGAGGTAAGAACTCACATCCGGGTACTGCCTCGTAGTTTCAAAGCACTTTGATGTGTGATCTGAAAGCAGCCTTTTAAGATAAACAGGACTGATGATATTCCTTCTACAGATTTTATAACACATGGTCTTAAAGGTGACATGACTCAGTTAAGGCCACGCAACCACAGGAAGAGCCTAGAAGCTAAGACATACTACATGCTACAAGTTCCTATAAAGAAAGTGGAGAGAAACAGGAATAAGAGATAAGAGAGCAGCCTAGATAAAACAGTCAGATGATTTTAGGCCCAACCCAGGATGCTGAAGCTGGGAGATTCCTGTCCTGATGAGCTCAGAGGATTAGTATAGGTTCTCCCACTTCCCCTGAGAAGTAACTGTGAGACACGCTGAGGGTATGTGTGATGACGGGTGTGTGTCATCATCTTAGCCACGGACACCTTGAGGCTACAGATTGTGGTCCACATAAAGGCTATGCAGCTCTGGTGCATTGAGGGGGTGTGAAAGGGAGAGAAGCAGAGAAGGGAGAACAAAAAAGGGTGGAGGAAGATTCAGAGTAAGGAAGAGAACCCTTCCCTTAAGGGAACTCCCAGATACAGAAGTCTAAATAAAGAAGACAGGACACGTCTCTATTAATAAACCCTACGATTATAGTATAGCACACACAGAAATACTGACGTGCCAAGCAGGACACCAGAAATGACAGAGATTGATGAGAAGAAATATACAAAACAAAAACCTACAAACAAAAACTTAAAAATATAAACAGGAAAACCAAAGTTGCTCTAGAGTCTCTAGACCCTTTGCCTACAGCACTGAAAACAGAGCATCCCTGGGGCAGCAGTAGGCTCTGTCCCCAGGAAGGCAGGCAAAGGCAAGCCTGTAGCCCCGGATAATCCCTTCTCTCCTTTGCCACTAGCACTTCTGGGTTCAAGTGACGTCAGCACATTATGTACCTGTTGGGAAGAGACCTCTGGAAGGGTGAAACCCCAGAAGAGGCTTCAGAGCAGAGTTTACAAACAGCACACTTGGCTGCACCCTCTCCCAGCATCTGGGACAGTGACACCCCTCCGTGTTCTGCTGCAAGAGGCTGTTCTCTCCATATTATTGCAAATTATGATATGCCCAAAGAAGTTCGATTAAAGAAAAGAGAGCAGGGACTTCCCTGGTGGCACAGTGGTTAAGAATCCACCTGCCAATGCAGGGGACACGGGTTTGAGCCCTGCTCCGGGAAGATCCCACATGGCGCGGAGCAACTAAGCCTGCGTGCCACAGCTACTGAAGCCCGCGTACCTAGAGCCAGTGCTCCACAACAAGAGAAGCCACCGCAATGAGAAGCCCGTGCACTGAAACGAAGAGTAGCCCCCATTTGCTGCAACTAGAGAAAGCCCGCGTGCAGCAACGAAGACCCAATGCAGCCAAAAACAAACAAATAAATAAATACATTTTTTAAAAAAGAGAGCATTCATCAACAGATGAATGGATAAACAAAATGTTGTATATCCATACAATGAAATATTATTCAGCCTTTAAAAGGAATGAAATTCTGATACATGCTACAACATGGATGAAGCTTGAAAAAAATTATGCTAAGTAAAAGAAGCCAGAAACAAAAGGACAAGTATTGTACAGTTGCACTTATGTGAAGTGCCTACTCTGGACACAAATTCATAGAGACAGGAAGTAGCATAGAGGTTGCCCAGGCTTGAGGGGGAAAAGTGTACGGGCGTTACTGTTTAATGGGTACAGATTTTATTTGGGGTGATGAACAAGTTCTTGAAATGGATAGCAGTGATGGTAGCACAACAATGTGAATGTAATTAATGCCACTAAATTGTATACTTAAAAATGGTTAAAAAGGATACAATTTATGTTCTGTGTATTTTACCACAATAAAATTTTTTTTTTTAAAAAAGAAGACAGGAAAGCAAATGGAATACCGCTGGTACCAACAGGTGAGAAGGGAAGAACAGAGTCTAGTCCAGGACTGTGGAATCCAGCTGCTGCTGTCACCAGGAGCTCAGCCCCATCTTGGTAGTGGAGGTGGAGGCCCAGTGGCGCAGAGGTCAGTTATCGCAGACTTGCCCAGAGCTGAGAGCCCGTGGAGGGCCTAGCACAACATCAAACAACTCAACAGGGGACCTGGCAAGGCTGAGTGGCAAGGCCAGGGGGAGAGGAAGCAGGCTGGGGCTTGCTTTCTTTCCTTTTTTTAAAATATAAATTTATTTATTTATGGCTGCGTTGGGTCTTCGTTGCTGTGCGCGGGCTTTCTCTAGTCGCGGCGAGCGGGGCCTGCTCTTCATCGCGGTGCGGGGCTTCTCATTGTGATGGCTTCTCTTGTTGCGGAGCACGGGCTCTAGGCGCGTAGGCTTCAGTAGTTGTGGCACGTGGGCTTCAGTAGTTGTAGTTCGTGGGCTCTAGAGTGCAGGCTCAGTAGTTGTGGCGCACAGGCTTAGTTGCTCTGTGGCATGTGGGATCTTCCCAGACCAGGGCTCAAACCTGTGTTCCCTGCATTGGCAGGCGGATTCTTAACCACTGTGCCACCAGGGAAGTCCAGACTGGGGCTTTCTGAATACCATGCTCTGTGTGTATGTGGTGTGTGTGTGTGGTGGGGGGGTGGGGGTGGGGGCGGGGATGTAGAAGGATTGAGGGCAATGTATAAATCATCTTTTAAAGGAGCAGAGAAAAAAGTCAGCTTTCATCTACTCACTCTCCCAAAGTCACTCCATCATCAGCTCAGAGCACATAGGCATCTGCTTAGAACAGGTACAGCTAAGGCCTTCCTGACCCTGATGGAAATACAGGGTGTCCAATCTTTCTAAGGACCTCATATATGATCTCATTGGATCCAACAAACTAAGTGGATACTACCACCCTTATTTTACAGAGAAGAAAACTAGTTAAATACCTTGTCTAGGGTCACACAGTAAAGCAGAGCCAGAATCCAAACCCGAGTTTGGCAAAGGCCACACTTTTCCCACATTATTGCCTTGAAGGTGCTTTCCAGACATGAGGGTTCTTTTTCTCAGGGACCAGTCACCTTTTAAGGTATAGGGCAGTGATCAAGAGCGCAGGCTCTGTGGGCAGGTGGGCCCAAATCCCAGATCCACCACCACTACCTGTTTGACCTTGGGAAAGTTAGTTAATGTCTCTGTTCTTCCATTTTGGCATTGATAAAATGGGGATGATAATAGTAACCCCATTTAAAATATTTCACAAGATTTTGAGATAATTGAATAATCCATGTAAAAGCACACAGTGCTGCCACACAGTAAGCACTCAAATATAATTATTGTGGTTATTCTTTAACACTATCAATCAGCCCATTTCAACTGTTGGGTCTGGAGTCACTAGAGACCTGCTCACCATCAGAAGGTGAGTGGAGAAGCACTGCAGTATTTCCCTTGCTTCTGCTTAAGGAAGAAATGAACACCTTAAGGTCATCCAGACTAATCTCTTTTCCAGTGTTAGAAACCATTCTCTTCTTACTGCTCCCTAAAGCTCTTACTCTCTCTTATATTAAACTGGGATCTAATTTGTGATCTCCGCCATCAAAGTGATTGGCATGCAGTCTCACAATTTTACAACCACCTTTTTTAATAGCTTTTTTTTTTTAATCCCCTTTCAACAGTTGAAGAAGTTGAGGCCCAAAGTCCTATAGTTAACTAAAGTCCTATAGTGGTCAAGCCCGGCCATGAACCCAGGTCTGCCTGGATCCAAAGCTCCTACTCTCAGCTATTATATGGATACTTCTGCATCAGAGAAGAGAGGGAAAGTCTACTACATGGTAGAGCGGAAAGTAGGTGTGGTTGAATTCCAAATACCTGGATTGGAATCCAAGCTCTGTGACTCTGCACAAGTTCCCTACCAACAGCATCTATCATTTAGTGAGCACTAAGCATTTAATGAGCATTGTCATGTGTCAATCACTGTTTGACTTATTTTCACAGATAAGAAAATTGAGGGGCATTTATGCTCAAAACCACAAAGCTCCTAAGTAGAAGAGCCGCCGAGTTTCATTCTCATGCTGCCTGATGCTTTTCTTTTTATTGTGTTTCTCAGAGCCTCAGTTTGTTCATCTTTAGATAGGAATCAATATTCACTCCCATTTAATTCATTCTTCAATAAATGAGTGCTTACTAAGTTCCAGATCTTGTTTTAAGCACAGACATATAGTAATAATAGAAACTGTACATTTTAATGCCGACTTTGTGCCTGGTACTCTTTTGTATATTACATGAAATTATGAGGATTAATGATTCAAAATGACTAACATGACATCTACTCAATAAATGGTAACAGTTATTATTTTCTTCTATATCATAGCCTTAACCTTTTTAAACTGTCACATTTCCTATTGTCTTCATTCTTTTCTTTCTTTCCATTTTCTTCCCCTCCACTAGTTTGGAAGTTATATTATTCCTAATTTTTTAGTGTTAGCCTAGAAATCTTAAGAATCCTAGAATGTATATTTAACTTAAAAACTTCTGATAATCAATACCTTTAACCTCTTCCCAAACAATACTCGGAACTTAGAACACTTAAACTCTACTTATCTTCCAATTTATATGCTATTGTTACTGGCAATTTTAATTACAGCTTCACTTTATTGCTATAAATTAGACACTGTTATTTTTATTTTCTTTGTGAGTAATATTTAGATTTAGCACCATGTTTACAATTTTCTTTGCTTATCATTTTTCCTTGTACCTTCCTTGTGGGTAATTTTTCTTCTTCTTGAACTGTTTCCCTTAGAAGTTGCTTTTGTGGAAGGCCTATTGGTAGAAACCTGGTTTTGTTTGTCTACAAAGGGCCTTATTTTGCCCTCATTCTTGGAAGATTTTCACTGATGACAGAATATTGTGTTAGCAGTTTTTTGCTTCAGAACTTTGAAGATATTATTCCACCATCTTCTCGCTTTTACTGTTGAGGTTGAAAAATCTGTTGTAAGTCTAATTGTCATTCCTTTGAAGATAATTTATCTTTTGGGTTACTTTAAAATTATCTCTGGTGTTTTGTAGTTTCATTATTGTGTGTCTAATGGTGAATTTTATTTATCCGTCTTGGGATTCATTAGGCCTCACAAATATAATGATTATACTTCATCAATTCTTTTTTTTTTTTTTTTTTTTTACTTCATCAATTCTTGACCACTGCTGCTTTAAACATTGTCATACTCCTATTTTCTCTATCATTTCATTATGGAGCATTAATTAAGTGTATATCGGGATCTTTTTACTCTATTCCTGGGGTGGGGAAACTATACAACCTGGGCCAAATCTGGCTTGCTGCCTGTTTTTGTAAATAAAGCTTTATTGGCACACAGCCACATCCATTCATTTATATATTGTCTGTGACTGATTTCATGTTACAACAGCAGAGTTGAGTAGTTATGACAGGGACCATATGGGCCACAAAACCTAAAATATTTACTATGTGGCCAATCTCTGATCTATTTTCTATGCCTCTATACCTCTTCCACATTTCCCATCTTCATCTCTTCCATCTTCCATTGTCTATAATTACTCAGAAATATCTTACAACTCGTTAATTTTATCTTTAGCTGCAAAATACTACTTTAAGCTATTCATTGACATTTTAATTTCTTTAATTGTATTTTTTTCATTTTTAGAAGTTCTCTCTGGATATCTGCCTGGTCAATTGAGTTTCCTGCCCCTGCATCATTCTTTCAATATCCTCCTATTTCTTTTAACATATTAAATATATTTAAAATTTTTCTATATCCAATAACTCCAATGTCTGCAATTTTTGTGGGTCTGATCTGTGAAGTGTTATTTCTGCTGTTCAACTTCATTGGTAATCAGAGAAATGCCAATCAAGACCACTAAGAGACACTATTTACACCATTCAGTGGGCAAAAATTTGAAAGTCTGATGATACCAGGCACTTGAGAGGACATGGACCAACAGCATCTCTTACACTTTACTGGTAGAGGCAGAAGCACTACAAACATATTGGGAACAATCTGTCATTATCTTATAAAGCTGAATGTTCACATACTAAGGCCTAGCAATTCCCTTCTGAGACTGATACCTAGGAGTGACTTGCAGAGAAAAACATGAACAGGAAAGTTTGTGGTAGTACTGTTCATTATGGTGAAAAAGGGTGATAGCTTCACTAATGGAATATTACATAACAGTGAAAATGAATGAACTGCAGCTACACTCAACAGGGACGAATCTTAGTATGATAATATTGAATGAAAATAAGCAAGCCCCAGAAGACTGTACACAGTATATATTTTTAATAAAGAATATGAAGTAAGATTAAATAATATAATTATTTAGGCATACATATGTTTATCCAAAGAATGGTAAACACAAAATTCTGGATAGTGCTTGGGATGGGTGATGAGGTAGGGGATAGCATAGAAAGGGCTTACAGGTGGATGCAAAATATGAGAGTGATCTCATTTGGGGATTGGGTGGTGAGTTTAGGTGTCTTTAACAGGTTATTAAAATACATTAATAACCTATATAAATAAGTAGCAAAAGAGAGACATGCATAAACCAGTGAAGAATAAGTATCATGAACCATCCATTTTTGTGCACCAGAGAAATAAAAGGAAGAAAAAGATAGAGCTAGAGATCAGAGACAGAAGAAAGAAAAATGTTTCCAGTATTTCCGCCAGCAACATTTTTTTAATCTGCATGATCAAAGTCATGGATCTACCAAAAGTTAAGTTAGCAAGACTCTTTTAGATAAGACTTTGTTGTCGATTTTACGGTCTAAAGTTGCCATTTAACAACACAGTCAAAATACTGCATTTGACCATGTTAGCTAGTAACGTATCAACCAATTTAGAAATTCTGATTTTGGGCGTGGTGGGGTGGAGGGGGGGCGGGGGGTGGGGCGGGCGCGGTGTCGGGTGGAGGTGGGAGTAAAGGGAAGCAGGGCAGAGGGCTTATGTGCATTATTCCTCTAGAGACCAGAGAGCCAGAAGGCGGGAGGGGCACAGAAGGAAGGTGGGAGGGAGAAGTCGGCAGTGACCTGGTCCCCCAGTTTGGGTGGGGAGACGTGGAAGAGAGGCATTTCATTTCACAATGGAGGGAGACAGCAACTAGGGGCAGAGGCCTAAGCGCCAGTCTCCTCTTGAATCTAAAGTAAAATAGCTCGGGGAGAACCCCCACCCCTTCCCGCCGAGACTTCCTGGGTCCTCTTGCTGCCACCAACCCCACCCAGACAGGGAGCTCTATGCAGGCTCTGGGCGCGGGAGGCCAGCGATGAGCTCCCGAGCCTCCCGCCAGCACGAAATCCCCGGCCCAGCCTCCACACGCTGCCGCGCCGGCCTCTGTACGGTAGGCGGGCGGAGCCCCAGGGTAGCAGCTGGGCCGCCGTAGCTCCCCGGGCCTCCCCTTCCGCTCGCTGGGCTGGTCTAGCCCTCGCCCTCGCCCTGGCCCGGGGCGGCCGGGTTCCGACGTGTCGCAGCTCGGCTCCCAACGCGCCCGGGCCCGGCCACGGCAGCAGCTGGGGCAGCAAATGCCTCGGCCCTTTCCAAGTCTGGCTCTGCACCAAAGCCCGGGAGAAGGCGGGCGCCTCCACCCCTCCGCCCGCGATTGCTCAGAGGAGGCAGTGACTCACA
Organism: Physeter macrocephalus; assembly: GCF_002837175.3. Lineage (NCBI taxonomy): Eukaryota > Metazoa > Chordata > Mammalia > Artiodactyla > Physeteridae > Physeter > Physeter macrocephalus. The sequence continues at coordinate 41,090,135 of NC_041217.1, forward strand.
GCGCCGTCAGGCCGGGCAGCCCCAGATCCTCCCCCAGGACTCTTGTCCTCCCCGTGCCACACCCCGGGGAGGAATCTCCACCTTTCAGCCTTGGGAACCCTTCCAGGTCTCACCCCGCCCTTCACCTAGCTGCCCTAAACACTCGAGAGCTCAACCCTGCGGTTTCAATGGCTCAGCCGGCTGCTCAGCACAGTTTCCTCCAGAGAGCCCAGTCCCGGCTCTGCTGTGACCTCTGGGCGCAGGGCCGAGCTCCCCACTCTGGCCAGCACGCCCGCTTCACGAATGTTGATTATGAGCGGCTGCATGATGTCAGAGGACAGGGACAAATACTGGGCTGATTCTAGATGTTAGCATCCCAGAGGAAGGGAAGGCTGTGGCAAATCTGAGAGCCTTTGACACAGGACACTATGGTGTGTATGCAGAGTGCATGATCTCTTCAGTCCTCACTTCTCCGCGCTGGGATGAGGCAGAGGTAAAACCGGAGGGCACCCCACACATGTGGGGAACCTGAGCCCTAGAGCAGAGTGTGACCTGGTCAGGGTACAAGTGGGGACTGTGTGGATTCCCTGCACTCAATTTTTCTCGTCTGTAAAATTGAGGGAGTTGAGTGATAGCCCCTTCCAATTCTGATATAATAGGATTCTAGGATTTGTAATCTTAAACACTGGTTCATCTTGACATCCTCAGGAACACCTCTGAAGCTCTAACAGTGTACTTTCACACATGTATAGTGCTTTTAACTTCTCAGAACACTTCTATTTAGATTCTACACTCTCCCCCTAGATTATAACAATTCTCACGGTTAGAAACAAATGACAAATGAGGAAACTGAGGTTCAGAGGTTAAGGGGTTTGCTCAAGGTCACGCTGTTAGCTAGTGGCATGGTCAAGAGTGGAGCTCCATTAAGGGGCTCTTTTTAGTGCCTCTAGAGTTCCAGCTTTTTTACCTACTTTGAGCAAACCATTCACACTTGCTGGGTCTCACCTTCCATCTGCAGCATGGAGAGAACCCACCCTACCTAAGAAAGAGGGCTCAAATTTTAGATGAGCTAGAGAAAAGGCCTTCCAAACCTCAGAGGAGTCACATGAGTGAGGAGGGGCTTCCCTACTCAAGAATCTTCGTTGTACAAAGTACTTTTACATCCATTGTCTCATATGATTCTTGTAATGATCCCTAAGGTATTCAGAATTATATTATCTGATATTTTAAGGAGAATGAAAAGGCTGAAGTTTTGCAGTTGGGTGACACCTGCAATGATAACACCCAGTCTGTTATCTTCCTGTGTTATGGCAGGAGGTTCTGGAGTAACTAGTATAATAACAAAGATTCCTCTATTTCATAATGGAAACCAAAGCATCTCCCTCCATCTTCCTCATCTATCTCCCTAAGATGGCCTAGGAAGGAGGAAGGTACAGGGATGAAACCTCCCTAGGAAGGAGGAAAGTGCAAAGGGGAACCCTCCCTGTGGGCCAGGGGACAAAGTGTTCCACCAAGAGTCACATAGGGAGGTGGCACCAGCTCGTGGATGAACCCAAGACTTCATGTCCCAGCCCTCGAGCCTGCACTGAACAAGTGCCAACATTCTTCAGATAAGCCTATATCCATCATGGTGGTCACCAAGACTCTTTGTCACTCTCAAATGTATACTTGCTGGTTCATGCAACCTCTAAGAGGCTGACATCTTAGGCTTTCATTCCAAAGCATCCTAACTGTTGAGGGGTGTTGAGCTGCCTACCAAAAGCACAGGGACTTTCTATCTCCATCATATGCACTTGACCTTGTCTTTGTCCCTAGCCCTACGTTTGCTAATTTTGGTGGTGGTGACAGCCTCTTGCTCTTCCTAACTCCTTTCTCTCTGCCCCTCCCTGATCTAGTCCTCGATGATTATTTAAAAGACAAAAACAAAAACAAAAAACCCCATTTCTTTTCTTTAAAAATATAGCCCAAGATGAGACCTCCCTGGTGGCACAGTGGTTAAGAATCCGCCTGCCAATGCAGGGGACACAGGTTGGATCCCTTGTCCAGGAAGCTCCCACATGCCATGGAGCAACTAAGCCCTTGCACCACAACTACTGAGTCTGTGCTCTAGAGCCCGTGAGCCACAACTACTGAGCCCTCGTGCCACAACTACTGAAGCCTGCACACCCTAGAGCCCACGTGCCACAACTACTGAGCCCACATGCCACAACCACTGAGCCCGCGTGCCTAGAGCCCATGCTCCGCAACAAGAGAAGCTACCACAATGAGAAGCCCGCGCACCGCAACTAGAGAAAGCCCGTGCACAGCAATGAAGAGCCAACACGGCCAAAAATAAATAAAATTTTAAAAAATAATTGAAAAAATAATAATTAAAAAAATATACAGCTCAAGATAAAATATACTCGGCCTCTTTCACACATACCCATTTAAGAGAAAGAAGGCAGGAAAGCCATGTGGTTCTTTCCAACCAGGGGCTAGTGTGAGAGCAGGAGGAGCCAGCCTCTCTGCCATTAATGAGTAACTCCACTCACAGGTTTATACGGAGCTTGATTTAGGGTGTTCCACATCTTCTTCCAGAGAGCCTGGCCCTTAATGGAGCCTGTGTAAAAGCCACTTTACATTTTTAACTCTCACTTCAAACACAAGTTGGCCTGGACCCTCATGTGGGATCCAGACACACAAGAGGGAAAGAATTTTCAAAGGCAGTTCAAGAATTCCAAGCTTTCTCCCCTCTCTGATCTCTTCATCCCAGGTTCAGACCCCTGTGCCCCACCCAGGTTGGCTCCAGACTGTCAACTTTCAAGTCAAAGGGTGCAGGCAACAGTATCTTTATTTCCCTTCCAAAATCACATCAACCTTTCGCCTCAGGTTGCCTGCTATTATTTGATTCCATGGACCATATTTTTAACTGACTTGTGGCCAGTTTCTTAGGATGTAGGAAAATGCTCATGACTTAGTATTGGGTAAGAAAAAATTTGAATCAGAAACTTGATATTCAATGTAGTCCCAATTTTGTTTTAAAAAATGTTTAGAGTCACCTACATATATAAAAGAATAAAAGAGAATACACCAAAATGTTAACAATTATCTCTGGACTTATGCAAGTCTTACTTATCCCTTAAGAAAAGCATGCAAACCAGAAAGTACGAAAACCAGATTCTGTGAGTGGGTATGCAGGGGATGTTCTGCCTGCTTAGGGTAAGAGAGAGGCAGAGTTGCCTAGGGCTTAGACAGGATAACTAAGGAACTGAGTGAGAAACAGCCCTGACTTACACTGGGGCACAAGTTAGCTTCCAGTTAGACAAGGGACTTTGGGATTGGCCAGCCTTGGGGAGCTCTGAAGTACAGCTGTTTACAGTGGGATTGGCCAGCCTTGGGGAGCTCTGAAGTACAGCTGTTTACAGCAACAGGTGCATGAGATAAGCTGAGTGAATTAACAGGTGAACGTGCACTTCACCAATCTGAATACAGCTGGGATCCTGGGTCGCCTCATGTTGTATTTATTCCAACGGTCTGACCTGTTTTGTGCCCAAAACACTAGTGGACGTTGGACAACAGAAAGAAGTGAAAAGGGAATTGCCACCATTGCCACGGTTCTAAGGTGGAGTCCCAGCCCTCCTCCCCACCCTGTAGTGGCCATGTAAAGTTATACAGAGGTAGCCCCAGGGAGCCTCACAATCTCCCAGCAGGGGTCCGAGGAAAAGGAAACAGGTGAAGTGGGGACAGCTTCCTCAGACAGGCTTAACAATTCTTGGAGGCCAAGTCCCTAAGCAAAGTCTCCTGGGGCACTGGCTACTGTTTCTTTTCACAACCCAGTCACCAACCTCCCAGGAAGATCCCCCAGTCTCTGCCACCAAGCCCAGCTGAGCTGTTACCCCCTCCTAGGTGCCCTTGCCTCCACCCTTAGAAGTTTTGCTTTCCCCATTCTAGGTTTGCAAATTCAAATGCCTACACAGACCAGGCAGGCACAGAAATGAGTGAAGCAGGCTGAGCATTAGGCAGCAGGCAGCAGGGAGAGGAGGAGTCTGTGGCAAACTAGAGAGCATACGCGTGTCTGAATGGGGCGGCAGTTACTTAGTTCCTGCTAACTGTTGCCATGGAAAAAAGGCAGGATTTTTGTCAGACTTCCACTTTTGGAGAAGAGGCAAGAAATTTGGATTTCTATGGAAAATCTTATTTTTAAAATTTGCTAACCAACTCTAAGTAATCTGCAGGGTTGTCTGCGTATGAGGAGAATTGGGAGTTAAAACATCCCTGCAGTATACTTAGGCCAGACTATTCATTTTGCACCTGAACAAACAGCAGCCCCGATCTATCCCCAAAGTGACAGAGCAACTTAAAGGGTTCAAATTCCACATCTCGCAACTTCTAATCTAGAACTCGTTCCTCTAGACCACCCTGCTGGTCATTAGGAGTCCTTCGCAATTATTCAGCATGAGATGATGAAGTGTTGAACAGGGATGGTGACCCTGGGAAGAGAAAAGGTAAACTCTGCTGTGATCTTGACTCTAGTTTACAGAAAAATTTCTATTTGTTTATTCAGTTATTCATCCATCCAACGTTTACAGATCATTCCTTGAACCAAGAGCTGTGCTAAACAATGACTAAACAGAGCTAACGAAGGCACCACTCCTCCCTTCAAGCAGCTCATAGGCTGTGTGTGGGCTAGGCTGATGCTGTAGCCAGAGCCAAAAAAGCTGACAAGTCCCGGCAACCAAACTGCCATAGGCCTCCTCACACGAACTTGGTTAATACTCACAAGCTCACTTCTTCTGAAAGCATCTCCTGTCACTGGATGCCATCCCTGAGAGACAGGGAGGGGGCTGGAGAATCTCCTCCACTCCAAGAGAGCCTGGAGCACTGAAGTAATCCATAGGAAGCAGGAGCAAGAACCCAGCCCCTCACTGCCAAGCCCCTTCCAGCTCAGGGAGGGCAAGTTCTGGCTCATACATTACCTTGGCCAAGCTGCCACTTCATACCAGCTAAAGTTTCTGTGGGTGCGTAGTGGGCAGAGAGGAGATCCCAGACTGGGACTCTCCGGCCTGTTTATTTTTCAATATTTATTTATTTATTCATTTATTTTTTGCTGCGTTGGGTCTCTGTTGCTGTGCGCGGGCTTTCTCTAGTTGCGGTCAGCAGGGGCTACTCTTTGTTGCGGTGCGTGGGCTTCTCATGGCGGTGGCTTCTCTTGTTGTGGAGCACGGGATGTAGGCTCACGGGCTTCAGTAGTTGTGGCTCGCGGGCTCTAGAGTGCAGGCTCAGTAGCTGTGGCACACGGGCTTAGTTGCTCTGTGGCATGTGGGATCTTCCCCGACCAGAGCTCGAACCTGTGTCCCCTGCCTTGGCCGGTGGATTCTTAACCACTGCCCCACCAGGGAAGTCCCCCGGCCTGTTTATTAAGTAGCCTGCTTGATTCCAGTGGCAGCTGGCAGATGATCTGCGTGATAGCAATGGCATCCTTGGGCCACAGCTTCTACAACCAAGTAGAGCGCTGTCACCCAGTCTGGCTCCCTGCATCAACAAGAGATTTCCTGGCATGGCTCTTACAGTATACCTCCCGGGGGAGGAATGCAAGGCAGGAGCAAATAAGGTGAGGTGACTGTAGCCCTCCACCTGCCACTCTGCCTTATTTTGCCAGGACTCTTGCTGTGCAAGGATCAAGCACAATCTTGGAACTGGCACTGAGAGGGTAACCTGCCATGTGGAAACGATGGAGTCCCCAGTCAGCCCCTAAAGCCCTTTGGTGGAGAGTTGCAGGAAGCTGGGGCCTTCTGGGCCTTTCAGTTACCTGGACACAATGGGCTATGACCCTTTTATAAAGGTACTCAGCCCAAAAGTTAGCAGGGAGCAGGTGGGCAGGCTTGTGGGATCCATGGAGAAGGAAGGGAGAACTAGAAGGATGGAAGAGGAAAAACTGAAATTCAACGAGGACCTACTATGGGCCAGGCCCTCAGAACATGCAGCACTCTTTATTAATATGTTATCCTCTTTTTTCAGAGAAAGTTGAGTCCAGTCACATGGAAAAATTTGTCCATGGTCACAAGGATGGCAAGGCAGACTTGAACCCAGTTCCGTTTGACTCTCCCAAATCTGGGATTGGGAAGGTTGTCTGGGTGATTGAAGACAGAGGGCATTGCTATAGAGAAGGGCATGGGAAGAGATTCAGGATTTGGTAAACTCTGGACCCTGGGGCTGAACACCCAATGGAAATTAGCATTATTTTCTCTAGGGATAGAGGAGCTTGGCATCCTATTTCCTGTTCCAGTAAGTGAATTTTCCAGTGTTTGGGAAATCTCCTTTCACCTGCTCCCTTCACAGGGCTAAGTGTCTTAGGTCAGATGTACAGGACAGGAGACACAGATGGATATAGGGCCATACTTTCCTTTGGACTCCTCCATGTTGAGGGACTGTTCCTAATGTCTCCCATCAAAGTAGAGTTGAGTAGGGATCAGAGGCACACCCAGAAGGTTACCTCAGTTATTTCAGTGGCCCATCCTCTAACAGTTAGAATATTACCCTTTTCCCTCTGACCATGGGAAGCCCAGGAGTGCAGAAGATACTAAAACAAAATCCACTCAATGATTTTTTTAATTGAGCACTTACTATATGCCACATACTATTTTAGGTGGGATACATAAGTGAACAAAAAGACTAAGATCTTTGCCCTCATGGAGCATACATTACAGCAGGATCAACGTAAAATATCTTTTTTTTGGTGAGTCTTGGTTAACAGAAAGGGTCTTAGTGTCAGACAGGCCTGGGTCAAATATCAGCCTAGCCCTAACTTAGCTTGCTGAGTGTTCGCTTTCTTATCTATAAAATGAAACAATGACACATTGTAGGGATATTGTAAGGATAAAAGATAACGTACATAAAATGCCTGGCATATAGCAGAGTTCAAAAATGGTATTCTTATTTTTCCAGGCCACCTGAACATGCAGATTCTGGGACAACTCACATGCTCTCTTCTTTAGGGGCTGCATGCAGGGCATCATCTCCATGATGTCCTTAGTGACAGTCCAGTGTGGTAAAGAGCATACTTGGGTTTGCATCTACCTAAGGTCAAGGATTTCCCCTCTAGAAACATCTGCTTCCACCCATAGCCCCTGTTGAAGGGATAGACCTGGGTGGTCATGATTTGATTCGTCCACACTCTCCTCAAGCGGGCCACGGATAATTAGCAGGGGTGGACATTGGACCTGAGCCGGAAATCGGCATCTCGTGACATTTGGATGGAGAAACTGAGTTAATTTACTTTGGAGAGTTAGGCAGGAAGGTCATATTGGAGAAACTGAGTTAATTTACTTTGGAGAGCTAAGCAGGAAGGTCATATCAATTTGGAGATCAAACCTGTTGCTTGGTGAACCGCAATGGGTGCTGTGCATGTGGACCAGGAGGCAGAGAAGAGAGTGCTAGCAGCTGCAGAGAAAAGACGCGGTCCACCGGGCGCTGCACTGCCTGCTGCTAATCCTGTGATATTTCTCTGTAACCTCCTAAAGCCCCCTTTTACTTGTGCTTCTTTGGGTTGGTTCTGTTCTGCAACCAGATGATGTCTAAGACAAATCCAGTACCTGTCTCATAAGGTGGTTATTGTGACATAATTTGAAATCGGCGTATTTAGTCGACATTCAATAAATGCTGTCGAATCTCTCCCTGTTCTTGTCAATCACTCAGTCATTCAGCAATGGAAAGAGGAAATTCAGAAATGGCCTACACTTGGGTTGCACCTCAGCCTGTGTTTTATGAACATCTTTACTAATCTGTAAAATGAAGATAATACTAGTATTACTTCATTGTCTACTAAGAATATTAAATGATGGGACTTCCCTGGTGGCATAGTGGTTAAGAATCCGCCTGCCAATGCAGGGGACACAGGTTCGAGCCCTGGTTCAGGAAGCTCCCACATCCCGCGGAGCAACTAAGCGCCTGAGCCACAACTACAGAGCCTGCACTCTAGAGCCCGTGAGCCACAACTACTGAGCCCGCGTGCCACAACTACCGAAGCCCACGTGATTAGAGCCTGTGCTCCGCAACAAAGAGTAGCCACCACAATGAGAAGCCCGCGCGCCGCAACTACAGAAAGCCCGTGCACAGCAACGAAGACCCAACGCAGCCAAAATAAATAAATAAATTAATTAATTAAAAAAATATTAAATGAGATAATCCAAATTTAATACCTAGCACATAAATAATGGATGTTAGCTCAGACTATTACTTCTACTGTTGTTATTATTTAAGATGCAACAAGTGTTGTTTTAGATCTTGATCTAGGCAAGGAGAGAAGACACGGTAAGAGCAGAATCTGGAGTGGACAGTGAGAGATCAGAGAAGGATGTGCTGGCAAGTGGTGTCAAACGACTGGGCAGTAGAGGGGACCGACATGCGAACTGGAAAATGAGAAGGGGGGCACTGGAATAATAAGCCTTACATACATCCAGCACTTTAGCGTTTACCCAATGCTGTCATCTACCGTATCTCATTTGTCCATCACAACACTCTATAGGGTAGATAAGGAAAGGTGATATTATATACACGTTATAGATGGGAAAACTGAGGTTCAATAAAGATGTGTATAGCATGTATCAACTGAATCTAAATCCACTCTTTTATCCTTCAATATCACACTGCCAAGTAGGGCGGAAGGGCTGAAATGAGAAGTAAGGATTGGAGGAGAAACTGGAGGGTTTCCCTTGAAGTTTATTTTTTCATTCCGAGGTTCCATTCAGATGGAACTCTGCACATCCCGGCAACAGAATGTCTCTGCCCCATCAGATTCTGAGAACATAAGCAGGGGGTTACAAAGTCAGGTGACCCTGGGGTGACAACCCAAGGACTGGGTATACCAGGCTGGACAAACACCCAGCTCCAGCACCAGGCCCTGGCCCAGAAGGCAAAGGACAAGGGCAAGTCCTTCATCATCAGGCCACAGTCTCATTGGTAACACAGGGGTGCCTCTCCCAGCTCAATCCTTCATGGAATCTAGGCCTTATCTTCCTGAGTTTGGGGGTTAAAGGTATTCTCCAAGAACACAAATGCAAGTTCTCTGGAACACTGCTAAAATCAGAGTTTGCTGTGGGCGCCCAGGCTCAGGATACTTGTCCTTGAGCTGAAAGTAGGTGATTTTTAGTCCTTCCCTGCCTTCTGGATGCCACTTCTCTCCAAATACTAACATAGCGCCTGGCACACAGTTTGTGCTTACTTTGTGTTTGTTGAATGAACAAGTAAATAAATAAGCAAATGAATGACAGATTGGCTCTGGCAATAAAATCGATCTGTGCTGTCCCATTACAGTGGCTCAACCCTGCTGATTCTTAGCCCCCAAATCAGAGCCCCCAGCCAACCTGGGTTAGTCAGCTGCCAAGGAAGAAGTGAAGGTCAGAGCGCTTTCCCTCCGCACTCCTTCCGAGAGGCCGCATCCTGAGAAAAGGGCTGGGCTGGGGACACCCAGGCAGAAGGAGGTCCTTTTCCAGGACTTCTGCTTCCCCTCTCCATTATCCTGCCTCTGCCAGCTCAAGGCCCAGCTGCCTGGGAGGGGCTGTGGAAGAAAACCAGGTCCATCAGGAGCTACACAGTCATAAGGGTGGTGCCAAAAGTGCTTCTCCTTTGCATATTCTCTAGTCCTAATGACCTTAATTGTTAATAATAGCAGCAACAATAGCAATCACAGCACAGCGCTTTTATGGTTTCTAGCATCTTTCTTCCAAAAAGCTTCTAGCACATGACCTCATCGTGTCACACGTCATTCTAAGAGGGGCTGGAATAATTCTCCCAGTTACATGGATAGAGAAATCGGGTACCAGTGTGGTTTGGTATTGATCTGGCTCACGCAGTGATGCACTGAGGGGCTCAGGGGCCCAGTCACAGACTTGGAGTGGGGAGAACTGGGCTTGGCCTCCAACTAGTCTGGTGTCCTTGGGCAAGTCTCTAGTTTTCAGTTGTCTCACTTGGGATAAAGGGAAATTGGACCATTTCTCCAACTCTATCCATCTCAAATGCCTGGCTCAATAAAATGAGCTACCCCCCGCCAGCCCAAAGCCTGGTGACTGACCTCCCCTGTACCAAGGTCAGAAAGCCCCTGGAAGTTTGGATGTTAGCTCTGCCTATCCTAGCATCCTAACAGATGTCCTATGAGTGCTCCCCACAAAGAAGGTTGTAGTACAGACGGTGGGGAGAAAACATCAAAAAATCATCCTAATGGTCCATAAGCACCAGGAGAGCAGGCAGGTAGCAGGCTGCTGCTGAGGCCAGATGCCATCCTGCTTGAGATCCAGGTGCTGGCTCAGACAGAGGGCTGGAGGCATTTCAGCAGGAGGGAGCAGACAGCCTCCCTCACCTGCCAGAGCATCTGACTCTCCACGATGCTGAATGTCCTCAGCCAGATGCAGCAGCACAACGCTTCCTCCCAATCTACCCCCACCCCCATCGTCTCCTTCACCAAAGCTATTTTCTCTCCTCATTCAAATCCTGTTTGGCAATCACCTCCCCCAAGAATAATTTTCAGGTGAGCCCTGCCAAATTCTGGTCCCCACATTCCCTCTAATACCCTTTCAGCTCCCGTATCACTTGCCAGATGAGGCTTCAAGGGTGTGTCCCCGCTGTTGTCTGCCACTAGAGGGGGGGAAAAATTAGATGGATATTTCCTATTTCCTCCTTTCTTAGTTTCCTCCATTCTCAATTCCCAAGATATGAAGCAGGGCATTCAGGGCACAGGAATAGTGGACTACAGATGGACAGCACTCTCCTCTCTACCCATGGGCAGCTGCCCCGGCCAGTTACCAGAAATGCTAATGCTGAAATCCCAACCAGAGTCTGGATAAGGGCTCGGCCAATGTTGTCCACCTCCAGGGCCGAAAGTCTGGATTGAGAGGTAGGACAGGCCGGCCTAGCAACTGGTAGCTTTACCCAAATTTCTCCAAACCCGATCCACTATTCAGATGAAAATCTCATCTCTCCATCCCATGACACTGACTGTAGTTCCTGATTTCCAATATCTAGTAATATTAATATTATGTTGAATCATATTAAATTGCCTTTTATAGGTTAAAAGCAGTTGCAAACTGCCAATTTCATATGGTTGGACCTAATAACTCTTTGGGGGGATCATGTTCCTTAGGAGATAGTAAACTACCTGAAGGCTTGGATTTCTGTATCTCTAGCTAATCTTTCTTTCTCTAGCTTAGGACACAGCAGAATCGTGGCCTTAGAAGGTGTTGAGTAGGTACTCAATTGAACTTACAGACAGGTGGAGATGGGGACTCTAAGAACCTGTTCTAGTCCCAAAACTTGAGGGTGTGGCTGTCCACAAGGCAGATCTTTTTAGGTCTCCTTATGTCTGGTCATCCTGGGAAGAAGGACGGAACTTAGCTACAGGCTGTTACATTGTGCTAGACTACGATAAAGAGCTTGGTTCGGGTGTTGAGAGTTTTGCCTCTTTGTACAAAAAGAGAATCTTGAATCAGATATGCCTGTTTAGGACTTCCCTGGTGGCGCGGTGGTTAAGAATCCGCCTGCCAATGCAGGAGACACAGGTTTGAGCCCTGGTCCGGGAAGATCCCATATGCCTCGGAGCAACTAAGCCCGTGAGCCACGACTACTGAGCCTGCGCTCTAGAGCCCTCGAGCCACAACTACTGAAGCCCATGTGCCTAGAGCCCATGCTCCGCAACAAGAGAAGCCACAGCGATGAGAAGCCCGCGCACCACAACGAAGAGTAGCCCCCGCTCACCACAACGAGAGAAAGCACGCACGCAGCAACAAAGACCTAACATAGCCAAAAACATAATAAATAAGAAATAAATAAATTAAAAAAAAAAAAAAGAAATGCCTATTTGTCCAAGCTTGGTTTCAATTTATAGTGGGGGAGACGAAGGCCCAGAGACATCACCCACCTCTGTCAAGGTCACACAGTAGTCAAAAGCCCAGATCACCAGTTTTCTTTTTTTTTAATAAATAAATTTATTGATTTATTTATTTTATTTATTTAATTTATTTATTGGCTGCGTTGGGTCTTCATTGCTGCTTGCGGGCTTTCTCTAGTAGCAGGGGCTACACTTTGTTGTGGCACGCAGGCTTCTCATTGCGGTGGCTTCTCTTATCGTGGAGCACAGGCTCTAGGCGCACGGGCTTCAGTAGTTATGGCACGCGGGCTCAGTAGTTGTAGCTCGCAGGCTCTAGAGCGCAGGCTCAGTAGTTGTGGCTCAAGGGCTTAGTTGCTCCACGGCATGTGGGATCTTCCCGGACCAGGGTTCGAACCTGTGTTCCCTGAATTGTCAGGTGGATTCTTAACCACTGTGCCACCAGGGAAGTCCCATGATCACCAGTTTTCTGACTCCCAGTCCCATGTTCTTCTGGCAGGCCTGGCAGTGCATGAGAACAAACTCCTCCCTGTCTGGCCCCTTTCAACTTCCTGGCTTCTGCTCTTTCAGCCTCCCTAAGCAAGACAGAAGGCGAATTGACTAAAGGATCAAGAGCCCTCTCCTACATGAAAAAAACCCTGAGTCACACAGGGCCTTAGTCCCAGGGTTTTCAGGGAGAAAAGAGAGGGGGAGAGAGAGATACGCCTCCTGGAAACCTGATATCTCCCTAGAGCTAGGACCAGGCTGAAAAGGCAGTGGTGGACAGCACAGTAATTTGGGTCAGTGACAGTGCAGCCGCTATGCAGGCTCCAGCAAGGGAGGATCTAGGAGCCCTTGCTTAGCCCACACATGAAGGCTCAGGGCAGGCACAGCTGGCTTCTCTCAGAAGCACCTCATTATAGAATTCAGAAGGGATGTGAAAGGTTGGTCAGAAACAACTTCTGGACTGTTGGTGGATTCCTCCTCTTACAATTGGGGACCCTCCTCAAAAGGCAGGTGGGTGATTCTGGAAGCCCTCAATCCGTAGGCTTCCTCAGCTGGCCCATGGTATTGTGGGGAAGTGCCTGCTTCCACCCGTTGCTCCTGGCCCGCCCAGCTGCCCAGCCCACTATGCCCCAGCTGCTCCCACCCAGAAAGAAAAGCCTGATGTTGACAGCAGTGAGAGTGAAAACAGAGACTCCCCGGGGAGGGTGGCGAGTGGGGGCTAGAGAGCTGAGAAAAGATGCCCCGTTTGGTCCGTTGGTCCAATAGTGAGGGCAGTCTAGGAATCTGGGAGTCCTTCCTAGCATGTACTTCTCTCCATACCTTGGTATTAGGAAACATTTCAAATTTGAAACGTTGAAAAAAATAGTACAATAAACAACTCCAGACCCTTCACTTAGATTCACCAATTGTTAGCATCTTGTATGCCCTCTCTTGAGGTATATATATACATTTTTTTGCTGAACCATTTGAAAACCACTTGCAGACACTGTGCCCTTGAATACTTTTTCATAAAGACATTCTCCTATAAAACCATTGTCATGACCACTAGCACACCTTTAAAGATTAACAAAAATTACATATCATCTAATATCTATATTAAAAATTCCCCAATTGTCCCAGAATGTCTTTTATGGTCTTTTTTTTTTTTTTTTTGACCCAAGATCCAATTAAGTTTTCTGCATTGCATTTGGCTATAATATCTCTTTAGTTTCTTTAAATCTAGACTGGTTTCCGCCTCCCCACCCTTTTCCCCAAACACATAATTTTAATGTTTTTTTTAAATGAATTCACTTTTTTGAAGTCTCAGTTGCCATGTCGGATGGCTCTCATTCTACCCCAGCAGATGCTTTTTTTGCTTTTTTTTTGTTTTTTGGTTGATAACATCCAGAGATGCCTGCTTTATTTCTTACTAGGTGATTGCGTTTCAGGCTGATGACATCAAATAAGTCTAATTACCAACTAATTTTGTACCTCTGAACACCTATGAGATTAGCTAAAACACTACCCACCCCCCAAGAAAGTGACCATACCAACTGCTTGTAAGGATGTAGAGCAAATGGAATTCTCATACAGTGTTGGTTCAAAATGGTACAACCACTTTGGAAAACAGTTTGGCAGTTTCTTATAAATTATAACCCTAAAGAAGTGAATGATGTTCCCACAAAAACCTGAATCCAATGTTTATAGCGAATTTATTCACAATCTCCAAAAATTTAGACACAACCCAAATGTCCTTCAACTAGTGAATGGATAAACAAACTGAAACAATGAACCACTACTCAGTAATAAAAAGGAACACACTCCTGAGACACACAAGAACATGGGAAGATCTGAACTGTGTCATGCTGAGTGCAAGTCAGACACAAAAGACCACATCCTGTGCAATACCATCGATAGGACATTCGGGAAAGGCAAACACCGTGGTTCAGTATCTCATGGCGGTGATTATATGATGATCACTTTTGTCCAAACTCATAGAACTGGACACCAAAAAGTGTGGCTTTTACCACACAGGAATGGTTAAAAAGTGAATAAATTTGTTAGAAGGATATTTAAAGAAAAATATTGTAAGGCTATTACAGATATGTCTTAAAGAATCACCTTGTGCACACATGTTTTTGTATTTGTGAATGTGCATTTTCTGGATAAATTTCTAGAAATAGGATTGCTGGGTAAATGCACATGTTGTTTTGTTAGATGTTGCTCACTTGCTCTCCATAGGGGCCGTACTAATTTGTACCCCTGACATTGATTTTGCAACCTAGGTGGAAGATCATAGCAAGATGCTAAGAAGTGTTCTGAGCTGAGAGTTACCCTGAGCTTACCTGAGAGTCCTTAACCTCCCCACCAATAAACACACTACCCCAAGCTCCCTCTGTCCTAGCAATCCAGCAAGAAGGCAAAAGCAAAGGAATCTCACGGATTTCATTGCAGTCCATCTCCCTGAGTTATCCCAAAGATTTCTCTACTTAACTTGGGAAAACAGAGCAGAGAGAAATGATGAGGCAGAAGGCTGCAGCCAGAGAAGAACTAGACTGAGGAGAGTCCAAATTGAGGGAGGGACCCTCGCCCCTTGACACCTATGTTCTCACCTCCCTTTTCTCTCCTTTGGCCTCTCTGCTACCCCCCCCTCTCCCAACACAAATTGCCTCCAAAAACTCCTCCCCTGACTGGGAGTCCTTGGCTCTGGTTCTAACTAGGTCCTGCCTGGTTTCCCTCCTCAGCCTGCGTTTATGTGGGCTGAACACAGAGGACTGGCTTAAGGTGGAGGCAGAAGTCCCTGTCATTTGTTTTAACATGTGCAGAGGAAATCAGTCAGTGGAACAAGAATGGCTCATACAAGGGAAAGAGGAAAGAGGAGACAAAGAGAGATGCTGGGAGAGGAAGCAGAGTACAAAACATTCCACACAAGCCTTTTGGACTCCAGCCCCGGGGCCAGCTTTATTCCTCTGACCCATTCTACAGAAGGGGGAAATGAGTGGGGAAAGGATGTCACCCCAGTTGACTCTGCCCAGGTGTTCTCCTTCCTTGTGACCCAGAGACCTTGCCTTTCTCATCTCTCCCTCCTTCTCACCTCGACCCACAAATACCAATCAGAGATGACAGAAGTCAATGCATGCATGTCTGAGGAGCAAGGAACTGGCTGGAAGAGAGCCCTGTCTCAGGGTAGGCTGAGGGCAAGAGGTCAGAGGGCGGGAAGAATTACTCCGGGGGAAGGCAGTGAGGCCTAAGGTAGGGCATTCCTCTTCAAAGTTAAACCAAATACCTGTGTCAACCTAAGCCAAACATGATTCTTCAAGTCCTGGGACCAAGAATGAACAACCTCCTTTCCTCCCTCCAAGGCTTTGGTGGATCTGGAATGCCCTAGATGGGCAGGCCTTATCCCTTTCTCTGGGTGCTGGGTCCAAGGCCAGGAGAATAGAAAAAAAGAGAAAAGGGCCCATGGGGGTTGCTGAGAGAAGCTATATTCTTGAATAAGAGGCAGTTTCCTGTGTAATATTTGAACTGCTGGGTCAGTGCTGGGCTGAGTGGCCCAGGACCCCTCTTCTTTTCAAGAGGCTGCGGTCAGAGTGGGAAAGAGTAAGGCTCCCCCTTACCCTTGCTCAGGGACCCCTGCCCCTCCCCCACACCACCTGACTTCTGGCGCTCACACCTCAGGCAAACTGCGCCAGTTCTGCCCCTAACTGCGCCCTCCTTTTTTGACTTTCTTCTGACACCAAAAGCCGTAGAAATCCCACAAATCTGACTCAGCACTCCCTCCCACCATTACTGCGGGAGCAAGCTTTCCACCTTGCAGGGGGGGAACCGAAGACCACAGGGCAAGCTAGGAGTCAGCCCGGATGAGGTTGAGCCCCAGATCTGCTGATTCCCAGATCCCCCAAAATGCCACCTCCTTCTTCCAACATTGACCAAGCGCCTAGGTGCTAGGAATCCCAGAGGTAAAAACGAGCTGTGTTCCTTCGAGTTGACCTTGAATCCAGCCAGGGACACGGAGATGGTACCTGGTAGTGGAAGGAACCGAGGCTCAGCACGGCCCCAGAGGCAGGAAACCTCCGCTCCAGCTCCGAGCGCCCGGTGCAAGGAGCACTCAGATTCCCGCAGAGACCGAGGGTGGAGCGGCGCTGCAGGAGTGGCTGCGACCGGGCGTGGCCGCAGAGCCGCCGAGGGGAGGAGGCAGAGGGTGTGAGGCAGCACCGAGCCCGCCCCGCGGCCCCGGCGGGAAGGGAGGGGGCTGCGGGGAGTTCCCCCCCACCGCTCCACCCACCCACGACTCAAGGCCCCCGGACAGGCTCCTCGGTGCGCGCCCTGCTTCTCAAGGAGAAGTCGTCCCGAGCCTACCAGAATCTACCCCTAGTCAGAGCACTGAAAACGGGAAGGTCGGCTGCAGGAACGGTGGGATTATGGGCCCCCAGAATGGGAGGGCGCAGGCAGGAGGGTGGCGGGCGGTGTGATTTCGGGGTTGTACCTCTGCAAGATGGTGGCAGGAAGGATGGGGCTCCCGGGCAGAAGCAAAGAAATGGGTTCTCCTCCCTGGCTTTCTACAGAACCAAGGCAATGGATCCTGTCATGGGTCCCCTGACCACTGGGTAAGGCCTCATTCCCTTCTCCAGCAGAATCTAGGGAGAGAGGAGCTGTCTGTCCTTGGGTGCAGGCGGTTCAGTCATCCAAAACCTCAGGATGAAAACTGGTTCCTGTTGCTTCCCGGCCCCCATTTCTGCTATCCTCCAATTCTTTTGCTTCCTTCTTTCCAGTTTCTAACCTCTTGCCTTTACCACTCTTCCAGCCAAACTAGCTGGGGCAGGGGGCAGGTGCTTCTTTTCCACGCACACCCCCCTCCCCAGCTTCGGTACAGGACCCACTTCATAGAGCACCCTTTACCCCTTCCCAGAGTCAGCTTCCCAAGGCCACGACCCCTAGCCAACCAGCGAGGGAACCCAGCTCCACTACTCTTCCTGGCTTCCTCCTTCTCTTAAACCTTCCCTCACCCAGCTCCTCCTAACCCCTTAGGTCCCTCTCCGTGGCCTGTTGCAGCCTAGGGTGACCCAGGTCTCTTCCCTTCTTTCCTAGTAAAGAGGGCCTGGAGCTGAGGGAGCAGAAAGGGGGGGGAGGGGCTCCAAATAGGAAGGACCAGAAGGGGCAGCTCTGGGGAGAGGCTCAAGGAGGGAGAAGAGGCTCTTAAGACTGCCTGCCAGACACCCCACCCAGAGGAGGAGGTAGCCTGGTAGAGTGGGATTTTACTTCCCCTCCCCCAGTGGTGCCAGTTGAGTGCCCGCCTATTTCTTCAGCTGAGATTCCCCCCCTACCAGGCTGGCTGGCACCGAGTGCAAGTTATTGTAAGTCCGGCAGGAATGCCCACGAGGGTACTGTCTCTGGCCAGCAGAGTGCCCACTCTCTCCCAGGATGTGGTTAGCCACTCTCGCATCCCCCGCACCCTGCAAGAGAAGAGTGGTGGATCCTTCAGTGAGATGGAAGAGTGTGTGAGGCTGGACTCATCTGGAAAGGATGCCAGCCTGCCTCTTCCACACCAAGAGCAAGCCAAGTGTTTGAGTGAGTATGTTTGTGGATAAAAGCAGGAGGGGCAATCCCAGCCTTAATTTATAGCTCTTCAGCAAGACAGCGCAGAGGCCCAGGATGCTCAGGGACCCTCCCAAGGATGCCTGTGGCCAACCCCCAACCACCAAACACTCACCAGCCCCACAGTCACCAGCCTTGAAATTGCAAACTTTCCAACTTCACCTCTTCTCCCCTTTGGGAACAGCTATATATGGGGCGGTGCCCTCAGAGACACTCATACAGTTGGTTCTTGACTCTCCGCACACACTCAAACAACAACTGAACAACAACGGTACGAGGGAACTCCCAGCTTTTTCCACGACTAATTATAGACGTGAAAGTCTGAGGATGTTTTGCAAGCGGTAGAGAGAAATTGCTGAGGTTTCTCTACAAAGCCAAGGAAATTTAATTTGTACATTCCCCTTCCCTACCCCCAACTTCTCCTAGCTCCTACCCTCCAGCCATCCCCCCCAGTGAGCCCCTCTTTCAGTCCCCACTGGTGTCCCTCCTTCCTGCTGAAGATTTCATACTCTTTTTTTTTTTTTTTTCCGTTTTTCTTTGGTGCTTTCAAGAAAGGGAACAGACCCGGAAAATATTTTTGCAACAGTTTTCCATTCTGCGTCTCATTCCCAAGCCAAGGGGGAGGGGGAGGGCAGGAACGAATGGGGGAAAACAAATGCTTTTTCCAAAAGCTCAATTTGGGTATGAAGAATACAGTCCCTCCACTTCCCTACACCCACAGCCCAGGAACGACAAAAACTAGTGGGCGGGGGTGGAAAGGAGAAATCACTTGTTTGATTATACGGTTTCTAAGAGCTGAATCTAGGAAGGAAATACAGTATTTGACAAATCTGTGCACACACACACACACACACACACACACACACACACACACACTCCACTTCCCTACACCCACAGCCCAGGAACGACAAAAACTAGTGGGCGGGGGTGGAAAGGAGAAATCACTTGTTTGATTATACGGTTTCTAAGATCTGAATCTAAGAAAGAATTTCAGAAATTTATAAACACACACACACACACACACACACACACACACACACACACACCCCTAAACCCAGTCGCAAGAAATATGCTAGTCAGAGGAAATTCAGGGAGTTTTAGAAGCCATTGAGAGGAAAGAAAGAAACTAAGTTTACAAATCAAGATTCAATTCATTTTCTGCAAGCCTACCTCTCTAGCAAAGATCCAGGCTTCTTCACGCGGGAATCTCCCTCAGGCTTTCCATGCACAGGGGTAGGGTGGGGGTGACCACCCACCGGTCCAGTGTGGCAACCACGCCGGAGATGCTGGCTGGTCTCTTCTGCCTTTCCAGCCACGACCAGGGAGTGGGCTGGGTCTCCTCCCCCGGCCCTCCCAAAGGGAAGGACCTCTCAGGTTTCTGGAAGGAAAGGGTGCAGGGGAGCTGGGCTGGTGTCTCTGGTCTTACTCTCCTCGGAGGGGTGGTTCCCCAGGAAGTTCGTGCCCCTTTTCAACCCCCAGCTTTAGACGGTTTCAACAGCAGAGCTTTCTTGAGAAAATGCTTGTCATGGCAACAGCTCCAGCCAACTCGGGCAGACTCTGGCTCACCAGCCCGGCCGGAGCGGGAGGAGAAAGGGGAGGAGCGAGAAACGGAACGGGGGTGGGACTTGGCGAGAGGCCAGACCATTACTCCACTGTTAAGGTGGCTCGATTGTGAGCTGCGGCTGCTTCCTGGTTTGTTTTAAGGCGGAATGGGGGAAAGAAGGGGAGGAATCCTCTTTCCTGTGGAGTTTCCTCCCCGCCCTTTCTCACCCTTGTTGAAAGCAAAGTAGCGTGTGGGTGGAGCGGGAGTGGATGTGGGTGGCGGTATTCAACTGTTGCTGGGTGGAGGGAAAAAGGAAGCTTCTGCAGGCGGTTGGCTTCCTGCAGCTCCTCTCAACCTCTTACTCACTTAGAGCCAGGACCCAGAAACCCAAGGTGTCTGCGAAAACTTGGCCTTCCCCTGCCACCTTCCTTCCCCTGTCTGAGTAGGGGGCCCACTGGAGAAGGCGAAGGCATTGCTTTGGATGCACACACCTGTTCACCGCTTTGCTTATACACACACATTAGTACACAGCCCTCACCCAGATTTCATACACACACTCTCCCAGGTCACATTTTGCTCCGTCTTGTCTCTGTACCCACAACCACAGTGCATGAAAATAGCTGCCTACTTTTTTTTTTTATTATTTAATATTTATTTATTTGGCTGCTTCAGGTCTTAGTTGCGGCACGTGGGATCTTCGTTGGGGCAGATGGGCTTCTCTAGCTGCGTCGCGCAGGCCCCAGAGCGCGTGGGCTCAGGAGTTGTGGTGCACGGGCTTAGTTGCTCTGCTTAGTTGCTCTGCTTAGTTTCTCTGCGGCATGTGGAATCTTAGTTCCCCAGAGTTCCCCCGACCAGGGGTCAAACCCGCATACCCTGCATTGGAAGGCGGATTCTTAACCACTGGACCACCAGGGAAGTCCCAATAGCTGCCTACTTTTGAGTTCAACTATGTGTGGGCTATGGCACCAGAAGCTTTGTATATATGGTTTCTAATGCTCATGGCAATCTTGAAGGGTCTTATTGTCAGGGGTCAAACCCGCATACCCTGCATTGGAAGGCGGATTCTTAACCACTGGACCACCAGGGAAGTCCCAATAGCTGCCTACTTTTGAGTTCAACTATGTGTGGGCTATGGCACCAGAAGCTTTGTATATATGGTTTCTAATGCTCATGGCAATCTTGAAGGGTCTTATTGTCTTCATTTCAGAGTTGAGGAGATTGAGGATCAGTGACTCGCCCAAGATTACACACCTGGTAAATAACAGAGCAAGGATGCAAGGCCAAGTCAGACTGACTCCAAAGCCTGTGTACTCTCCTGCACTTGTATCATGTTCCGGCACACATTTCCATTTTAGTTTGCACACACTCAGACATCCATGCACACTTCTACATAGACTATAAAGTGTTATTCACACCCCGCAGCCACACACCCACCAGCATTGTGCAACAGTGCCACTCCTAGATTTTGCCTGAAAAATTCCGGCTTTCAGGTGCAAACATGCACCATCAACTGGTTCTTGCTGCATGTCTTCATTGACTGATATATTCCCACACCTACCTCAGCAGGCGCATACACACATACACACACACACACACACACACACACACACACACACTCATACGCTAATGGAAGGCAGGTTAACGCACACCTCAGAGGTTAGAGTTGTAAACTATGCTGAGAGAAGGTGACTGGCCACAACTTCAGGGTTTGGGAAGAGACCTCTTTGACCCTCCCATCCTAACTCAACACCTCACACCACACCTGTCCTCCTTTGCCATCCGACCTCCCTACCCTGGGATGAACAACCATGTGCACATGGAGAAACAGAGTTGTGGATTAGACACAACTGGTTTCCCTCGGCCTATTAACACCCTTCCCAGTGTCCTAACACTGGGGTCCTTTCTTTCCTCTCTTTATTTTTCTATCCTAATATTTCTCAATAACTCATCTATGTCCTGTTTCTGAGCCAGGGAAAGTTAAAGAGACAAAAGTAAAGAAACTTTTTAGAGTGGTTGGGCTGGGCTTGGAACTGAGTTTCCTAATGTGGTGCTAGAGATTGCCTACTGCCATCTATTTTGGGAGCTGAATCCAAAATAAGCCCCTGTCTATCCTTGTGCCTCTCCCTTCCAGCCCAGCCCAGCAGATGGAAGGTTCCAGGGGTGTGGAGGGGAGTTTAGGGTCACCCTCTCTGGAAGCCATCATGGACTGTTTTCCAAGCAGTCCTTTTTTCCTAGGGATTGAAAGTCTCCTCCTCTTTGGCATTTAGAGGACACCAAAGGGGAGGTGTGCTCTCATTCACTCCCCGCCTCTCTCCCAACTCCTCTGGTCCATCCCACTCCACTCCCCAGGGCATTTCAGTGGAAGGACTGATGGCAGGGAGAGAGATGGTACCTTGTTAGAGTTTGGAAGGTCCTACCAAAATGTCAGTTTCAGGAGCCCAGATCAATTGTTGGGGAAGACAGGGGAATGAAAGGAAAGGAATCAGCAGAACAGAGCTTCAGATTTAATGGCTTGTCAGGCTCCCTGCCGGATTGCAACAACTTGACATTTTAGTCCCCAGTGAGTGTCAGTTGCATCTTTATCATGAGAAAGGCAGTCTCTGAAATGGTGCTTTAAATGTATTAAAGTGTATTTTAAGCTTGTCTGCAGTGGCTGTGCGCAGAGGCCTTGCCTAACTGTTCTGTAAACTTGTCTTGGAGGAGTAACAATTTAGGCCAGATGTGTGGGCCCATTAAAGGAAGAGTCTGCTTTGGCCGCCTGGCATGTGGGGGCGGGGAAATGATGCCTGGTTAGTATTTGAAAGGCTAGATCCTCTCCTCAAACTCCTTGGGTTCCAGGGAGGCAGGCTGTGCAGGGCAGGTGCTGCCAAAAGGGGCTCTGAAGTCTGTCCTACCTCTGGCTGGCTGGGGTTCCTGGGCCAGTGTCAGGTAGATCTGCCCAGTGTCCCCTTCACCGGTGGGGGGTTGTGGGATGAGGGAAGAACCCCCCCCCACCCCATCCCAACTCCAGCCCCCTTGTAGACAGGAGGGAGAATGTGGGAGTGGGGTGGCTGCCACCTACCTGATCTCTATAACTGAGCCAGCCCCTGAAGCCTGTGTTTTCTGGAAACCCAGAAGCCTTGGTGCCTTGTTTCTTTTAGCAGCGGGCTTGAAATCTAGAATGGATAAAGATAAATAAAGATAAATCTACACATAAAAGTAACAGCCAAGTGTGGGAGAGTAGAGTTGTGCCCCTTCCCCCACCCACCATGGCAAGAGGGGGGTTACTGTCTCTAGCATCGAAAGTTCCTAGTTGGGCTGTTGTGTATGGCTGGCTGACTAGCCTCTGACTAGAGCCTTTTCCTTCTTATCCCTGCCATGCCCTTGACTTTGCATGTTCTTACTTCTTGAGCTCTGGCCCCGCTCTTCTCATCCAGGTGTCATGGCCTCCCCAGAGCAGGTCAGTCTAGTGGGCTTCCATCACTGTGGACCCTGTCCTCAAGCTGACTCTTACTTGAAGAAAATGCAGTCAGCCTTGTCTCTCCCTTAGCTGTTTAACAGAGTATGTTCCTCTGGCCTCTTGAGAGTCCCACTTCGAGTTCCCCAAATTACCTGTGTCATTTCTCCCCAGCTTTTTTGAATGCAGACTATACCTCTCCTTACTGTGAATATCTACTGTTTTATCCATCTAGAACAGCAAATATCCTCCCCACGCCCAGACCCAGGTCTTCTTTAAGGTGGTCTTTCTCCTCATTGTTAATATGGGAACTGTCATTTTATTAGAGGCCCCATCTCTACCTGACCCAAACTGAGCCAATTATATTCTTTCCTGAGATTTTTGAGTTTAAGGCCAAAAAGAAAATGAGGCTTGATTCTCTCCAGCTGTGGACACTCTGAGGAGTGAAGCTTTGGAAGTATGAGGGACTATATTCCCTGCCACATGAAAGAAGCCTGCCATAGGAAAGAATAAAGCTTACCTGCAGAGAGAGACAGAGAAGAAAGCTAAAAAGCAAGTTCTGGAAGCATTTGAATCAACTCTACCTCCTATCCTACTGTACCCTTGCTGTTCCTACAAATGAGTTAGTTACATGACTCATTATGAATGTATAATCTAGACTAAACTGGGTTTTTTGGTCACTTGTACTAAGTAATATAGAAATGTAATATAGAAACCTTTTATGCTGGTACCTACTACTTAGATACACTCATTTCAGTGAAGTTTATTCATTCATTTTATTCGTTACTGAATACTATTCAATTCAGTACACATATATTGAATGTCTACTGTTTCAACATCTATTGGGCCCATAGGAGGCATACAGAGATAATAAAGCTTATAGTTTAGTGGAGGAAAAAGAGATATTCATAGCAGAAATAACCACAATAGAAGGTGTTTAGTTATTCTTTTAAACATATTTATTGAATGCTTACTATGTGCTAGACAGTATATGTTGAAATATGGAGTACGAAAGTACTTCTCTGGAAATTCCAGGGAGTGATTACTTCTGACAAAGACATTAGAAGGCCCTAGAAAAGAGATGGTATTTGGAGGTACCTGGAAAATCTTGCAGAGTAAGCTTTAGCCTGTTTTTGGCGTGGTGGGGTGGGGGGCGGGTTGGGGTGGAGCTGTGAGCAAAGGTCCAGAGGCAGAAAGTGTAGAGAGTGGAGGCTGGGAGATGGGCTGGGAATGGACTGTCCAGAGCCCTGAGTGGCCACTTCAGGTCTATGTTTAGCAAGCTGGCTGTGGCAGCAGCATGTCTGGTAGCTTGGAAACCTAGGTGGCAGGCAGGGATAATCCCCGCCCAGTGCAATGCTGGGCAATTTTATATAGTGTAGTTATATCTAACATAGTCCATATTTTCTAGAAGTTTCTGATCAGTTGTGGAGACACATAAAACAGGTCACAAAACAAAGTGTGTGATTAGGTCTAAAACTTGGATCCAGGTGAAAATCCAGCGAAGGTCTAGTGAAGGGAAAGCTAAAGATGGGCTGGAGCCTTTGGGGAAGGCTTTTTAGAGTTGGTGGGACTCCAGCTGGACTTTGAAATTCTTCCCAGTGTCTCTTCTCCCACTACCCTGCAGAACAATTCGGGTGATGGCTGAAGGCAGGATAGACAGAGGCATTTATCCAGGCAACATCTGCCTCCATGCCCTTTGTTTGTCCTTATACATAACCCAGGACAAGGCTACTTACTGATGGGGAGGAAACTGGAAGACAGAACTTAGGAAATTAATTTGGCCGCAGGCTGATCTCAACGGTTGGGGGACAAGGGTACCTGCTAGCAACTGGGGGTCAGAGAGCTAGGCAGAGATATCAAGACAGAAGTCCACAGAATTAGCCTGGGCCAAGATGACAGGAGATAAAAGAAGGCTGCAAGGGCTTCCCTGGTGGCGCAGTGGTTGAGAGTCCGCCTGCCGATGCAGGGGACGTGGGTTCGTGCTCCGGTCCGGGAAGATCCCACATGCCGCGGAGCGGCTGGGCCCGTGAGCCATGGCCGCTGAGCCTGCGCTCTGCAACGGGGGAGGCCACAACAGTGAGAGGCCTGCGTACTGGGAAAAAAAAAAAAAAAAAAAAAAGGCTGCAACTAGATAAGAACACAGATAGCCAAGACAAGCTCATCTGCACTCAGACAACTAACTCTCAAGTCTGTGGTGAGGTTTGTTCCAGGAACCAGATAGGGAGGACTCTATCCTGGAAGGCAATAGTGATTTCAGCTGGGAGGGTCCAAGGATAGCTCTGGCTGTCAGTATGAGAGAGAAGCAAATCACAGCAGCTGTCTCCGCAGCAGTAGCAGCAGCAAGCCAGGGCTATTTTTCCACTGCAGGAACCTTGCTGGGCCCTCCACAGGAGGCCTGGCTTCCAGCTCACCCCCTTGCTGAGTGTGGGTGGTCGTCTATCCTAGACAAGCAACAATTTCATTTTTTTCCACTTTCTGGGATTCCTGTGGAGAGGACTGGGTGGGACAATCTTTACTGAGATCATTAGAAAGCATGTCTGAGCTGCAAGGGTACGATGCAGAATTAAATCAAAGGATGCTTTCTCTGCTGGCTGGGAAGGGCTGGTCTCAGGATCACCTCACCACAGAGGCCTTTGGGGCTCAACTTTTATTTGTTGGGTTTTTGGTGTTTTGTTTTATGGCTGGTTTCATGCTCTGATTCTGGCAATAATGAGGCTTTGTGGAGGTGCCGAGAGTTCCATCTCGCTCTGTGATCTCAGGCAGAAGAGAGTTTAGAGTGGGGAGGCAGTTGAGATGGACAGTGGAGCATGTTTGAATAGGAAAAACCTGTGTGTTGGGCCATAGGCTCCTGGAGGGAAGGGATTGTCTCTTCCTTATCTTTGCATCCTTGGTGACTTAGCACATCTGGGATGTCTGGGGCGTCCTGTTAAATGAAGGAGTGCAGAATCTGACGTGGGAAAGCGTGGACCAGCAGAGGTGAGGGCCAGAAGCGCTTTTTGGATCCAGGGCCTTTGATGATATGTAGAATCAATTTGATTTACTTGGGAGCATATTTTGTTGTTCCAGTTTCATTCTGGTTCAGTTGTTTTGGAAGCTGCAGTGGCTTGGTTTTAATTTCATTTTGAGCTCATTAACTAGGTTTTTTTTAAACTCAAGTTTGGTTCATAATCTGTTTTTCTAACAAAATATTTGTCTTTCATTTGTCTCAGTCTACATCAAATTAGTGACAGTTAAAAATAGTTTTTGGTTAATGGTTGTGCTCAACAGAGCTGAGGAAGTGAGCGTGGAAGGAAGGGAACAAGTGATGACTTTTAAATTTAATTTTTTAAAAATAAATTTATTTATTTATGGCTGCATTGGGTCTTTGTTGCTGCATGCAGGCTTTCTCTAGTTGCGGTGAGCAGGGGCTACTCTTCGTTGCGGTGCACAGGCTTCTCATTGCGGTGGCTTCTCTTGTTGCGGAGCACGGGCTCTAGGCGCGCGGGCTTCAGTAGTTGTGACACGCGGGCTCAGTAGTTGTTACGCATGGGCTTAGTTGCTCTGCGGCATGTGGGATCTTCCCCGACCAGGGCTTGAACCCGTGTCCCCTTCATTGGCAGGTGGATTCTTAACCACTGCGCCACCAGGGAAGTCCCTAATTTTTAAACTTAGAGTGTCAGCAATGCCTTAAGTGCTCATTAAGTTTCAAATGAAGATCAAAGAAAAACCAATTGGAAGGATTCTTTCTGGCCCCCCTGCCAGACAGGAAGAATTTACAATCTGTCCCATCTCACATGTCCTCTGTTCCAGAGCCTTTAATAGCTCTTCCGTGTTTGCACAGTACTTGCAGTTTACAAAGCACTTTTTCTGCAGAGAATAATTGGATCTTTGCAGTAGTCCTATATGGGAGGGAGAATAGGGTGTGAGCTATTATTCCCATTTTCCAGTTGGGGAACCGAGGCTCAGACAGGATTGCATGAGATCACACAGTTCATGTGGCAGGACTGTAACGAGGTCCTCTGCCTGCTGACCTAGGCTCTTGTCCCCTACCTTGAGGTGACAGGCTTTCTCACCCTGCGCACCTCGGGCCAGTTCTTCAGGCTTCAGGCTTTCTAGGCTTGGGTGGTACCCGGGAGACCTGGGGAGAGCAGCCCTGGCTGGGAGGGGCTGCAGCAAAGGGGAGGCAGCAATAGTTCTGCCTCCATCCCAGGAAATGAATTCTAGCCACTCTGGTTTGTTCTCAAGCTGACACTGGATCCTGGATTCCAGAAATCCTCCTTCCTTCATGTTTTCACCTGGGAAAGACCACAGGAGGTGGACCCTCACAGGAACCCAGGGTGGAATTTGCTCTGCAGGGGAGGTTCAGGCTTTTAACTCCGGGATCTAGGGCCCTTCAGTCTCTCCCCTTATTTAGGCAGCTCCTTAGGCCCCGTCTTCATGACCCCTTCCAAACACAGAGTGAACTGAAGTGTTCCCACTGGGGCCTGGGCAAATGCTTAGGTTGGACACTTGCCTTTCAGTCATTCATCCAACTAATATTTATGTGCCAGACAATGGGCAGGCCACCTCACTTGCCTTATCTCCTTTCACCCTGGTGGTCCTAAGAAGTAGGTGGCATTACGCTCGTTTCATGGGAAATGAAGCTCAGAGAGGGCTGCTAGCCAGTAAGTCACAGAGGTGGGGCCAGCTCTAGACATTCTGACCAAGCCTGCTGTGCCCTCACCCTTCTGTGCTACTTAAAAGAAACAATGGACATATGAGTACAGTGTCCAGACCAACCCAGAGTGGCCAGGGCAGGGAGGAGAGAGAGGTTTTAGATGTCTGGCTAGTCTGCTTGTCCATCTCAGTTTTGTTTTTTTTTTAAATATTTATTTATTTTCTTTATTTTTTTGGCCGTGTCGGGTCTTCGTTGCGGTGCGCGGGCTTCTCTCTAGTTGTGGCGTGCGGGTTTTCTCTCTCGTTGAGGTGCGCGAGCTCAGTTGCCCCGCGGCATGTGGGATCTTAGTTCCCCGACCAGGGATCCAACCCGCGTCCCCTACATTGGAAGGCAGACTCTTAACCACTGGACCACCAGGGAAGTCCCTCCATCTCAGTTTAACAGCCTCCAGAAAGCAGGGACTGAGGATGGTGTACATTTTTGTGAAAAGGACACCTACTCCCTGTATTTAACCTGGGTGTGGGGAGGGTTGGGGAGAGGGAGAGTAGACAGATGGAGGGCAGACCCTAGGTGAAGGGAGGGTCCTGAGGGCTGGGGTGGTGTCCCTCCCCAACGACTGTCTGCCCCGGAGCCCTTGGGGTCTCAGCCTGACCTCTGGAGGAGCCACGCCCTGTGCTCCCGGGAAGTGGCTTAGTCCACACCCCTGCCTCCGAACAGACCCTTGTAAAGGCTCACCAGGTAGAGCGCCCTCTTCCTCAAAATCCCCCTGAGAAGGAAACTCTGCTGCCTCCTTGGGTTATTACACACTCCTCTTTTATCTATTAGAAATAAGTAAATTCTTCGGAAGGTCTAATCTGAATCCTTCTTATTTAGATTCTGACAGGCACACACCAGAAACAGAAAGAGGACGATCACTGAGATTGGGGGCATTTTAAGACTTGCTGAGTCTCCCCAGCACCCCGTGCCACACTGACATTTGGGGTCTGCAGTTCTGCCTTAGAGGCACCCTCATGTGCTGGAGCTGAAAGTGAGGGTGCCGGAGGGAGGGCGTCCACCAGAGCCAAGAACAGGTGCATAGGGGCTGCTTCAGCCGGTGGCTCTAGGCTGGCTTCATTTATCTGCTTAGTTTCTTCTGGGATTTGGTGGTTGGGGGTGGAGAGAAAGTGTGCAGGCAGGAAAAGCTGTTTTTCTTTGCATTGTTTGGAGGGGTGTGGCTTACCTGACCGATTGGAGTGGCCACAGACAATGTTCTATTTTTGGTTCCCTGAGTGGCCTTTTGCAAAGTGCTCAACTTCTGTAAGGCCTCTGTGGGCTCCCCACACCTGCGGCATAGAAGCACGGGAATGAGACGCATGGATGCCTTTCCTGTGGTGGTGTGAAACCTGGCTAATGAGCTTGAGGGAAAGACCGATGGCAGCACTTTGAGGCAAGATCCTTGGGATAAGTTAGAAATAAAGAGCCAAATTCTGAAACTTCTTATCAGAGGAGCCTTCAGAGGTCATCTGGTTCTTCCCTTCCACATTGCAGGCCTGACAGTCCTTGTCACCATCCCATCTAGCTGATTCTTCGTGAAGAGAAAATGATTCCACACCCTTCCCCAGTGGGCCACCACACCCAATCTCTGTGAGGACCAGGCCTCCATTCCTGCACCTTCCATTGAACATGGAGGCTGCAGCAACCCCTGTGGTGCATTCCAACGGGACCACCTGCTTCTAGGACCTTAGGGCATCATTCACCATAAGAGTCCACGGTGCCCAAGTTGTCAACATCCCGGAACCACAGGCATTGAGCTGTAACTTCTGCTTGGTAACTACCCCAGTGCCTTCAGCGTGATATCATCTCCATGAGATAATCAGCCTGACAGTAACCAATTGTTAGGCTTCTTGTGTGATAAAGGCTGAGAAATAGTTCTCAAAGTAACTGTTGCTCAGATCTGCTTGCTCAGCAGTCCCTTAAGACTCAGCTCAAGTGTCACCTCCTCTGAGATGCCTTCCCTGAGTTCTCTCTCCCAAACCCAGGTTAGGTGCCCCTCGGGGCTTCCCAAGTGTTCAGAGGTGACCTCTGCTGAGGCACTTACTGTGTACTATGATGATGGTCTATTGCTGTGTCTCTTTCCCACTAGACGCCAGGCTCCTTGAGGGCAAAGCATCTTATTCATTTTGTATTTCCAGCAGCTGGCATGGTGCCTGGCACAACAGGTGCCCAGTAATTTATTATAGCAAAAATGAATCAACAGCTGAATGAATACTTGAATGAATATAAACTTTGGTTGGTGCTGGAGGGTTTGGAGTTAGTCACAAGAGCATCCTAACTAACAGATTCCGGAGGCAGGCAGGCCGAGAAGTCTGCCACCTGGAGGTCTTTAAGAAGGAGCAACATGCCATCTGCCTGGCCTGGGCTAATTTTGGTTTTGCCAGGCCTAGTAACAGGGATATAGGTCTCTGACCTCCTTGCAAGCCACAGATATTGAGTGAGGAGGTGAAGAGTAGGGTCAATGGTTCTCCCTTTGGGAACTCACCCTCTTCTCCCTCATCTGTTTCTGAGGCTGCCTGTGGCAGAACAATGTCGAAATGCTCAAAAACCTTTGAAATGGGAAGTCTTGGGTGGGGTCTATACCCACCACTGATCAGACACTTCTGAATTTCCAAGGTGATAAAGGTTTTAGTTAGGCTACTGTATTTGAGTTTATGAAAACTCATTATCCTCATTGAATCATTATCCACATTTTATTGAAGAGGAAAGTGAAGGTCAGAGAGATTCAGTAACTTATCCAAGGTAACACAGTTGGTATGTAGCAGTACTAGTTTTCAAACCTAGTTTCCTTACTCTAAAGCCCATATTTTCTCTTCCAAAGCCTGGGGCCTATGGCTCCTGGACTTCTGACTTTCCTCCATCCCTATCCCTCTGCCTTTACTTGCCCTCTCTTAACATTTAGTCAGAAGTTTAGAGTTCACAGAATAGTTTATTACTGGGTCTGGCATCTTGGTGTATAAACTCAACCCCGATGAGGTAACTGATGCAGTCTCTGCCCTCTAGGACGGGTTGGCAGGGGCTCCCTTACACACCAGCTATCACAGCTGCATTTCCATTTCTCTTTCCTGGATTCCCATTCCTTCCATCCCAGTCCATGGCCAGGGATATTTGTCTTACCTTCTCCTGTCACACAGGAAGCAACACCTCCTCTGTCTGGGCTCTGAATTATCTCAGCTTTCATCACAGCTCTCTCAATCTGAAGTCATTGCATCCCCTGAATTACGAAAACCAGAATTTTACAAGTGGTTTCTGCCTCTACTGGACACCCAGGAGAGATGAAATTTTTGCTAAACATTCTTCATTTTTCTTGAGCTCACAGTTTTTTAAAAATACCTTGGAGGTATTCAAGTCAAATGCGCTGACCGCTGTTTTAAGACCGAAGAAACAAAGGTGGATAAGACTGACTCTGGCTCTTGAGGGGCCAGGAATTTGTCAGAAGTTCCTCATGGCATCCATTTGTTTAAATGCTTCGCCTAACCCTGAAACATACTTTAGTAGTTAAATTGGATGTCTTGCTATTAAGGAAACTTGACCCACTGATTAAAGATAGGGTCAGTAGTGGTCATTTGTATGTTTGTCTGCTTCTGGTAACAGCACTTTGATTTTTCTTTGAAAAAATCACTGCTTCCTCATGCTAAAATCTTGCAGTTTGGGAACAGTTGACCCCACTCCTGCCTCCAAACCTGGCAATGAGACCCAATTCTGGGACTTTGTTCGAAATCCCTTATGGTAGAATCGAAGCTAGTAGGATTAACATCTGGAGTTGTGGGGCCATCTTGTCAATGCTTCCAGGAGAGTGGAGCCAATGTAGAAAGTCCAGCTGCAAGTGGGAAAGAGACCAGTCCTGACCATGTCATGAGATCTCTGTATGCAGCCAGGCCTGATATACTCATGGATTCTGCTCAGGCCAGGTATAGTTGGGTTCTTTTCATTGCAATGGAAAAATTCCTGACTAATATTGGACCTGAGGCCCATATTCATTAAAAAAAAAAAAAAGTTGCCTTTTCCCACTAGCCTCAGGGAACAGGAGTGAATTCTTCTTCCTCCTACATTTCCTGCTATACACTGACCTTTTCTTACTTCCTTTCCCCTTCCAGGCTGTCCCGGGAGTTTGGTTTAACCTGACTTCATCAGGATAAGCATGTTAGAGTATATAGATGATGGAGGAAGGGGCAAGCCTCCAGACACTACTGTCCTGATGGGGCAGGTGAGGCCATGGAGGGACTCAGAAGCAAAGTCCTCAGTTTGGGGTGGCCCCAGCTGCACTGACTCCCAGGAACAGCCCTAAGGATGGTAGGTTACTAAGACTGGGTGAGGGAGTAGCAGTTCGTCAATGGGCAATTGTACAGCCGCTTGAGATGTTGTCCACCCTGCACCTTCTGACTCCTGATACTGAAATAACTGTACTCTTTGCTTCAAAACTCCACAATACCTGGAGGTCTTGCTTCTATCCTTTTCTATCCAAGTCCCCACCATTCAGGGAATCAGCTGGGGGTGGTTTTACCCACAAGAGCAAAGGGACCTGAAATTTTGCAGGTATGTATTATCACATCTAAAGGTCACATTTTGGACAGGTCACCCTGTTAGGGGATTTCTCTACATACAAGGTATTGTTTTAATGCATCAGACTAACAGGACTCTTTGGTGTATCGCAGACAGATTTGTCAGTCACTCCTTTTGTTCGTTCCTTCCCTCTGTCTTCCCTGGTTCCTGTACCTATCTTGGCTTCTGGCCATATCCAGTTTTTGAATTACCGTTGAGAGAAGCAGGACTTGTATTAATTATCTCCACAATATTCTTCCCCTCTGGCCTGTGCTGAGATGAAAGAAAGAATATCCTAGCGAGAAATGCCTGAGGGAGGGAAGCTGAAGAATGTTCCAACCTAGGACTAATGAGTCAGCCACACCCACCAGGCTCCTGTGTCCCCGCTGGGAGCCCTTTCCAATCAGACGGGGAACCAGTGCCTTTCTGTCTTCAGCTTGATTGTGGCCCAGTGCACAGGTGCCTCCCCAAGCCTGGATGCTACCTTGGCTGGGGTCCTTCTGTATTTCAACTGCTCTCCCAATGGCCACCACCCTTGTGGACTCCAAATAATTGGCTGCCCCCTGCATTACCTGCTGCTGTGCCTTATCAGGCTGATTAGATACCCAGCGCCATCTACTTTCACATTAGCACAGAGACACTTGTTCTTTTGGACTCTAGTCCTAGCCTGCCTGAGGTTTTCTCCAGCCCTAGTCTGTGCAGCAGCATCTACATTGATGTCTCAGTCCGGTTCCATCTGGTTGTTGCCTCTCCTACGAGGTCCCAGTCACTTTGAACTAGATCAGTATCACAGAAAGCAGTAAGGTGAAGGAGGAAAAGGCTCTGCGCCCCCTCTGCAGGGCAGGTGCCTTTGTTCTGGCTGTGGTGGTGGGAGGTGGTGGGAGGTTCATTCATGCTCACTTGTCCCATCCTTGACTGACCAGCAGCACAGAACAGCCTGGGCGGCCTGGACTCTGAGAGCCATCTATAGCCTGGACCCTAAGCCCTGATCTCATTAGCCTAACGCTCTAACTAAGCTCAGCTCCTTCGCTTATTCTAAATAGCTTTAGCATCAAGTGTGTGACTAGTTTTGTTGTAGCTGCAGGAAGAGTTATGAAAAGGCTATGGTGTAGCTGGCTGTAGAAACTTACACCCATGAAAATTACCCAACAGCATAATAAAATGAGATGTGAATGACACAAGAATGTCCCACAATGGGCTGTGATTTGTTGTTGCTTGAATCAGCAGGGAAGTGCTGTGGGTGTTCCGAGGATGGCAAGGTGCCTGGCATTGGTATTGTCAGGGAAAGTCTGTCTGGATTGATGCAGGTCTTGAAGTTTTGAAGGATCTGGACCAAGTGGGTCTGACCTTCCAGGGAGTGGCTGGAACTCAGGGAGGTCCGAACTTTGAGGAGGCATCCCTCTGAAGAATATCAGAGTTGAGGTCCGTCTAATGGAAGTCAAGGATTCTTGTCAGGGGCAGTGGAAGGTGAGGAGAGAATGTGACCTTCCTTTCTGTAACTTTGGGGAATATTTAAGAACTCAGCTGTCAAAATGAGTAACATTTATTGCTAAAGTCTTTTGCACAGATTAATTCATTTAATCCCTAAAACAATGCTATGCAATCGGCATTTAGGTTATCCCGGGTTTTTAAAGGTAAGGAAGCTGAGGCGCAGAGAGTTTAAGGCCCCAAAGCGCTGTCAGTATTTGAACCTGTGTGTCCTCAAAATACTTGCTTTTCTTACCATGTCATGCTGCCTACCCCACCCCACCCCTGGCCCTCCTTCCTGTGGGTCCTGGTGACTCATACTCCTTCTTGGCAGACATTGTGGTTTTTGATAACTCAGTAAATGAAGTCATCTTGATGTCGCTGCGCCCACTGGCCCCATGTCCGCGGGCTCCTCAGGGCTCTTGGCTGCTGGAGCAGGAACTCTGCAGCTAATATTGCCTGTTTTTTTTTTGTTGTTGTTGTTCATTTGTTTTGGTTTTTGGTTTTAGTTTCTTCTTTGAAAGGACATGGACCAGGTTCCCCAAGGGCTGAGCCAAGGCCATTTAAGTGATGTGCTCAGTTACCTAAAAAAGCCTTTCTTCTATGTCAAGAACAGGAGTTCTCATCTCAGGTGAGTTTCTTGCCTTTCCGGAGCTCCCCATGCTCACATACTTGGAACAGACTTTATCTTCGCTTTTCGTTTGAAGCCTTAATTAAGCCTGATGTGCCAGAAGCCTGCTCATGATCCCAAAGCCCTTTACCTTCTTCTCAGTGCCCCTCTCCCGGCCCTTGTAAACATGGTGTATTGGTTGTCTCCCGGAATTCCCAGGCTGCGCTCTCTGCGTCTTGTGGAGGGATGTGGAGGGAAGTAATAGCGAGGAAAGCAGAAGGGGGCTAATGCATACTGAGTGACTTCCATGGGCTGGGCACAGTACCTTATATATATTTTAAAGTTGAATCCCAGTAGTAGAATATCAGTACTCTTGGCCTCATTTGGCAGTTGAGGAAACTGACACTCAGAGAGGTTGCAGTAACCTTCGCGTCAAGGGCAGAGCCAGGATTCTCTCGGTTCTGAAGTTGTTTTTCCCTCTATGTCAGACCTCATCCAGCTTGAACTTTATCCTTTAGGCAATGGGGAACCATGGTGCCAAGCAGGAAACCAAGAGGCTACAGGAGTATTTTAGGAAGATTAATTCGACGGCAGTGAGTGGGAGAAAAGCGAGACCAAAGCTGTGAGGACCGGTTAGGAGGTTACTGCCACAATGTCACCTTGAGACATCTCCAGGAGGACAGCAGAAGCGGAAAGGACGTTGACAAGGAGAGGTCAGTAGCTCTCCACAGCAGAGAGGACCCAGATATGATGAGGAAACCCTTCCTTCTTTCTGATCATTTCGGGTCTCACTGGCTTTGGTGGCCTGTGCCAGGGGAGAGACCCAGTTGTCATTTCTGCTCAGGTCAGTTCATCCAGGAGCAGAGGCACATGTGTGGTGAGAAGGTACCTTGCTGTGCTCCTTGGCAGGGTTGGGCCAGTTTGGCTGCTGTTCCTGGGCAGGGCCTAGACCTTTGAAAGATCTGTTTATCCAGCCCAGGAGACTGCATCTGTGTGCTCAATAAACTGTAATTGACAGTGGTGAGCTCAGAAGTGTCTCTGAAATAGACTGAGCAACACTGTTTATGAGCAACTCACCTCCTCAGCTAGAGGACGCAAATGGGTCTAATGACTCCTCCGTTACTGTTGGGGAAACCGAGGCTCAGAGGTTATGCCACTTTCCCAGGGTCACCAGCAGAGCCAGAGGGCAGAGTTCCAATTCAGATGCATTGACCTGGAGTTCTGCTGCTTTCCCAGCTCCTCTCTCTGTGGTGTCCGACAAACAGGGGAAATTAATGATAAGCTTTCACACGAGTATGACAGTTTACAGTTTACAAACCTGCTTCCCATTCATTATCTCATTTGATCCTCACAGCAACTGGGTATTATTGTTATACTGATTTTTACAGAGGAAGAAACTGAGGCTCAAAGGATTGAAGGCTATGGTCATTCCACTGTGAGTGACAGAGCTGGAATTCAAAATGAGGTTTTCTGACTTGAAGTCCACAGCTCTGTCCCGGAGCCATGAGAATGAAGAAACAAATGAAAACCAGGGCAGCAAAGGGGAGAAATGGAAGAGTCAGGGAGGCAGTGAACACAGCTTAGATGGTGCTGGAAGCCTTCAGGTTCAACATAATAAAAGCTCCTGGGCAGCAAAGATTATTCACTATAGGTGTGAGCTACCTGGGGAAATCAGTCTATCTGCTGAAGAAATGACCTCTAAAAAGTCTCCCCCTTCCTACCCGCAGCTCTCGTGAAGAGAAAGAAGCCAGAGAAAGAGGAGAAATGGACGTCAGCTTTTGTCTGTTAGGTGTCCAGTAAATTAGGTTGAGTGGATGGATGGATGGATGAGACTTAGGGAAACTGCACATCCACTCAGGCAATGCACCACATGGTCCTTCTTACAAGTCCTGAACAGCTCTCCCAGCTCCCCGGTCCTTTAACCCATCCACTAGATCTCACGTTATAAATGACAACGACGTTCCCAGCCAAGGAGGAAGAAATAGGTGCAGCACCGAGAGAGAAGCTGGGAAGTAACTTGCTCTGTCGCAGAAAGGTGGAGGAATGGATGGAATGGAATTCCCACCCCCATCTCCCCCACACCCCCACCCCCACACCCCCGCCCCATACCTCTTCTCATTTGCTGAAGCCCTGCTTTGAACTGAGTCAGGATTTCTTCCCACCTGGCCTCCCGTGGGGTGGTCAATATGGCATTTGTGGTTGGGCTTAGAAAGGTAAAGTACCTACAGAGGCCCAAGGAGCCAAGAATTCTGCTGGCTCAGGCTCTCTTTCCTCTTGTTCTTTGCCCACCTGTCCGAGAAACTCTGCAGTGGGGCCCCTCTCAAGCCAGGGAGGGGAAAGGCCAAAGAAAGTGTTGGAGATGGTCCATATAGGGCCGTGCCTTTGCTAACTGCTCAGGCTCGACCACCACTTACCAGCTGAACCAATAACTCTGGCCTGAAGGCTGCATTGTGGTTTCATCATAGAGAACTCATGGGCCTCTGTATCCCGACCCTGGGTTCCGGTTCTAGCTGTCACTGAGTATGCCCAGTTTATAACACGACATCTGTAGGTAGTAGGTCCTCACTAAATATCTGATGGAGTGAGTGAATGAATGAAATCATTAGCTGTGACCCTGGGCAGATTGCTTCTCCCTCTGGATCTTGATTTCCACATCTGTAAAAGGGGCATTCTAATGCTGGCCCTACCTCTCACTCCAAGCCATCCCCCAAACCTCAGGAGGAAATGAAGGGATGGATGTTTATGCACAGTAAGGTCTGGGCACACACCAGTAGTTGACATTTGAGCCACTTCCCCTCAGGTCACATTACTGCTTGCTCTGTGGTTAGGATGGGTCCTATCCTCAGGCCCCTGAAAGTCCTAACCCATGGCAGAGTCCTAATTTTTTTAAAAAATTACTTTCTTTATTTATTTTTGGCTGCACTGGGTCTTCGTTGCTACCCGCGGGCTTTCTCTAGCTGTGGAGGGCGGGGGCTACTCTTCGTTGCAGTGCGCGGGCTTCTCATTGCGGTGGCTTCTCTTGTTGCGGAGCACGGGCTCTAGGCGTGCGGGCTCAGCAGTTGTGGTGCACGGGCTTAGCTGCTCAGCGGCATGTGGGATCTTCCTGGACCAGGGCTTGAACCTGTGTCTCCTGCATTGGCAGGCGGACTGGCAGAGTCCTAATTTGCCTGGGCACCTGGGCACCTGGTCGCCGCCCTCCAAATTAACCTGCAGTTTCTTTCTCTCCTGAAGAGCTTACCCACCTCTGGGGAGAATGCTTCAATGTACTTGGAGGCCTCCTCCCCGCCCTCACTCAGCCCAGGACTTGGTGCCTGTAAGGAAAGGAAACAGCTCACTTATAAACTCATTCCAGCTGAGCCTCTTATGGAAACACTGACAGACCCTTCAAGCCTAGACGCCAGCTCCTGAGGCGCCTTTGTAAAACCCCTGCCTGACCTAAATATAGTCATGGGAGGCAAGGTGGTGCTGGTTTGGGAGGTGGGGAGGGACCAAGGAGAGGGGGAATGAAGCCTGGAGGAAAGTGAGAGGAGGGAAGAAAGGAGGGAGAAAGAAGAGGCAGCAGGGGTCTGAGGGAGAGAGAGAGAGAAGGGGAGAGGCAGAAAAGAAATGGAAGAAATGGGGAGAAAGTACGAAGAGATGCAGAAAAGAGTCGCAGGCAAAGAGATGAGAAAGAGAGCTGGAGAGATAGAGATCAGTCAGCTGCTCAGCGGCATGTGGGATCTTCCTGGACCAGGGCTTGAACCTGTGTCTCCTGCATTGGCAGGCGGACTGGCAGAGTC
The DNA here is from genome assembly GCF_002837175.3 of Physeter macrocephalus. NCBI lineage: Eukaryota > Metazoa > Chordata > Mammalia > Artiodactyla > Physeteridae > Physeter > Physeter macrocephalus. The sequence continues at coordinate 41,128,074 of NC_041217.1, forward strand.
CTAATTTGCCTGGGCACCTGGGCACCTGGTCGCCGCCCTCCAAATTAACCTGCAGTTTCTTTCTCTCCTGAAGAGCTTACCCACCTCTGGGGAGAATGCTTCAATGTACTTGGAGGCCTCCTCCCCGCCCTCACTCAGCCCAGGACTTGGTGCCTGTAAGGAAAGGAAACAGCTCACTTATAAACTCATTCCAGCTGAGCCTCTTATGGAAACACTGACAGACCCTTCAAGCCTAGACGCCAGCTCCTGAGGCGCCTTTGTAAAACCCCTGCCTGACCTAAATATAGTCATGGGAGGCAAGGTGGTGCTGGTTTGGGAGGTGGGGAGGGACCAAGGAGAGGGGGAATGAAGCCTGGAGGAAAGTGAGAGGAGGGAAGAAAGGAGGGAGAAAGAAGAGGCAGCAGGGGTCTGAGGGAGAGAGAGAGAGAAGGGGAGAGGCAGAAAAGAAATGGAAGAAATGGGGAGAAAGTACGAAGAGATGCAGAAAAGAGTCGCAGGCAAAGAGATGAGAAAGAGAGCTGGAGAGATAGAGATCAGTCAGTCCCTGGGAACGACAGTAAATCTCAGCAGTCCCGACTGGTGAAACGTGCTAGTTTGGTGGAAGGGAGCACAGGGGGAACAGCAGAGGTCGCCTGGATAGGTTGGATTGGCCCAGGTCTGGGGTCTGGCCACCTGCTGAAAGCCCTTGCTAGTTGATTATCTGCTGCGGTGATGACTAGCACAGAGACAGCGTGCTTCTCCAGACCCCTGCCTGCCTCCCCACATCTTCATTAGGAGCCAGACCTGACATTACCTTAACCCCAAGGCAGTAGTTAAGGGGCCTAGGGTCCCAGCCAGTCTGCCTTTGGCCTGGGGTGGGGGTAGGGTGGTAATGACGGTGGTAGTGTGCCCTTCAGGATGGCCTGTCCCGAGTGAGGGTAGGATTAAGATACAGAATAGTGAAACAGTGCAGCCTCAGAAATCTTCTTCCTTAGCTTCAGACCCCTCCCTGTGGAGGCCATGGACGTAACAGGCAGGTGGAAGCAGTGACCTGGCAGCACTGATGTGGAAATGAGTCAGGGCAGAGCAGCTGAGCTGAAGCCAGCTGTGAGCTACTGGTGGGTTGTGGAGAGCCCAACGTGGGGGGGTTCTGTGGGGAGAGAAGGGGGTGCTGAGGCACATGGGAGGAGAAGAAGGAACTGGAAGACTGCAGAGGGGTTTGGAGAGTCCACTGCATTTTGGTCTAAAACCTAAAACCGCGTGAACATCATATGCAACTAGGTTTGCTTTCACAGCAAGTGCTCTGGCCCCTTGGGGTGTGGGGTAGGCTCTGACCATGGCCGCTGGCCCTGTGGGGTGAAAGGTGAGTGCGGATCTGGAGGGAGGGTGGGTGTGTCTGTGCTTTGAGGCTGCTCTGTAATCAGTTTGGGGCGGTGGTGAAGGGCGGGCATATCCAGAGCCTCGGGGAAGCAGAAGACCGGCGCTCTTCTCTTCCTCATCCTATTCCCTTTTTCTCACAGATTCTGGGAGGGAGAACCGGGCAAGGTAAGAGGGGAAAGTGGCTTGTTCCCTCACTGGTGTGTGAGCACAGGAGGAGATAGATAAATTAATCTTGTCACCCTTTTCCCAGCCTCCACAAGAGCAGAGCAGTTCCTATCCCCCGAGGGAAGATCAGCCATTATTTATGAGCTCCTCTGAAGGGGGCACTGCGGGAATATCCATCTTTGCTCCCCTCCCCCTAGCCGGGGAAGGGGGAGGGGTGGAGCTGGTGGTGCCTGCAGGCTCCTGCTTTCTTTTTTTTTCCTTTTTTAAAATTATTTATTTTTGGCTGCATTGGGTCTTCGTTGCTGTGCGCGGGCTTTCTCTAGTTGCGGAGAGCTTCGTTGCAGTGCACGGGCTTCTCATTGCGGGGGCTTCTCGTTGAGGAGCACGGGCTCTAGAGCACAGGCTCAGTAGTTGTGGCACACGAGCTCAGTAGTTGTGGCACACGGGCTCAGTTGCTCCGTGGCGTGTAGGATCTTCCGGGAGCAGGGCTCGAACGCGTGTCCCCTGCATTGGCAGGGGGATTCTTAGCCACTGCGCCACCAGGGGACCCCCAGGATCCTGCTTTCTTAAAGGCACAGGAGACCCTTGCTGGAGAGACTGGGTCCGGCCCACACTGGAACCCGGGGCATCTTCCAGTTAAAACAGAGAGGTGCAACTGAGACCTACTGCAGGAGAAGCCGCTGATGGCACAGGATAAGAGACACCCGTGTGAGTGATGCAGAGGGAGCGTGGGGGTTTTCTACACCTGACATCCTCAGGAGCAGCTTCCCTGGGTACTGCTAGCTTTGGCCCCCCACACAGCCAGCAGGATAGACAGAAGTTCAGTGGACCGACTGGCACGAACCAAAGATTAAAGGCTGGGAATCTGGGGAATGGGTAGAGGCCTAGGTACAATCGGAGGATGGAAATAAAATTTTTCAAATCCTAAGTTTGGGAGTCAGGAAACACCTCAAACCACATGATAGCCTGGCCTTTCTCCTTGCTGGTGAGGGTCCAAGACCCCCAAAAAAGGAGCCCAGGCAGAAAAGGGAGAGAATGAGGGGCTAAGGGAAAGTAAGAACGCAGTGGGTAGAGGAGCTGGAATGGGAAAGGAAGGGAGGAGAGAGAATAAAGCAATGGCTGAATGGCAGGAACTTAGGTGGGCCGGGGATCTACAGCAGGGCGAGGAGAAACAAGACGTGAGGTTGGAGAACCTGGAGACAGGCTAAGGGAAGAGGCAGGGGTGAGTGACAGAGTTACTACTGCAAGCTACTCTCCAAGGCAGAGGGACAGACAGAAAGTCAGGAGCGCTGGGGAAAAGGAAAGGAGGAGGCAGGTGCAGGGCAGAGCGACCGGGGGGTGTGGAGAAAGAGGCCTGTGAGCTCTGAGGAGCGGGCCGTCTCAGGCCCCAGGGAAGAAGGTATAGGTGGGAGGCCAGGGGAGGGAGGGCAGTGAGCCCACAGAGGAGAGATTGCTGCTTTTCTCCGTCTGTTTCATTTCAATCGCTATCAATAATACATTTCCAAGGAGCCGCCTTTGACAGCAATTAAAAAAGCATTTATGCTTCCAGAGAGAAGTCAAAATGATTTCCTCCCACCTCCCTACGCTCTCTGGGCAACGGTCCCTAGCGATGATCTTCCTGGTGGTGTGCGGTCCAAACCTGGGGCTTACTAGGGAAGGGATGGACAAGGGCCAGGGAGGATCCTCCACCCCCTTCCCAGGGGTGGAATATCTGAATGCTTTACACCGGGCTCTGGGTGTGGGGGTGGCGTGGGAGATGGGGTGGGTTGCAGAAGCGGGGATTTAAAATATGGCACCTTTGGGGGCTTCCCTGGTGGCGCAGTGGTTGAGAGTCCGCCTGCAGATGCAGGGGACACGGGTTCATGCCCCGGTCCGGGAAGATCCCACATGCCGCGGAGCGGCTGGGCCCGTGAGCCATGGCCACTGAGCCTGCGCGTCCCGAGCCTGTGCTCTGCAACGGGAGAGGTCACAACAGTGAGAGGCCCACGTACCGCAAAACAACAACAACAACAACAACAACATACTTCTGATCATTATGTAGGTCACAGATAAAGTCGCAATGGGAATTAGAATTTTATTAACTGAATGATAATGAAAATATGCCATAACAAAACCTGTGGGTTGCAAATAAAGCTGTAGTCACAGAGAAGTTTATGTATTCAAATTATATTCTCTAAATGTAAAAGGGAAAGGAATAAAGCAACTAGAAGAGAACCTATCACCCTGAGGTAGGCAGCTCCTGAACTGTACCTGGTGGGGAAGGCAGGGCAGAACTTCAGGAGGCCAGCTGAGAACATGGTGAACACCATGTCAGGAGCAGTCTACAAGAAAGAGCATTTAACATGCCGCAGAGCGGCTGGGCCCGTGAGCCATGGCCGCTGAGCCTGTGCGTCCGGAGCCTGCGCTCCGCAACGGGAGAGGCCACATTAGTGAGAGGCCTGCGTACCACAAAAAAAAAAATAAAAAAATTAAAAAAAGGCAACTTTGGAAAACCTTTCCTGATGACCAAACCTCAGAGAGCGGCACAGAGAGGCTGGCTGCCTCTTCAGCCTGACGGCTGGAGGTGACACCTGTCTTTGCTAAAGTACCAAGAATCCAGGAGGCTGCACCGTGAGGAGTAATTTCCAGAGCTGATTTCAGTTCAGTAGACTTTTCCCAAGCTTCTCCTGTGTGCCAGGAGCTCTGACAGGTGGTGAGGTGTTTGAGAAAGAGTAAGAGGGTCTTGGTCCTCTAGGAACTTATTGTCTGATGGGCAAGAGACATATTGAACTACACAAAGGACGGTGGTACCAGGCAGATGGTGCAGGAGGCACTGGGAGCACGACAGATTGCTACAGGAGGGGATAGAGGAGGCGAGAAGGACAAGTCGATGGGAGAAGCTCTTTCCCAGGATGGGGAATGGGGCGGGAGGGGGCCAGGGATGATCACTGCTCCATCGCCTCCTTACCCCCGTGAGCCAGGCTTTGTGCCTCGCACTTTATATACATCACCTTTTACTTGACCCCTCATAGCTACCCTACAAGGAAGCAAATATTTTAACAGACTAGGGAACCAAGGATGAGTGAGGTCATATAGCTTGCTGGAGGTCACCCAGCTGGTTGGTGACAGAGCCAGGATGAAAGATAGCAGTCTTTTCCTCACCATTCTGTTCTGCTCCCACTGGGAATGTTTAATTCCAAAGCCTGCCACTCAGCAATTTCATGTCTAAGAATCTATCCTACAGATGTCTTTGCACATGAGCGCAATGACCTCGTATACAGAGTTGCTCACTGTAACATCCTTTTTCATAGCAAAGGATTGGAAACGACCTAGTGTCCATCATAGGGGACTGGTGAAATGGATTTGTAGACAATGGAATACCCTGCAATCATCAAGAGAAGTGGAGAGGTACTTCCCTGGTGGCGCAGTGGTTAAGAATCCACCTGCCGATGCAGGGAACATGGGTTTGATCCCTGTTCTAGGAAGATCCCACATGCCGCAGAGCAACTAAGCCCGTGTGCCACTACGAGAGCCCGCGTGCCTAGAGGCCGTGCTCTGCAACAAGAGGAGCCACTGCAATGAGAAACCCGCACACTGCAATGAAGACCCAATGCAACCAAAAATAAATAAATAAAATTGATTAAAAAAAAAAAAAAAAAAAGAAGTGGAGAACACTTTATGTATGGATGGATATGGAATAATTACAGGAACACGTTGTTTAGTAAAAAAAAATATACAAGCACAGAGCAATGTGTTTAATATACGATCATTTGTTTTAAAAGGGTGGGGGAAAGAATATGTATACATAATCACTTCTTTTGCACAATGTATCTATCCATGGAAGGAGATATAGAAAACAGGTAACAGTAGTTGCTTCTGGGACGAGTAACTACATGTTTAGGGATCAAGAGTGGAGGAAGACTTTTCATGGTATGTTCTTTTGTAACATATGAGTTTTGGGCTTTTTGAATATATGACCTATTACAAATAAAGAAATAGAATTCAAAACAAATGTCCTGGCCTAGGCGAGGTGCAGGCTTAATGAGCAGGGAAGTGGAGATGACAGTTTATGGAAGCAGTGGAGAGGTTGTTGATATTGGCTTTAGGAAAACCTGGATTTGGATCTGCACACTGACACAGCTCCAGGTCTTCAGACAAGTTACTTCACCTCATTGAATCCCAGCTGACACATGTAACTAGGGACTCTCCCTCCTCGTGGGGAAGACGGGTGATGGTGCAGGCAGGCACTTAGAGTGCCTCTCTGTGCTGAATGCTCAGAAAGTGGCAGCTGTGACCACCATGGGCCCTGGAAAAAACAGAGAAGGAGAGCCTGGGTGCTGTTCATGTCTGGTCAAGAGTAAGAACGCCTCGCTGCTTCTTGATGCCTCACTGGTTCAGAGCATCCCTGAGCATACCTGTGCTGCTTGAAAACCTGGCGTCCTCTGAGTTGCCAGGGCAGGAGGAAGTATGGAGTTCATCACGCTGGCTGTGCTGGCTCAGTAGCAGCACCCTCTTGCCTGGGCAGAGCTGGCCTCCACCGGGAACTGCTGGGCCCCACCAAAAGTCTCTGTCTGGCCAGAAACCCTGAGGGCAACCCAAGCCTTGCTCCACCTTGAAGGCTATGTCTATCTTCTTTTTTGCAAGGACCTTTCAGTTGTCTTCAAAGACTTTCTCTCCAGCCCAAAGGCGATGCCTTTCTGGAGGTTGCACTTTGGGTGACCCCACATCAGGTGGGGAGAGAGGCAGAGGGCTGTCAGGTGACCTGGCAGACTGGAGTCAGAAGATCTGTGTCCAAACTGAGCTCCAGGTCCTTCATTCCATCTCCCTAAGCCTCAGTTTCCTCATCTGTAGAATGGAGATGCACCTGTGATGATCAAATATACAGTAAAAACACTGTGTTAGCAGGAAATCTGCCTGAAGCACACTTTCTTTTTCTTAGGATGGTTGTGTTACAGACAGTTGTGGAGACTGAAATGGGCCTCAAGTCAAGTTAAACCAAAACAGGATCAGCCAGGGGTTTCAAAGGCACATGATAAGGCTGTGCCAGTTCTGCTCCTGCTGCTTGGGAGGGACCTATGGGTGGGCGGGTGGGCATTGGGTAGGGAAGAGAGGCTGAGTGGGCTAGCTGCAGAGACTGTTCTGGGGTTTTTCTCCACTCACTCAACAATCAGGAAAGGGTATCCCTTTATTGGTTCTACTGGGAGATTCTAAGAAAAGATAAGACATGGGTGGCCCCATCCTTGAGAAACCCTCAGGCAAATGTGGGGGCAGAGATCATTCAGTCATTCAACAAACACTTATGGAGCCACTTGTGAAAATGGTTGTGAAAGATGCACAGGATGGATCAGCCATGGTCCCTGCTTTCTAGAAGCTTATAGTGTGGCAGGGAAAATCATTCTTGGCACATAAGGCTGTATTTTCATAAGAGAAATTACCACTGTGCCAACTAATTTTGTGAGAACTGAACGAACGTGGGGCATGAGTGCTCAAGGCCAGGGAGGCTCAACTAAGAAAGGCTTCCTGAGGAGGCTGGAGCTAGGCCAGTGGGACCAGAACCAAGAGGACACACTGAGGGGAGGAGGGGTGTCCCTTCAGGAGAGTGATGTGTGACGAGCTAAGAGGGCTGCTGGTAGGTGGGCTGGGGCCCTGGGGCAGTATGGGCCCCTCTCCCATCAGCCGTGCAGCTGTATTGCTGCCTTGCTCTGTAGGGGGGAATAAACTGCTTACTATTTTCCCGTCAGCCTCACCCAGGCATCTCACCCTGCTAAACGCCAGAGTGAAAAGGAGCTGTAAACGTCTGGCAGGGGCACACATCAGATCTGGCCACTGGAGTGGCAGGGCCTGGTTGGCTCCTGGCTCATGCTGACCTCAGTCTAGCCAGAGGCACCAGGCACCTGGGTCACCTGCTTTGTGTCCGAGTTGAAACCCGCCCATGTTGGGGATGGCAACTCTGCCTCTGTCTGCTGGGTCTCTCTGTCCGCTGGCCTGGTGGATTCACATAAATATTGATTGTCTGCTCAGCCATCTGGGAAGGGAGAGAGAGAGAGAGAGAGTGAAGCCGGGCAGTGGGGAGAGCCCTACCAGGCAGCCCTGGATGATGAATAGAGTGCTCATGCTGAAGGCTGACCAAGGCCCTCTTTGGCCTTCTCCCTGTAGGAGAGGCAGGAATCCTAGGGTGGAGAACACCCTGGAGGTTGGTACACACCAAATTCAGAAGAGTGCTAACCTCAGAGCACTCATGATGAGCAGCATGTCAGCAGAGAGAACAAGGGGGTCTACGGTGGTATTCGTGGTGGTTGATTTATGAAGCTAAGAAGGGCTACACACGTGTTCCTGATCTTGTTCTTTGTATCTTTTTCTATGTCTGAATAGTTCATAATGCATTTTGTTTAGTGACCTTCAGAGTTCACTGACTTCTTCCTCAAGCCTCTAGGCAAGACTTCAGCAATCTACTGGAAACTGGTGATGTTGTAGCCTAAGTTTTAAGCTTGGAAGAAGGAATTCCCAAGACCCCAACACAACCCAGGCCGCGTCCTACTACCTGTTCTTCCTCCAGCTTGGTCGGGGATGTTGTTCCTTCTCTGGGCTCTGGGCAGCAGCCCCATAGCATTCCTTAAGTCCCCCAGTCAGACCGTAAACTCTGTGGGGGCAGAGAACCCTCCTGTGATGGTGATGGGCACACAGCAGGCACTTAATTAGTGCTTGAAACGCTGGGGAAAAATCAGCCCAGGTGAGAGTGCTTTCATAGCTGGGGAAGCGTGACACAAAGACCACAAGCTTTGGAGTCAGACCTGGATTTGAACCTGAGCCCTGCTTCACCTCTCTACTCCGGGGTTCCCTGATCTGTAAAAAGGCAATAATGGTAGTGCCTACCTCATGGGGCATTACACGGTTAAACGATCTAATGTGCACATGCAGCTGGTCCATAATAGGTGCTAAAATTCTAAAATCCCCGGCCTCCATCTTGAACAGTTCAATTCCCAAGAAGCTTCTTGAAGCTCCTGATGGAGATGTTCTTATAGCTTTGTCCTTGTCTTAGACTGTTTCTGTGTTGTCTCGTTTCTGATTCTGTCATAGCTCTTATTTTTTTTTTTGTCAGTTTTTCTTTCTCCCCTTTCTGTTTCTCTCCTTATTACCTTTCCCCCAACCCACTTTCTTAATTATCTTCCTCTCCACCCCTTCCCTTCCTCCTTCTTTCCCTCCTCCTTTCTCCTGATTCCTACCCTCCAGGGCCTCTGTGTGACTGTACTTCTCACCTTGCTGGCTCTGTTTCACATTCCTCTATTCAAGGCATAGGATGACTCTCCTTAGGGCATTCAAGGAAATGAGTGAGAAGAAACCAGACAAGGAGCTGCTGTCCACGGAGGCCATGTTTGATAATCAGTCATTTCTGGGAAAAACTCTTAACTCTTGGAACCCAAATGGCTCCTATCCCATGGTTATTGCTCCTACTTCCCAAGGGCCCCAGTCTCCATCAGGATCCTCTGCAAACCAACAGCAAGGCCTTGAAAATCGTGTCGTCCAGGCAATGGACTCCTTCTCTGAGTTCACTCCCAGGTCAGGATTCTGCAGGACCCTGGAGGGAGGGGACGTTTGGAGGATCAGGAAGCTCTCATCTAATGGGAGAGTCAGCACTCTCATGAGTCAGACCTGACACAAGCTCAGAAAACAAGCAATAAATAGAAAGCAATTTTCTTCCTGAGCGCTGAAGAGCCGTGCCATTTAGAACAAAACAGATTTAATCAGAGAAGACTTCTTGGAGGAGGTGAGTATGTGGCAGGGACTGAAAAGAGGTACTGGGTGGGGGCAGACACCAAGATAGAGAACAATGGCCCAGGTCCTCTCAGAGGGCAGGTGAGGGTACCCAGGTTGTGTTGCGGTCAGGAACTGTGCATTTAGTTTCACAGGTTGTAGCCAAGAACCATCATAATGAAATTAGATTGGTAAGGAAGGGACAGCAGGAAGACAGGTCTCCCCAGAGCAACTGGGTCAAATCCAAGGATGTCAGGCTGTCAGTCTCTGGGACATGCAGATGCTAGGGCTGCTGGTACCACTCCCCTCCTGGAAAAAATGCAAATGGTGCAGTTACTCCCCTAGCCCTGAGCCCCCTAGACTGCTTTTTGGGAGAAGCCCACCCTGCAGGAGGGAGGGGCAAGGTGAGGTGGGGTAGAAGGTGAGTGATTTCATTTGACTTTCTAGTGTGTGGGGGTTGGGGGGAGGGTACATCAGGATCTTAAAGTATGCATCTCTGCTTTTATGAGTCTGTGTGTGTGAACTAAGATCCCACATGCCACACGGCGTGGCCAAAAAGAAAAAAAAGTTAAAAATTAAATTGTACCTGAAAAAGACATGTTTTTGTAAATCTGTGTAAATGGGAGCATATGTGTATGTATATACATGAGACCCAGGGCCATACCCCGACTGTTTTTTTTTTAATTAATTAATTTATTTTTTATTTGTTTATTTTTGGCTGCATTGGGTCTTCGTTGCTGCACGTGGGCTTTTCTCTAGTTGCCGTGAGCTGGGTCTTCTCTTTGTTGCGGCACACAGGCTTCTCATTGCAGTGGCTTCTCTTGCTGCAGAGCACGGGCTCTAGGCGCGCAGGCTTCAGTAGTTGTGGCACGCGGCCTCAGTAGTTGTGGCTTGCGGGCTCTCGAGCACAGGCTCAGTAGTTGTGGCGCATGGGCTTAGTTGCTCCGTGGCATGTGAGAACTTCACGGAACAGGGCTCGAGCCCATGTCCCCTGCATCGGCAGGCGGATTCTTAACCACTGTGCCACCAGGGAAGTCCCACCTCTACTGTTTTTATTAACAAACCCTTTTGGTCCTACTGAGGTGTTTCTCTTTTGTGGCTTGAGGGCCCATCTAGCTCTCCTGCTGATCAGGGGATGGGATCTGGGACCTTGGATTTGGCTGAGCCCAGTGCATTGTTTTGCACTGTGATGCTGCAGCTTGGCTGCGGAGAGGCCCAGGCCCAGATGGAATCAAATGGGGAGAAACTCTGCTTTCCTCTCTGATGAGGCTGGTGACAGCCCAGCCTGCAGGGAGGAGGAGCAGAAGGGTGGCTAGTTGTTTAGGAACTGATTCACCAAAGCTCACCCAACATGTGTTCTAATGAGGTTCTTTTTTGCGGGGTTCTGTGGGGAGAGTTGTGACAGAGCAGGGGATTCCTTACATCCAAACTTTCCCTGGCTTTCTCCTGAATTTCACCTTTTCCGGGGAAGCTCAGCAGCTAGAACTGGAATCACCAGGTTGGCACCTTCCCACTCTCTTGCCATGCTTCTCTCCTTGTCCTTCCTCCCTCCTACTGCAGCAGCTCAGGCTGGGCCGGGCAGAACAGAGTGGGCCCTCAGCCCCTTGAAGCACTTTGGAATGGGAGCGGATGGGCCAGCCTGCAGCAGGCTGGGCCAGCACGCACCAGCATCCAGGTCTTCCCCTCTGACTGTCAGAGAAGCCTTGGTTGCCTCGGATGAGAATAATCTGGGCAAGCTTCTGGCCCTTTGCCCTCAGGTAGCCCTTGGTTCTCTGTAGCTAGCCGTCTCAGAAAGCAGGGATCAGAGATCTGAGGCTGTTGTCATGAATTTTTCATCTGTTCCCTTGTGAGAGGGGGACTGTGGCCCAGGGGAATGCTATTTGTGGGCTCTTATCAGTAAAACCAGACAGGGCTGGCGGTCGGTGCCCAGGAGCAGTGCGGGCCAGGTGGACGGGGCTGTGTACTCACATCTACCCCCATCCTCTGCATTTGTCTCTATCACCGTCCTATACATTCTCCCTGGAAGAAGAAGACGTGTTACCACATTTTACTTGCTGTTTCTGGGTCTTTTGTGTCATTATTGTTTTGAGTATGTGCCCTTCTCTGTACTTGTCCACCCTCTCAGACTGGAAATTTCCAGGGCAGAGGCCCTATGTCCCCAGCATGGAGCCCCTTAAGGGCTCCTTACCTTTTCCCTATATCCTGCCTTCTGGGCATGTAGGGTGCCCGGTGGGGTGGGGGTGGGGATGGGGGTTGAGCATGGTTTTGACTGATTGGGAAACTTGCCTCCTGCTGGGAGTCCTGGGCTGGCAGGAAGGTGGTGAGAGCCTGGAGCAAATTCATCAGCTTCTTCTTCCAAAAACCTCCAAAGAAACCTCCAGAGCACTTTATGAAGATCTATATGTCCTCCTACGATGTCTGGGAAACCAGAGGACAAAATCACTACTTTTCTCTATCAAAGTAGGGAACCCCTGAGAAACCTAGCATTTTAGCCAGACAGACACATCTGGGAGTAACAAAGTCAGAGTTCAAATGCAGAGCCCTTCTGTCTCCAATCCTCAGCTTGGCCCCCCTACCCCTATCTGGTGGGATTTTAATAAGTTGGAAAATTAGCTCATTGGCATCAATAAGAGCTATGGAAACAGCTCACCAATCCTCGGTGGTTTTATGCAGTCAGTCCACTCACTTGCTCCTGATAATGGATCATTCTGTCTGGCTGTATAGTGAGACTGGTCAGACGAGGAGCTGCGTGCATACAGAAGAGAACCACTGGTCTGACTGAAAGCAGGTTTCCAAACACCGTAAAGGGAGACGAAGAAATAGAACAAAAGAAGAGGGGAGTGAGCCTGAGGGGCAGGCGAGGAATGCTGTGGAAGGGCCTGTCTGCAAGGCTGACCTGGGGGCTGCAGGGGGAAGGCCGTGGAGCCTGAGGATGGACAGATCACTTCCTGCTGAGTCCAAGAGCCAGATAATAAAGCAAGCTGCCCAGAGCAACAGGCTGACAGAGGAGGGCCCGGCACGGAGAGATGGATGGGGCCAATCCAAGGCAGAAACTAAGACTTGGCTGAAGAGGTCAAGGAGGGCTGGTAGGGAAGGGGCCAAGTTGTCCTTGGTCACCCCGTCTCCAGCTTCTAAGAGTGACACCCCTCAAGCTTTTAAGAGTATGGCTGAGAAGGGAAGAAGTAAATTGGTACTGAAGAGGATGGGGAGGTGTGGCACAGGGAAGAGACAGAGGCAGGCAGGAAACCACTGGAAGCCTGGAGGGTGCAGGAGAGTGTGGGAGAGGTTTGCACCCACATCTTCTGGGCACCCAGCCCAGGCCTGACGATAGCCAAGACTGCCGTGGGCAGGGGTGAGGGAGGTCTGCTTTCCTCTTCTCACCGTGTGTCTGCCTGCCCCAGGAGGGAGAACGGAAAAAGATGCATTTACCGATTGCTTCCAAACATTAACCCCTCTCTCCCACCCTGTCAAATAAGCACACCCCACCCCATCCCCTTGTCACCCTGCTTCCCCAAACAAACATTGGCTTCACTTTGTCTTACTTTCCCGGGACTGGGGGCAACAGGTGCGTGCACAGAGAAGAACTTGGTAAGTGCACAGAATTCCTTTGGGAGGTTGGTGTGTTTTGTGATCTGGGGCTATTGTTATATCACATTAGAGTTTAAGCTTGCTCCTGTTGGTATCTTTAAAATCAATGGCAATACATAAAGGTTTTGTCCAAATCAAGGCATATATCTGCAGGTGCTAAGAATTCATGCAGGAGAGATCCATTAGCAGTGCATGAACAGCAGAAAAGGGGCAGAGAGGAGGCCAGGGCCTGAGATCAGATGCTAGGACCCAGCATGGACACAGAGGTCCTTGGCATTTTGTCTGACACCTGCCAAATGGGGGACTTGGAACTGCAGCCAGAGGAAAGCAAGCATTAGGGAGGCTGGGCATGGTCGCCTCTTCATCCATATCTTAGCCACATTCTGGGCAGATGAGACACTCGTGTTTCTTGAGGACATCCAAAGGAGTGAGAGAATCTGAATGGAAAGCCTAAGTGGGGGTGAGAGAATTCCAAGGGACAGTGCTCCCTCTTTCCCAGCAGAAGGTGGGATGTGTAGCTCTCTGATCTGAAGCCAGAACGGTGGGGCAAAGTTCCTACAATTTGAGTTTTTATGAATCTTATTACTATCAGTGATGTTGTAAATGATTAATAAGGCATTTGAAATGGAGGCTTGTCCAGTGGAGATGAGGAAGGGAGGAAGGAAGAAAGGGAGAAAGGGAGGGAGGAGGAAGATTAGTATTTATTGAGCGCTGACATATCAGGCGCTCTGCTTGGAGCTTCCACACACCTTATCTCTGTAGTTTAACCTAGGCAGCTGCAGTCTAAGGGTAACTCCTTGCCTCCCACAGCTTCTCCCTCTTTACCTTTCCTCCCTCTGGGCCTTTGGAACTCAGGTCCACATTCCCTCTGAGTTTCTGTCCCCAGGGGCTGTGTTGGAGTCGTTGCAGCAAGGAAACAGTTTACAGGGCCTCCTGGCTGTCACTGACTCAAGACTCCAAGCCAGGAATGGAGCAGACAGTCAGCTGGAGACTTGGGGAACAGGCTTGGAGGGAGAGGAGGGGGAGGAGGAGGGAGGGAGGAGGGGACTCAACACTACTCCTCATCTTCCCCAATCAGCACAGTAACCCTTGCCCTTGACAGGCGCTCTGGGAAGGATACTGGACTGGAGTCACAGCCTATGTCCATTCTCTCCTCTCCTGCTGCGGATTGGGAGGCTGGGGCTTACTCCTCACTCACTTTTCCTCTCAAGGCTTCAGTTCCTCCTTGGTGGGAGCTCAGGAGCTATTTCTCAAGGCCTGGAACAATTCTGACCTTCCAGAATTGAACTTGCAGTAGAATGTAAGCTCCATGAGGCAGGGACTTTGCCTGTTTTGTGCACAGTTGTGCCAGAACAGTGCCTGGTGCATAGTAGACCCTCGAAAAATATTTGTTGAATGAGTCTCCTCTCCTTTCTTCCCTCAGAGAGACATCGTTTCCTAGGAAGCCCACATCTCTCTGCCCTTGCACTTGCTCCTGGCAGCAGTGTGGGCAGCACATGGAGAGATGCAGGTTCTGGCTGTTCTCACACAGCTTCCTTGGGGTCCTGGCTTCCCAGGAGGCTCAGTAACCTGCTGTGGAAATACCAGCCTGTCCCTTCCTCTGGTGGACCAAAGCACAGTGGAGAACAGGGTTCTTCTTGGCAAACTCCAAACACGGCCACTCGAGGCTTGCCACTGCAGAGTAAATTATTACAAACAGGTGTTTCCTCTCAACACCACAAGCTCTTTAGAGATGGCTGGGCTGGGGTGGAGGGCACCTCTCCCAGAGGCTCGGTTACCAGGTGCGGAGAGAACACTGTTTCCTCGCCCTCCCGGCCCAGGTCATGTTTGTGAAGCACCTTGGGCAGGAAGAGTCCTCCAGAGGTTATTCCTCTGCCACAGGCACCCTGGGTGCCTCCTGACTGGCAAACTGGTCAGAAAGGGAGATCAGTGTCCTCTGGGTCATTCAATCTTCCTGCTTGCCTTGCAAAGAATTCCCGTCCCTACATAACCCCTTTCCAGCCAGCTTAGGACCTGAGCAAGGTTACAAGTCCATCCCACTCTGGAGGGGCGAGCACATCCTTGGGCTCCAGGTCGCCACAGGCTCTTCATTCAGGGGGTGTCCTGCAGTCTGCGCCCTAGGCTTCCGTGCCAATAGTCTGTGGGGCCCGGTGCCAGCACCATGGCAGAGGCTGGAACCTGGGCAGCCTCTTGCCGACGGCAGGCTGGACTCTCCCCCACAGATCTAGAATGAGCCCTCCTGTAGGTGGGAAGAAAACATGGCTGCCGTTCTACATGGTCTCCTGGAATCGCTGCCTGAGAAGGAAAATGGGTGTAGATTCGCTTCTCCCTACCTGCTACCCATTTCATACCAGAATTCAGGGAACTAATTCTGGGTCTTGCAATTTCCCTGTTCATTGTTAGCCTCCTCCTCCCATGGTCTGCCGGGTCACCCAGCCCATCCAGCTCAGAGGAACTCCAGGTGGGGAGGCTCTCCTTAGAGGCTGGGAGAGGTGGGGTGCTTCCACCACGTTAGCCATCTGGTCTCTGGAGCAGCCCCCAAAGGGCGCCGCAAGTTGGAAGCTGCTCTCTGCCTGTTTGGGATCTTTGCTTGGGTTCCAGAAGGACAATGGTGTCATTTTCATAAGCTTTGGCTCATTGCTGCACACTACCTCCTCCTTCTACGGGGCGCCCTCTCCTTCCTCCTCCTTGTACCCCTCTTCTTGGTTATTAGCAGGGCCTGGGAGGGCATCCTGCCAACAGACGGCCAAAAGGCAGAGCGGGCAGCCGTGGCAGTGGCCGTGCCAGCAAAAGGACGGGCGATTAAAACAAAATGATTCATCTTGGGAATGAGTGCAATTCGCTTTCCACTTACAGTAGCCGGGGCTGGGCTCCAAACAGCCTCTGTGGACTCTGAGGAGAGATGGGAGTCTAGGCCATTGACTGTTAAGTAATGAACTCCACTGAGTGCTCCCTGATGACTCTGTGGAGGGGGGATCTGGCTGGGAACGTGGGTGGGTGAGCCAGAGAATGGGAAGGGGAGGCCAGAGGCTGTACAGCTCAGTCAGAACACAGGGGAAAGTGGGGGCAGTGCTTCTGCAGGTGCCCTGGAGGATCCAGAGCAGTCCTGGGCACCATCATTGTCAGAGACCTCCAAAAACAGGCTGGGGCCACCTAACCCTTTGCTTTGTCACCAGTGCTTCAGGAATCCACGGGCTACTTAAAGAGCATTCGCTGAGTGTGCCA
This sequence comes from Physeter macrocephalus, assembly GCF_002837175.3. Taxonomy (NCBI): domain Eukaryota; kingdom Metazoa; phylum Chordata; class Mammalia; order Artiodactyla; family Physeteridae; genus Physeter; species Physeter macrocephalus. Next base: position 41,144,142 of record NC_041217.1, read on the forward strand.
GGCATTAAAGAGCTGGAGATTAGGGGCTTCCCTGGTGGCGCAGTGGTTGCGCGTCCGCCTGCCGATGCAGGGGAACCGGGTTCGCGCCCCGGTCTGGGAGGATCCCACATGCCGCGGAGCGGCTGGGCCCGTGAGCCATGGCCGCTGAGCCTGCGCGTCCGGAGCCTGTGCTCCGCAACGGGAGAGGCCGCAGCAGAGGGAGGCCCGCATACCACAAAAAAAAAAAGAGCTGGAGATTAATAAGGCGTGGATCTTGTCCTCAAGGGATTTATAGTCCAGGGGCGGGCAGTCAGCAGGTCAACAGAGGAGTGCAAAGTATAAAAGCACTGTGATGGAGACAAATAGAGGACATCATGGGGCCCAAAGTGTGGCGATGCCAATCCTATCTGGTGGGGGTGGGGGAAGTGAGGAAAGGCACCTAGGTGACTGTTTCCTGAAGATGACTAAGTGTTCTCCAGGTGGATTGGGGCGGGGGTGGGGTGGGGCAGCAGGATGGAGTGAGGAATTAATCTAGCTAGAGAGATGAGCCTGAGGAAAGGACATGTGAAAAAGCCTGTTTAAAAAATGCGGACTTCCATAGTGGCGCAGTGGTTGAGAATCTGCCTGCCAATGCAGGGGACACGAGTTCGAGCCCTGGTCCGGGAAGATCCCACATGCCACGGAGTAACTAAGCCCGTGCGCCACATCTCCTGAGCCCACGTGCCACAACTACTGAAGCCCACGTGCCTAGAGCCCCTGCTCTGCAACAAGAGAAGCCACGGCAATGAGAAGCCCGCGCACTGCAATGAAAAGTAGCCCCCTCTCGAGACAACTAGAGAAAGCTTGTGCACAGCAACAAAGACCCAACACAACCAAAAATAAATTAAAAAAAAAAAGAATAGTTAAAAAAACATGCTGGAATTTGAACAGCCTGACCTGGCTGACGCTGGGGAGGGGATGCAAGCAGAAATGGACCTAGGATTCAAGAGGGCCTGGGAACACCATGCTGTGGAGCCTGCCCTGCTCCCAGCCACTGAAAGGGTTAAATCAGGGATGTGATTAGGTCAAGTTTGCATTTTTAGGCAACTTTCAGCCACCTTGGGTTTTTTCAATCATGTCTCATCCAAGCCCACTATATTCTAAAAAAGAATCTGAAACATGTATGTCAAACTGTTAGCATTTATTTAAAAAGGGCAGTGGGTACTTGAGTATATGTTATTTTATTCTCTGTACTTTTCAAATTTCAAAATTAGTAATGAATTTTCGTGTATCCATATGATAGAATACTGTGCAGTATTGAAGAATGAAAGTGAAATACATATTCTGTCACGACAAAATGCTTGTGATATTTTTTTTTTAAGAATTTTTAAAAAATTAATTTATTTTTGGCTGTGTTGGGTCTTCATTGCTGCGCATGGGCGTTTCTCTAGTTGCGGCGATCGGGGGTTACTCTTCATTGTGGTACGCGGGCTGCGGTGGCTTCTCTTGTTGAGGAGCACGAGCTCAAGGTGTGTGGGCTTCAGTAATTGTGGCTCACGGGCTCAGTAGTTGTGGCTCATGGGCTCTAAAGTACAGGCTTAGCAGTTGTGACGCACGGGCTTAATTGCTCCGTGGCATGTGGGATCTTCCCGGACCAGGGCTCGAACCTGTGTCCCCTGCATTGACGGGCAGATTCTTAACCACTGAGCCACCAGGGAAGTCCCTACTTGTGATATGCTTTTAAGTTGCTAAACAGATGTATATAGTATGATTCTATTTTTGTAACAATAATAACAAGTAAATAAATAAAATGTATCTGGAAGGAAACTATTGAACTATTAACAATGGTGAAGTTATGTTTGAGGGGTGGAATTTGGATACAGATAGAGAGAAGGCAGAATTTTCTACTTTATGCCTTTTAGAGTTGTTTGATCTTTAAAATGAACCTGTATTATTTCAAACAAAAGCCTTCTTTTTAAATTGCTAACTCTTTATTTTGGTGCAATTTCAAACCCAGAGACAAGCTGCAAGAATACTAAAGGCATTCAACTATACTTCAATTAAAAAAAAAAAAGAATAGTAGAGGAACTCATTATACTTGTTACCCAGGCTCATCACTGGCTTCCATCTTGCCCCACACAACACACATTTGTGAAAAGATTACCTCCATTTTGCAAACTCCAGTGGCCACTTTACAGTCTTTTCCTTCTAGACCTCTCTCCTGCTTCTGACCCTGCTGTCCTCACAGCTTCCTGAAAGGCCCGCTGTCCCTTGGCCTAAATCTCCTCTGCTTCTCCTCCTACTTCTCCAACTCTCCTTTTGTGTTCTCCTTCTCAGGGCCCTCCTTTCCAGCACCCCTTAAACACTGGGGTTTCTCAGAGTTCCAGCCTGGGCCCACGACTTGGCTGTGTGTGTTTTCTCTTTGGGAGAGCTCATCCACTTTCATTTACTAAAACTACTGTCCCTATGCTGATGAAGCCCACATCATATCTGCAGCCACCATCTCTCCCTTTAGTTTCAGATGCCCATATTCAAATGCCTGTTAGACACATATGCCCTTAGATGGTCTACAAACATTCTGAACTCAACAGTCTCAAACGCATCATCATCTCCCCTCCCTCCTGCTAACTGTTCTCTTCTGTGTGTCCTTCATCTCAGGTAATAGCACCATCATCTTTCACTTTGACAACTGTAATCAACTCCTAATTGGTCTCCCAGACTACAGTCTTCTGCCAGATAATCCCCCTCTGTCAAAGTGACAATCCTTAAATGCAAATCTTATTGTGTCCTGCCCTGTCAATGGCTCTCATCCCCTGCAGGTCCAAGATCCTTAGGCCGGTACACGTGGCTCCTCCCAGCCTCTCCAGCGTATCTCGCGCCCCTGCCCGCCCCATCCCCATCAGCCCATGCCTCCATGTGTCTGATGAAGTTGTTTTCCTGGCAGGGACCTCCTCTCACCTTTCTTTCCTTGGCTAACCTTCAACACTGAGCTCAATGGGAATCTCCTATAGGTTAGGAGGAGTGTCCCTTTAATGTGTAATTGCATTCTTTTTCTTTCTTGTATCTATCCATCTACCAAACAATTTTTTAAATCTTGGCTTTTGTGTTTGTCTCCCTCACTGCTCCGTAAACCCTGGAAGGTAAGGGGTTTGCATATCTTTATCTACAATGATATACCTTTATATCCTTAGTGCCTTAGCACAGTGCCTGGCGCATGGTAGACACTAATAAATGTTTGCTCAACTGAGGTGGACATTCGCTCTGGCCTTCTCCACATCTCTCCCCCCTCCTCCTGGCTGCAGTGCGCTTGACCACATGTCGCCTCTTTCTCTGTCCCAGCCCTTGGCTCCAGCCCCAACTCCACCTTCCGCCTCTGTCCCTATCCTCGGGCTTTGCTCCTACGTGCTCCTCCTCCTGCTGCTTTCCTCCCTCACGTTCTCTTCTGCTTCTTCCCTTCTATTTTCAGCAGCTCTTGCTCCCCTCTCATATCTTTCCAGATGCTTCTCTCCCACTATCCTCCCCTGTGGGGGCCACTCAGGGCAGTTCCAGCCCACTCCTGGCCCAGGGGTCTGGTGTAGGACTTTATATAATTACTTCACAACGGAGCTTAATGATTGTAAAGCATTTTCATCTCAACCCACACAATTCCAGATTTACAGCAACCAAGACTTTATGCTTACAATTGAACTCACACCCCACTAGGCCCCTAACTGGAGTGTCTTACGGAAAATGTATCTTCACAGCCCTTTAGGGAAGAGGGTTAACTTGCTAACAGGCTTTTCTCTCTAATACCTGTAAGCGTAAGAACCTAACTTTGCTCCTCAGTTCTCCTTGGCACCCCATCTCTGTAAGGATCCCATTCATCACATGCATCCAGGCATTTACCGTGTTATAAGCTGATCTGCTACCATGTGAAGGGTCTCGGGGGTACACATTCCTTCCGTCTCTCGCTTGTAAACTTACTGAGCTCCCACTAACGCCACCCACTGGATACAGACAAGGGGTCATGGATGAGTGTGCCCTGCTCAAAGATCCAAAGGAACTCATGGTCTGGAGTGGCAGACAAATATGCAAACATTTTTAATAAAATAAGAAGGGGGTGGTGGAGGTACCAGGTGCTATGGGGACGTGGAAGGAGCACCCGAGCATGCCTGGGTTGGAGGAAGGTTTTAGAGAATTGACATTTGAGGAATGAACGGGAATTGATGAGGCAGACAAGGAGACAGTGAAGTGGACATTTGTCATGTGTTCGGTTGCCCAGTGTCTGAGCGCCCTTCTTATTTCAGAGGGAATTCCCTATCGCATGAGTCTCAGTGCAGGCAGGATTCCACCTTCTACTCCACATGGTGGTGCAGATTTTTTCTCTCCCTGCTTCCCCCACAGCATGGGTGTGGGCAGAGTAAGGGTAGAGGGAGGGTGAGCCCTGGAACCTGAGCTCAGCCAATCTGATGCCCCCACAGGGTCTCTGGGACTTTGACAGGAAGGGCAGGAACAATTGGGAATCATCACAGGAAAGATATCCAGCCTGGGGGGTGTCAGTTGAGGGTGGATGGGAAGGGGGCAGAACTAAGCAGCAGTGTCTAACCAGATGCCCTTGTCATTGACCTTGGAGTGTTCTCTGCCATCTAGCCTCCCTTTGTTCCTGCTTGTGGTGGGAGCTGCCTCTCCAGCCTACCCATCAACTCTTGAGCCACCAGAATTTCTCTTTCCAGAATACTCCTTATCTGCTTAATTAGTGATAGTTGGTTTCTGTCGTTTGCAGCTAAGTTTCCTGTCTGGCCTAGGCTGGGAAGAGTCTTGAGGAAGCTAAGAAGAGCAGAGCGCAGTGTTTGGGGAAAGGTGGGTAGGGTGATATAGCTGGAGTACAGGAGAATGTAAAGAAAAAGGGTTCACAAGACTGGGAGGAGGGGCAGAGGCTCATGATGAAGGGTCTGGTCAACCAGGCTAAGACATTTGCCTTTTTCCTCATAGGAGATGAGCAGCCACTGAAGAGTTTAAGTGAAGAGAGTCATGGTGAGACTTGGACTTTAGGAAGATCACAGGAGATCAATACAGGGATCGATTGGAGCAGGGCCACTGCTGCCCCTGGGGGAGATTTAGCAAAAAAGACCTCTTCCAGGCAGCCTCTATCCCGTGGGTTGTATTGCTTGGCTAGCAGAACGTGACTGGATTTCAACCCCAATTCGCCCGCTCTGTTGTGCAGAGCACAGGCGGTACAACAGTTCTCAATAGCCTGGAATTTAGGACACAACACTATCCCTGACCCTAAGGAGCTTACAGTATCACCTCTACTTTGCTTTCTTCTGACACAAACCTCCTTCCATTCTCACCAGAGAGACTGACTCTCTGTCCCTGATTTCTGAGGAAACGAAGCCCATTTTTAAAAAAACATTTCTGTTGGAGTATAGTTGATTTACAACGTTGTGGTACTTTCTGCTGTACAGCAAAATGAATCAGTTATACATATACATATATCCACTCTTTTTTAGATTCTTTTCCCATATAGATCATTACAGAGTATTGAGTAGAGCTCCTTGTGCTATACAGTAGGTCCTTATTAGTTATCTATTTTATGTATAGTAGTGTGTATATGTCAATCCCAATTTCCCAATTTATCACCCCCCCGCCCCCACTAACCACAAGATTGTTTTCTACATCTGTGACTCTATTTCTGTTTTGTGAATAAGTTCATCTGTACCGTTTTTTTAGATTGCACATATAAGCAATAACATGGTATTTGTCTTTCTCTTTCTCTGTCTGACTTACTTCACTCAGTATGACAACCTCTAAGTCCATCCATGTTGCTGCAAATGCCATTATTTTGTTCTTTTTTATGGCTGAGTAATATTCCGTTGTACATACGTTCCCTGGTTATCTAGTGCTTAGGATTCAGTGCTTTCACTGCTGTGGCCCAGGTTCAGTTTCTGGTTGGGGAACAGAGATCCCACAAGACACGTGGCATGGCCAAAATAAAAAAATTAAAAAACAAACAACCAAAAAACCCCCCCAAAACTAAGCCACTTTCTTCACTGGTTCTGAGGACATAACCCTTCATTTCAAGTAGAAACTGGCTTTATAGTCAGGGCCTCTACCCCACGTGGCTGCGGTTCTCTAATTCCTACACCCAGAGATCTTCCATTGGGTTTTTCCTTAGGCATCTTCTCTTCAGTCTATTCAAGTCCTCCAGGGAAGACAGTGGCCAGGTCACTTAGCTGATCAGTGGGCAGGTCAGCTGCACTGGTGAATGCCAGTGTATGGAAGGAAGGGTTGGCCCCCTGCCCTCAGCCATCATGCAGAGAGGGCCTGTTTCATGCAAAGACTCTGAACCGTGGACTCTGGACTCTTCCTGTCACCAGAATCTCAGAGGTCATTTGGCCTAAGCTGCCACTAATAGTAGCTTTGTCAGTGGGCACCCAGCCTCTGCTTCCATACTTCCTGTGATGAAAAACTCAGTACTCATTGTAGCAGCTTGTGTCTTGGCTGGACAGCTCAAATCACTGAAAAGGTCCTTGTTTGATGGTGACCTTGGTCTGAGTTCTGGGATTTAGGAGCTGTAGAAAGATGCTAAACATGGGCCACTTTACAACCAGTTGCCTTTCACCATGTTTTTTTAGCCCATCTCCCTGCCTCATAGTATCTCAGTTCACTTTTGGAACATCTGGAGAGGCTGAGGTCCGTGTCCCCTGTCACAGAGGGTGATGTGTTTGGGTGACCTTCTCAAGGTCAGACTCCACTCTGACTCTCACTGTGGAGCTTCTGGGTCATTCCTGCACATTCCTTTCTCTGCTTTGTGCCTCTTCCTGTTCCTAAGGACTCATCCCCTCAGGTAGTCTGACTTGTTAGCTCTCTCTGGACTGACCAGCCTGAGGAGGCAGGGTGCTACCCGAGTGGGTGGGCTGCTTGGGGCACCCAGACCTCGCCAGCTCCGCAGGGCTCAGAGGAGAGGAGGATGGAGGTAATTGGGGCATGCAGCTCCACCGGGAGGCTGGCAGGGCAGATTTTTTTCCTGTTTGTTTTTCACTCTCTCTCCTCCTATTAGGTTCGGCTGGGCGATTGAAATCGCTGGTGTGTGTGCGGGCAGCACAAGCCTGTGTGTCTGTGTGCTTGCACGTGTGCGCGTGCGTGTGTGTGCGCGTGCGCGCGCGTGTGTGCACAGCTGTGTGGGAGGACATCCGTGCGGGAGGCTTCAAGAGGGAGCGGCCTCTCCTTGCCGACCAACTCAGCCTCTGACAGCGCTCCCACTGAATTGGCCTTAGAAAGTTTCCTGGGTTTGACAGGAACGGAACAGAAGCCGCAGATAGGCTGCACAGTTTCCTTGACAACCCCAAAGCATGGATGGGAGAGGGAATGGTGGGAACCAGAGAGAAGGGAGTGATTTGGCTCCACCACCAGCTTCAGCCCCTGTCTTTCCCCCTCACAATAGCTTAGGATAAAATGTTGACCTGGTCCCCACGTTCTCCTGGGAAACGGGGAGGGAGGACAGACAGCAGTGAGGGAACAGAGGTGCCCCTCAGATAAGGGAAGCAAGAGCCAGGCTCCAGAATCAATTTCTGGAGGAATCTGGCACCCTCGGTTCTCCTTTCTTACAGAGGTGACTTCTCTCCCTCTACCGTTTGCGTCCCTCACTTTCTTGTCCTGGCAGCTTTGAGGACCCCTCCCCTCCCAAACTAACCCAGGAAAGACCAGAACCCTGGACTCTTTCTACCTGAGAGGAGCGGGAGGGGCAGCGAGGGGCGGGGTGTCTCTCCTGATCCTTTGGGACCGCTCCACTCCTAGAAAGCAGGAGGCGGAAAACTGAGACTGTTCACTAGGAACAAAAGTCATTTCTTAGTAGTTAGTAAAGCTGCCTACCCTACTGCAACGTCCTCTCCCAAGCGAATGTGCTCATAGCGTCTCCCCAGAACCAACTCCCGGGAAGACCTGTGCCTGGCAATTCTTGACAGCCCTCTGGTCTTTCCCAATGTGGAGGCCTCTGGATCAAATTAGCCCTGTCCTTGATCCCTGGTCCCTTGTCTTGGGCACTAGAGTTCCTTTACTTGAGAATTATGGAGGCTCTGAAGGCATTTTTGCATAAAATTTTAAAACCAAGCAACCCTGATGCTGCACTAGTCCTGCAATTAAACCTTAGTGCTGGTTGCCCAGCCCGGCCTCGGTGCAGACCAGACACCAGGCTTTGGGCTCCTTTGGGCACTCAGAGAAGTCCTGCCTTGTTGAGGTGTCAAATGTATTTAGTGAGCAGGTAGAAGGCAGGAGGAGACACTCACAGTCTCCCCTGATGGGTTGGTCTGGGGCTTGAATGGAGGAAGGGGTGCTGGGCAGGGAGTGACAAGGCCAGGGTTCCAGTCTGGCCCAGGCTCCAACCAGCTGACTGGTTGGAGGAAGACAGCCACACTTCTGGTGGCCACAGTCCCAAGCCAAACATTGGAAAACAGTCTGACACACATGTGGGGGTGGGCAGGTCAATGAAGCAGCAGATTTGCAATGAAACCGATGGTTGCTATGACCATGATCCCTTTCGGAGTCTAGCCGTTCTGTCTCTCTCCATGCCTGCTGGGCCCATAACTCCCAGGATGTGTTGGTCAAGATCTGCCTGGCTTTCTGCCTCCAGGGAGTCCAGGGTTCCAGGGCATGTTCCCTTTGCCTCCTCCCTATCTGCTGCCCCTTCCTCTCAGCTCCCTCACCCTCAGCAAGGCGTCGTGGCCCAGGGCCCCCATCTCCTGCCCCAGCCCGAGCCCAGGCGAAGAGAAGACAGTGCCCACCTCCTCCTCCTGGCTCCCAGGAGAGCAGCAGAGCTGGAAGCCCACCCAGGGGAACAGAGAAGACTGAGTCTTGAGAGTTGCCAACGCCCACGGCTCTAGGAGGGCAAGACAACTTAGAGACTGTGATAATTTTAGGACACTCCAGTAGGTGGCTGAGAACTGCTTATGAGGAGGGCATGTCTAACAAGAATGAGCACAGTATGGGGAGGGAGGGGGAATGACTCAGGAGATAAGGCTCCTTCCTAAGTAGTAGTGTAACCACGTGGGTTGCCAGTAGAGAGGCCTCAGCGTTGGGCCCTTTGTCCACTCTGGAATGTTCTTCCCAAACATCATATATGCACATACACCCCATTTACAGCGAAGAATCTTTCTCAAGTACCTTTATGGGAGGAACTGGGGACAATGGATAAAAGAGTGTCTTGTTTTGGGGGTTCTCTGAGGTCCCTGCTTTGAGTGCTGGGATCCTGGTTTCCACTGGCTTTGACCTCCCTTAACCTTATACCTATGGGTCCGCTGCTTCCCCCAGGCCAAAGAGACCCCTGTGACTGGCAGCCCTGGCTGAGACTGAGAAGAGAGCTGCTGGAGGTCAGGCAGGTGAGAGATCCATGGTGGACAGTCACCATTTGGTCTCATCTCCCATCCCGAGCCTCTGAGAAATCTGTATGGGGGAGGGCTGAGCAAACTGAGGCCAGAAGCTGTGAGCAGATGTGGTGGTACAGAGAGGAGCTGGCAACCCTCAGGCTTGGGCTGAAGCCCGCACTGAGTGGTGCAGAGGGCAGTTCAAGGTGGGGTTCATATGTGCCTGGAGTGGCTATGAGGGAGCAGGAATTGGGGGGACTATGTAATAGAATCTCTAACTTCTGAAGATGCTCTACTGAGAGATGCTGCAGACACTAAAGTGTAGGCCGTTAAACTAGGTGATACTCCAGGGTATTTTGGGGCCCTTGGGGCACCTCTGGAACCCTTCTGCCCAGTTCCCTTGTATTAGTTTCCTGGGGCTGACGAAACCATTTACCACAAATGTGGAGTTTAAAATAACAGAAATTTATTCTTTCACAGTTCTGGAGGACAAATTCAGAAATCAAGGTGTCCGCAGGGTTGTTTCCTTCTGGAGGCTCTGAGGGAGCCTCCATTCCATGCCTCTCTCCTGGCTTCTGGTTGTTGCTGGCAATCTTTGGCTTGTAGATGCATCACTCTAATCTCTGCCTCCATCTTCACATGTGTTCTCTGTGTGTCTTCTCCTCATTTTATAAGGAAATCTGATGTAGAGCCTACCCTGAACCCAGGATGGCTTCATCTTGAGATTCTTAACTAATTATACCTGCAAAGATCTTATTTCCAAATAAAGTCACAGTCTGAGGTTTCCGAGTGGTCATGAATGTTGGGGAGACACTCCTCAACCCAAAACATCCCCTAATTGCACCCTTACACCAGAGCTCAGGAGGAGCTGAGAAGACCTCCACAGGTTTGTTCACCACCTGCTTGTTGGGGTGTCGCAGGTCAGGGTGGTCAGAGGAGACTGGGACCTGAAACTGAGACCCACCTTCCCCACCTCCTTGTTACCCTGAGCCTCCCAGAAAGTTGCAAGGAAAAAGCTATTGAACCCCATCCCCATCTTGGGCAGGAATGTTCCTCCTCCATCCAAAGAAAGACAAATGTCCAGAATGTTTCCTTGGAAAATAAAATTGTACCTTGAACTGCTTCTTGTTAACTAGATAAGTGCCTTTCTCAAGCCTCCCTTAATCCATCTTGCAGCAGCTCAGCCATGTTTCCTCTTGGTCTGTCTGTGAGGTTGGAGTAGAACAACCTCCTCCTGATCTACCACTCTGCTAATGCTGAGGAAACATTTATCATCATGTCTTTCCCTGTTTCGGTGGCAGATATTTTCACCTGGAGAGGATACAGCAGAGGCATTCAGATGAAACAACCCACCTAAACGCACAGATTTTGAATTTTCTCTATGAGCCATCTCGGCTGACTGTTATTTTTACACCCCTCCCTTTGTCCCTCCCACCCCAGGGTTGGTAACAAGCTGAGCCATGACTGTCTCCTTGCCTCAAAGCAATTAGCCACCCCCACCCAGCACCACTCCACACAATTTCTCTCTAGTGAAAGAGAAAGCCAGGAAGGCAAGTGTGAGGTAGCATGGCTGTCAGTCACCCTGATGCTCTAGAATCAGCAATCATTACTATGATAAATTTCTTTGTAGTTCCCATCACGAATAGTGCCTCAGAAGGGAGAAATCATATTTAGACACGAGGCCCCGCTGAGTTCATCTCTTTTTGGCATTTTAAGGAGAAAAAGGCCCAGTGCTGCAGTGTTAGGCTTTCTTCTACAGCACATGAGGGCGGCAAAGGGTCACGGGAAGGGGATACTGTAGTCTGAGGATTGACCAGCTCTCACTGCAGTATTTTTAATCTTATAAACTCTAGAGCGTTTGGGAGTCTGGTGATAAGAGCAGATCCTGCTCAGGCAGAGCCCAGGGATGTGTGAAAACAGAAGAGACTGGAGCAGGGTCTGGGGAAAAGGAAGAGAGTGGGGCCAAGTGTTGCACCATAGACCAGTGTGTAGGCTGGGATGAGGACCCAGACCCCAGCTGCTGTGTGTCCCTTCCAGAACCATGAATTTCACCTACAGATAAATATTTTACTGATTGGAGAAATGAAGCTCAGAGAGGTTAAGTAATTTGCTCAAGGTCACACAGTAAGTGGCGGGAGTCTGGATTTGAACTCAGGTTTGTCTCACCTCAAGAGTCAGTAAGTACTCGCAAGCACCTTGCAGTCCAGCCTCTTTTTCTCCTTAAGGGCCAAGCTGAGGAACTCTGGAGCTGTGAGGTGGAAAGAGGGGAGACTGTACAGGTGGCGCACAGGAGCTACTGCAATAGGGCAGTGGGTAGGTTTGCTGATGCAGGAGAGGAGGCATCCAGTGACTGGTCCTGGGTACCCATGGGAGAGAAGTCTGGCTAAGTCACTGGAATCAGAAACTGGCAGATACTAGAAATATAGGTTTTGTCAAGGAAATATGAGGTGGTGATTGACCGGGTCAGGGTCTATCTCATTCATGGAACTCTCTGCCCAAGCTTCTCCTCAAGCAGGACTTCTTGCTTCTCTTAAATGACTTTATTTTTACCCCTCAGAAGCACAGAGTTAATCACGTCCCTTAAGTCACTGGCCTGTTCTAAGCCTGTGTTTTATGCTATTTTATTATTTTCTACCCTCACTCCTGTTAACTCCTTTACCACAGACACTCACTTCAGTGCATTAAATACATATCTCTCCAGTCTGCCTTTCATATGCTGATAGAGATATATGTGTATTCTTGAAAAAAGATTCATGATATTATTGTGTGTGTGTGTTCTTAATTTGCATCATTGGTTTTGTGCACTAAATCTCACTGTTTCTTCATTCACTCAGTGGTAATGACTTAAGACCTATGCATGTTGTCATGCATACTTTTTACAGCATAATAGTCCATCACATGCAAATACCACGGTTACTATCCAGCTCCTAGGCACTAGCAACAGTGCTGCAGTGAGAATCTCTACACATCTCTTTATCAGCCCAGGGCAGTGTTTTTCCCACAGTGGGAATGGGAACGCTAGGCCATAGGGCAAATAGATGCACCCCAGTCACCTCAACCTCTCCTTGCACAAACTCCCTATAACCTACATTCATCATTATGTTCTGCTTTTTTTTTTTTTTTTTTTTTTGCGGTACGCGGGCCTCTCAATGTTGTGGCCTCTCCCGTTGCGGAGCACAGGCTCCGGGCCCGCAGGCTCAGTGGCCATGGCTCACGGGCCTAGTTGCTCCGCGGCAACTTGCCCCGGACCGGGGCAAGAACCCATGTCCCCTGCATCGGCAGGCGGACTCTCAACTACTGCACCACCAGGGAAGCCCATATGTTCTGCTTTTTAATTGCTGGTTGTATCTTCACTTGTACATGTCTTGTCTCTCCTGCTAGATCATCCCTTGAGGTCAGAGACCATGTTTCACTCATTTTCGTATTCTTAACAGTTCCTAATATACATCTTATACATAGTTGGTTCTTAATAAAACATTTTTAATAGACTGAGTGAATATCCCCTTTCCCACTGGGATGTTACTTTCTTTTTTAAAATTATTATTTAATTTAATTAATTTATTTATTTTGGCTGTGTTGGGTCTTCGTTGCTGCGCTCGGGCTTTTCTCTAGTTGCGGCGAGTGGGGGCTACTCTTCATTGCAGTGCGTGGGCTTCTCATTGTGGTGGCTTCTATTGTTGCAGAGCATGGGCTTTAGGCACGTGGGCTTCAGTAGTTGTGGCACGCAGGCTCAGTAGTTGTGGCTTGCAGGCTCTAGAGCGCAGGCTCAGTAGTTGTGGCACACGGGCTTAGTTGCTCCGTGGCATGTGGGATCTTCCCAGCCCAGGGCTCGAACCCATGTCCCCTGCATTGGCAGGCGGATTCTTAACCACTGCGCCACCAGGGAAGCCTGGGATGTTACTTTCTTGAGAGCAAGATTGACTGTGTTTCATTCATCTCAACAAAGTTCAGAATCTGACCCTTTGTAAACCGTTTGTCTTAGATCTGATGCATGACATTTCAGACGTGAAAAAATAGCACTGTTAAGAAAGAATTGGGTTGGGAATTAGGAGATTTGAGTGCCATGTGACTAGTTTTATGACCTTGGACATGGTACACTTCTCCTCTGAGCCTCGGTTTCCCTACACATTGGGAGGGGTTTAGTGGCTTCTTTCTCCCAGCCTTGGATGAGGAAAATAATGAGCTGTGTTGATGATGAGTGTTACCTGTCCATCTCCCATTCGAAAATGCTGCTGGAGGAGAAGGGGAGCGAGGGGAAGCTGGGGCCGGCACACACCTGTCCCCTTTGGCCCCTCCTCTGTCCCCCATCACCCCATGCAGTTTCGATTTACCCATTTCTAGAATATTTGTCACTGAAGACATAGGGCCTCTGAGAGGGATTAGGGCTCCCTTGGGAAGATCTAGACTATGAATGAACAGAGAAAGAGAAGACTAAAGGCCTGCAGTAGTAATTGGGGCAACAACCGGAATTCAAGGGAGGCATCACTCATGGCAACCAGACTGGAACACAGAAGAAATAGGGCAAAAGTGTAGCCCATAGTCACCTCTGAAATGTGGGCACCAGGGCTGATCCAGGGGATCCTACCACGGTCCTATCGGAGATACCTGTTTAAGGTCTAAGGGAGGAAAACCAAGTGGATTCAGGCTACACTGAGAAAATTCAATGGGACACCAGGGCCAAGTGTAGGACTGAATGGGTTCCCAATCAGGATGCAAGAAAATCACTACTGGGAGGTGTTTTGAAAGTAAAACCTACTCTCGCAGAAAAGGTCAGCAGCTCTGGGAAACTGGGGGCGGGGGGGAGGGATGGGAGGAGAGTATACTTATCAGTACTGGGGTCTATGGTAACATTTTTGGGCTCAGCACTGAGAGATGGTGGGATCTCCGTGGTGACAAGCTAGTTAGTACTATGGGTGATCAGGGTTAAAGATAGACCTGCTCAGGGCTCCAGGAGACCAAGGAGGAAGACCCCAGCCCCCTTAGAGTTTAGGCCTGGCACTGGCATAGCATCACTTCTGCAACACAGAAGTACAACACAGGCAACACAGTCACAGGCCAGCCCGGATGCAACTGGAGTAGCAATAGATCCACTTCTTCCTGGGTGGAATGTCAATAAACTCTTGGTCATTGTTATTCTCCCACACATGCCTCCCACTCAGCCCTTCCCACTCCTACTCCCCTATTACCTGCTCCTAACCTGTTGTCTCCTGCATTCCTCTCACCTGCCTTAAGCACAGACCCTCTCCTCTGGCCTCTGTCTCTAAGCCCTCCGTTCCAGCACAGTCATTACCACCCTCCAGGGCCACCCCCTTTTGCCTGCCCTCTGTATCTCAGCCTCTCTGTTAGCTCCTTTCACAGGCCCATCTGGACCCTCTTCTGTTGTGAACTTCGTTTTGGGTACTCCTTCCCCTTCCTCTTCCCACATGAAATTGAACTTTTCCTCAGACAGAACCAGATCTTTACTGGCAATTTTCTTTTTTTCTTTTTCTTTGGAGTTCTATTTATTTATTTATCTTATTTATTTATTAACATCTTTATTGGAGTATCATTGTTTTACAATGGTGTGTTAGTTTCTGCTTTACAACAAAGTGAATCAGCTATACATATACATATGTTCCCATATCTCCTCCCTCTTGCGTCTCCCTCCCTCCCACCCTCCCTATCCCACCCCTCTAGGTGGTCACAAAGCACCGGGCTGATCTCCCTGTGCTATGCGGCTGCTTCCTACTGGCTATTTTCAAGGACAGCTGCTGCTTCTCTCATGAAGAGGGCTCAGCTCTCTTGCTTCCTATCGTGACTTCAGACTCTGCCCAAATCAGTTCATAATGGAAATGAAATTATTTCATTAAAGTCTCTCAATCCAAGTGGAGGATGAAGATAGAGATACAATTAATCAGTCAAAAACCTTTATTGACTGGAATGCCCAGTCCAGTGGGGAACCAACCACTTAATAGATAATCAGTTTACAGTGTATGACCAGTGGGTATGAACAAAGTGGTAGTGAGCTCCTCGAGGTCAGTGACCGAGTCTCATTTATTTGTGCTTTGGATCCCAGCTCAATGCCCACCAAATGTAAATGCCTGAGTGAATACATGAGTTAATGAATGAATCGTTGCATGCTTCTGGATATAAAATTACCTCTAGAAAGCCAATTTCTCTTGGATTAACTGGCATTCACATGAGTCACGTAGAAGTCTCTGGAGGGCATTCAGGATCAAGAATTAAGACTCTTCTTTTAAAAATCTTTGCCATCTGGCCATCTGCTTATCCTGGCTTCTCCCCATCTTGACTGATGATGCTCATATAACTCCAGGACTTTCCAAATGACCTCAGTATCTGACTCACAGTTCTCTTGCACCTCATGCACACTCTGTTCTCAATCTCAGCAATTCAATATCTGTGTATAGCTGTTTCTTCTCTAGCCCCCTGATCTAATGATTCTTGACCTTGGCCCATGTTTTTGTGTTGGTTGCTAGCTCAGCTTTCCAGCCTTACTTTCAAGATTACTTTTTTACACCTTGTATTATCAACCTAGGTGGCCATGTCCCCCAACACAACTGTGCATGTTGAATGGGCACCATCCCCATGAACCAACATGCCACCCATACTTCACAGGCAAGCTTAAACACTGCCTTCTTCACAGGACTTGTGCTGATTCACCCAACCAGCTGTGATCTCCTCTTTCCTGAAAATTGCAGAGAATCTTAGTTGTCCTTCTCTTATGGAATTTGTCATAGTCTGCTGTCTTAGTCCATTCAGGTTGCCACAACAAAAATTCCATAGTGTGGATGGCTTAAACAACTAAATTTACTTCTCACAGGTCTGGAGGATGGGAAGTCCAAAATCATGGCATTGGCAGATTTTGTGTCTGGTGAGAGCCTGCTTCGTGGTTCACAGGTGGAGCTTTCTAACTGTAAGCCTCACACAGCAGAAGGGGGGCAAGGGAGCTTTCTAGGGTCTCTTCTAAGAGGGTACTAATCGCATTCATGAGGGTCCCACCCTCATGACCTAATCACCTCTCAAAGATCCCACCTCCTAATACCATCATATTGGGGGTTAGGATTTCAACATATAAATTTTGGGGGACACAAGAATTCAGACCATAACATCTGCCTTCTAGTATTGTTATGTGTGTCTTTGCCTCACCTTCTCTAGTTTGATGTAAGTTTTCATGGAGAAGAGGCTGTGTCTCACCCATCTTCTTGTCACACCCCTTCATAACAGCACCTAGCACAGAACAGTGGACAGATGTTATTTTGTCTTCACAGCATCCCATCTTTTAAGGGATCCTCCTTCTATGTCTATATGATCAAAGTGGGGCTGTAAATTATGGTGTCCCACAAAGTTGGGCAGAAAATACAGGCTGGCCAATGAAAATACTCCATTCCCAGCCTTAGAGATGACACACAACCTATGCAGAACCAAAGAGTCTGCCTTGAGATTTGCTACATGCATACACTGAGAAAGATCTTTCTTCTTCTAAGACCAGAAGCTATGGGGAAGAGGTAGATTGGCCTTTCTGTGGCCGTCTCTCTAGCCAACATGGAGGAAGCTACAGGAGAGAATGAGGCCTACCTCAAAGGGAGCAGACACAGAAACAATAATAGCTGGCATGTTCAGAGCTGACTTTACACCAGACCCTATTCCAAGCACATTGTGTGGATGATCTCATTTACTCCTCACAAGAACTATGAGGCAGATACTATTATTATAGCCATTTTACAGATGAGGAAACAAGGGTACTAAGAAGTTAAGCAACTTGTTTTCAGTCACTAGCTAGATAGGTGGTGGAGCCAGGATTTGAATCCAGCCCGTGGAACCCCAAAACTATCATGCTATGCTGTTACATATGAGCCAAGACGAACATAAATGGGAGATAGATGGATTTATTCATTTATGAACAAATGCAAGGGAGAACTGACAACATCATTTGCGCCTGGAGCCAGCTGACTCATGTGCTTTTTAGTTAAATAAGCCAGTGCATTCCCTTTTTGCTTAAAATAGTTTGTGTATCAGTCACTTGCAACCTCCTGGGTTCATGGAAGAACATGTCTTAGAGATAGAGCACTACTTCCAGGCTTGCATCCTGGCACTACCCCCCAACACTTGGACAAATCACTTGACCTCTCAGGGCCCTGGAGGTAAATGCCCCAGACTCTCAAGGCTGAGGGGACTGTGACTGGAGATGAGATTACATGTAAATACACTTAACATAACGTTCTGCTAACACAATTTAAGTACTCAATAATTGTTAGATCTCTTCTCTTCTCCTTTCCCTTATGAGGAGTACCTGTTCAATAAGCATTTGTTGAATTGAATTAAATCCTCAAGAGGCTGCAGGATGTAGCCTGAGCTTGAATGCAGCTGGAGTTACAGAGTCTCTAATCAGGGGAAGCTCCTCAGCTTGAGAGGCCACCTAACAACCCTATTTGGCCATTAGAAAGAAGAAGGATGTTGAGCATCTTTTCATGTGTTTGCTGGCCATTTGTATGTCTAACAAACACATGAAAAGATGCTCAGCGTCACTAATCATTAGAGAAATGCAAATCAAAACTACAATGAGGTATCACCTCACACCGGTCAGAATGGCCATCGTCAAAAAAATCTACAAACAACAAATGCTACAGAGGATGTGGGATGGATTGGGAGACTTGGATTGACATACATACACTACTATGTATAAAATAGATAACCAATGAGAACTGACTGTATAGCACAGGGAACTCTACTCAGTGCTCTGTTGTGACCTAAATGGGAAGGAAATCTAAAAAAGAGGGAATATATGTATACGTATAGCGGATTCACTTTTCCGTACAGCAGAAACTAACACAACATTGTAAAGTAACTATAATTAAAAAAAAAAAAAAAAAAGAAAGAAAGAGGAGGAGGGGGAGAGCGGGAGGAGGAGGACGGATTCTGCCCTTCTTTGGTCTCCATCTCACTGACAGTCTTAGCCTCTCTGCTTCCAGATCACTCCAGCCTAGAGAACAATGGCTGTCTGCAGTAACTTCAGAGGTGCTCTGGCCCCACCATGTCCTCTTCTGTAAGATAAGGTGAGGGTCCTTTGATAAAGAGAACGAGGCGTGGCTTTCTCAACATAAGAGAAGACATTTTTTTTGCCTAAGCCATTTTGTGATCTAAGCCTGGCCACAATGCTTGCCTTTGAACAGGTCTTAGTAATTAATGATCTTAAGGGAAGTGAGGAAATGTAGGAACAAAGGAAAAGCAGTTAAGAAACAATAGTTCAGATAAACAGCAAGGTCCTACCGTATACCACAGGGAACTATATTTAATATCTTGTAATAACTTATGATGAAAAGGAATATGAAAAAGAACATATACACATATATAACTGAATCACTTTGCCGTATACCAGAAACTAACACAACACTGTGAATCAATTATACTTCTATTAAAAAAAAAAGAAAAGAAAAATCCGAATATATAAGCAGATCATCTGATTTAAAAACAGTAAAGAAAAAAAAAAAAAAAAAAAGGAAAGAAACAATAGTTCAGCAATAAAACAGAGTCCTAGTTCCTCTTCAAGAAAAGCGCCTAACAATCAGATATGTATCTTTGAGTTCTGCAGGAACTGAGGCCCCCACCCAGGTGGAGGAAGGAACGATGATGTTGACCCTCCTGACTTCAGTCAACTAAAACTTGGACTCTGTCAACCTTGGCCCCACTTCTATGCTGAATTCTCCTCTGCTGAAGCCCCTCCATGAATACGCAAGTACTCTTAGCTTAAAACTTCCCCACTCTTGCTGTCTGGGGAGACACTACTTGGGGAAAGATCCCCGGTGTTCCCCTTACTTGCTGCAAGGAATAAATCCTTCCTTCCCCCAATCTTTGGCTTGGTTGTATCTTTTGGCTCAACACCCACCGAGAGGCAAACCCAGTTTTTAGGTAACACTTTCCCTCCTTCTCACATTTCCCCTCCTATCCAGATACTACTGATTAATTAACCTTCTAGGTCTTTCTCAGACCTGCTCTCTCTTCTTTACCCCAACTGACAGTGCCCTTCCTCTCCTTTCTGGATGTTTACCTCAACCTCCTCCCAGCCTCCCTCCCTCCAGCCTGCCAGCCCCATGGTGCAACCAGGAACACCCATGTTCAAGGTGACCAAACCACTCTTCACCTTAAAACCGCCATTGCCTGCAGGATAACGGGCAAACCCTTAGCAGTCACGCAAGGCCCTCCTCAGCCTGGTCCCTACCCACATCTCTAGGCCCGTCTCCTACCTTGCTATTTTATGCCTCCGTGCCACCCTCACGCTGTTCCCGCTTCTGGAAGACCCTGCGCCACCCACCTCCTGCAGCCCCTTCCCCCAGTTCTTACTCATCCTTTAAGACTCTGCTCAGTTGTTTGGTTTCTTTTTCTCCTGGAAACCTTCCATTAACTCCCAGCCCACTCCCTGGGCCAAGTGCCTCTCCTCCGTGTTCCCACAGCACTGGTACATAATTCTGTCTTCTCACATATCTTTTTATACTGATAAGATCACTTTCTCCGTCTCTCCTGAGAACTCTGCGGCCAAGAGCGAGGTCTTACTCAAGTTTGTAACCCTTGCGCCCAGCACAGTGCCTGGCTCCCAGTCGGCCCCCACATGCAGACACCGTGAAAGCTGATGCAAAGGGACTAAAAAGGAGAAAGAGGAGCCATTACATGTCTTGCAGATGAAAATCCTGGTTTCCGGGCTTCCCTGGTGGCGCAGTGGTTAAGAATCCACCTGCCAATGCAGGGGACACGGGTTTGAACCCTAGTCCGGGAAGATCCCACATGCCGCGGAGCAACTAAGCCCGTGCGCCCCAACTACTGAGCCTGCACTCTAGAGCCTGCGAGCCACAACTGCTGAGCCCGCGTGCCTAGAGCCCGTGCTCCGTAAAAAGAGAAGCCACCACAATGAGAAGCCCACGCACTGCAACGAAGAGTAACCCCGGCTCGCTGCAACTAGAGATAGTCCGCACGCAGCAACGAAGACCCAGTGCAGCCAAAAATAAAATAAAAATAAAATAATTAAAGAAAAACCGCACGCAGCAACGAAGACCCAATGCAGCCAAAAATAAAATAAAAATAAAATAATTAAAGAAAAAGAAAAGAAAATCCTGGTTTCCTTTTTTCCCTCTGGTTGATTCCTTAATCGCAGGACTGGGGCCAGTGGTTAATACAACACTTAGGGTTTAATTGTTGGGGGGAAGAGAGAGTGGTTTACTCACCGTCTAAACTGAGGAAGGGGTACTCTCTCCACTAGTGGTGGAAAAGGAAAAAAGAATTTGCTCTGGGATCCTGTGTGGTTGTAGCATTGTTTGTGTAATTGTGTGATTCTCCATATAGTTTTGCATGCATGATACATGAATAGGTAACCTTTGGCTACCTTAAAATAGCCCCCTTCTCAGTTTTAAAAAGGATAAAGTTATTTCATTACATCTAAATATAGGCAAAGAGTTTGTACTGATGCATAACTTAAGCAAATGCATGCAAATCCCTTGCAGGCTGGTGGGACCTGATAATGTCATCACCGTAGTTACATCTCAGGCCCCCCAGTGTTCCTCCTCCCTTCTCCTGCTGACCTTGAACAACCATGTAACCTCTCGGAGTCTTAGGATTCTCCTTGACCTAGTGGGCCAGTGATTCCTGTCAGCCTGCCTCACAGGGCCCTTGGGAGAACTGGATGGAAAATGGGCAGTGAGAGGGCTGTGCACAAGGAGACGCAACCCTGAGGAGGAGGAACTGGGTGGAGTTGGTGGGCAGGCCATCGTGGGAAGTCCTGCTGGGCCAGCTGCCCACTGCTCTGCTGGGATTTCTGGGGTTTCATTCCTCTATAATTCTCATTTTTCCCCCTCTCAAATCTGTTTTCCATCAAATAGAAATGTGTTCTCCCTGCCTTTCTCCCCGAGCCGTGCCTGGCCTCTCAGAACTAGGCTGCATCTTTTGGCACCCACTAATTAAAACCAAGAAGGCAGGAGGCGGACTAGCCGTGCGGCCACCCCTCGCGATCCGCCTTTTCCCTAGCTCGCCCTGATTCCCGCCTTTCTCCCTGGATGGAAAATTTGGCCTCAGACTGTTCTTATGACTGGAAAAAGCAGGGTCAGCTCATCAAAGCAGAACAGGGGCTGTTAGCTTTCTTCTTTCGGAAGCTTATTAAGAAGGCATCGCTTGGGAAGGGGGGTCCCCCGGGCCCGGCTGGCTCCAGCCAGAAAGGTGGCGGCATGCCTCATCAGGGAGAAGGCCTGCCAGGGGCAGGGAGGACGTTATCAGCTGGTGGTGAGGTACTGAGAGGGGGTGGCTATGGAAGGGAAATGTGTGTGGTGAAGTGGTCGCTGTCCCAGACCAGGAGGGAAGGCCAAGGGGGAGAGACTTATTCTATGTCAGGCCAGTTTTCTCTCGAAAGATGCTGGGGCCCAGCCCAATGCTCCCTCTTTTCTGTCTTTCCTGCTTCCCTGGGAAGAGGAAGGAAGCGTGTGTAACGATGAGGAGGAGGGCTCTGTACCTCTGAGGGGACATTTGGGGCCAGCTGCTGGGTTTGCCAGTTTTCACGTCTCGGTAACTGCAGGAGACTGTCTCTTTCTAAGGGGCAGTTGCGATGTTACCTTAGGAACATCTGGGTTGCCATCTTGTATTCCTGGATTCTCCAGCAGTACAGTGGGGCTGGGGTATGGCCTGGAAGGGAGCACCTAGCGTGGGAATAGAAAGAAGGAGACTTACATGGTGATCATTTTGAAATGTGTAGAAATATTGACTTAACTATGTTGTATACCAGCAACTAACATAGTGTTGTAGGTCAATCATACTTCAAAAACAAAGAGGCAAACAAACAAACTTATCAAAAGAGATCAGATTTGTGGTTACCAGAGGCAGGGGTTAGGGGTGGAAGTGGGGAGAGGGGAATTGGTTGAAGGCAGTCAAAAGGTACAAACTCCCAGTTATAAATTCAGGGAATTCCCTACTGGTCCAGTGGTTAGGACTCCACGCTTCTACTGCCGGGACCCAGGTTCCATCCCTGGTTGGGGAACTAAGATCCCGCAAGCTGTGTGGCCAAAAAAAAAGATAAATACATACTAGGGATGTACAACATGATAGATACAATGAACACTGCTGTATGTTACATATGAAAGGTGTTAAGGAGTAAATCCTAAGGGTTCTCATCACAAGGAAAATATATTTTTTCTTCTTCTTTAACCTTGTATCTATTTGAGACGATGGATGTTCACTAAACTTACCGTGATAATCATTTGATGTTGTATGTAAGTTAAGTTTCTATGCTGCACACCTTAAACTTATACATGGTGTATGTCATTTATATCTCAATAAAACTGGAAGAAAAAGAAAAAAATGAAATAAAAAAACAGAAAGAGGTCTGGACAGGAGTCAGCTGAACTGGGGGACAACAGAGGGTGGGGTGTGCCGGAAAGGAGGCATATGTCTGTCGAAGCTCAGTGGTCAAAGGCTGAGGCAAGAAGAGCATGGTCAGAGGGGGAGGGGATATTACAACCTCCACCAACCCCCAGAACAGTGTTCTGTCCCTGTCGAACTGCCGTAAGCTCTCCCACATTTCTATTTTACCTGCAGAGATCTGAGAGTTTTCAGGAACTAATTCTGGGAAGTTCTGACTCTGTGTGAAAGGCAACAGCAGAAACAACAGCATATCAAGACGTGATTACGGTCCCTAAAAATGTATCCATCCCTTCTTCTCTGAGTAATTAAACTCAGAATTTCAGTGAGGCACCTGGTTCCTCAGCTCAAGACCCCATCTCCCAGCTTCCCTTGCTCCTGGCTGTGGCTTTAGGATGAAGTTTTAACCAATGGAATGTGAGTGGAAGGGATGGGTGCTACTTCTGGGTAGTACCCTAAAGGGAAAGACCTACACTCCACTTCCCTTTTCCCCCTTCTCTCTGACCAGATGTGGATGTGATGGCAGGAGTTGGAGCAATTATCTTAGATCTTGAGATGGAAGCCACATGTTGAGGATGGCAGAGTGACAAAGTAGGATGAGTCTGTCTGGCACTGTGAAACTGCCAAATTTAGTCCTGGACTGCTTATCCTAGGACTCTCTCTTGGTGAATCCACTCTTATCATGACCTTTGTCACAGCAGCTGAACTTGTATCATACCTATATAAACAACATAGCCAACAGTTACTGAGAGCTTTCTATGTATCCATCACTGTACTGGGGGTTTTACATGTAGCATTTAATTTAATCTCCTCCTAAGCCAATGAGTTGGTGAGCAGCATGCTGTCCTGACTCTCAACACCCCAGACATATCTCTTCTCCCCTCCCTATCCTATCCAGGCAAGGTCAGGTTGTTGGGGTATCTGCCTCACAGCCCTCATTGTCTCTGCCACATACCATGCAATGGATCATGCACATATGAAGGACCCACATCTATGAATAAACTCAGACTAAGACATAGCCCCCCCCCCCAATTTAACTATCATTCACGTGGAGTAAGAGTGGTGATCCCTTCTTGATGGCTGTGGTCACGTGCAGTAGTCTGTATACTGGTCCTACCCTCACCCTTCCTTCCCACTCAGGAACGCCTATTGCAATGCAGGGGAGTCGGAGTGACATTACTGAGGATGAGTCTTGAATTTGTTCTAATTTATTTTTTAAAAATGTGGATTCCTCCAGAAGTATTTTGAGCACTATTAGTAACAAATCTTTCTTCACCCTCGCATTTTTTTTAATGTATATTTTTATTTTTTTGGCTGTGTTGGGTCTTCGTTTCTGTGCGAGGGCTTTCTCTAGTTGTGGCGAGCGGGGGCCACTCTTCATCGCGGTGCGCGGGCCTCTCACTATCGCGGCCTCTCTTGTTGCGGAGCACAGGCTCCTGACGCGCAGGCTCAGTAGCTGTGGCTCACGGGCCCAGTTGCTCCATGGCATGTGGGATCTTCCCGGACCAGGGCTCGAACCCGTGTCCCCTGCATTAGCAGGCAGATTCTCAACCACTGCGCCACCAGGGAAGCCCTCAATATATCTTCTTGAAGAGGAGAGAGAAGACTCACTAGAGTTAACAGGTAGGAAAGCTGCATAATGGGCAGGACCCCAGGTCCTGTCCTTCCCAGGCATTGTTGCCCAAATCCCCCTCTCATTCTGGGAGCTTCCCTGTAATCCGAGCAACCACACCGCACAGTTTTAGGAGGAACCATTCACATGTCATCTCTGGTGTTGTGCAAAGAGGTGGCATTGTCCCATAGCCTTCCAGTACATTCCTCGTTGTTGTTGAAGTTAGCCCAAGTCAGTTCTTGAGGGTTACAACCAAAGAAGCTAACCTGGAATCTTTAGCCATTCTCCCACAACCCACTGCTATTCAACCATCCAGCAACTAGACTTGCTTCCCTTTTCCTTGAAGTGCTCCAGGAATAGGATTATCAGATTTGAAATATAAATAAGTAAACAAAAATACAGGACACCCAGTTAAGTTTGATTTCAGATAGACATAATTTTTTAGTATAAGTATGTCTCATGCAATTTTTGGGCACACTGTGCTGTATCTGGCAACCCTACCCAAGGAAGAAAATGATGTCTCATCTTTTGGGGTTGATCTAAAAGCACTCACCCACATTTACCCTTTTCTCCTGCCCCTTACCGCAATATATAAAGTGCATCTTTAGGAGTGGCCATATAATTTACCAGATGATTGGTTTAAGGGTAGGCACCTGATACAAAATGGACCAAGGTGCCTTCCCAGAATTTTTCAGACAGGAAGTAAGAAACAATTAAGTACTCTCAGGTGTAAGAGTTTGGAAAACACTACGCTCAGGGACTAATGGCAGCCTCGATTTCTCACACATGAACAGGACTGGTCTTTATTGAGAGAATAAGTTGGATGTGCGGGCAGAAGCAGAGCGGAGCAAGGGAGACAATTCTGACAGTGTTCGAATCGCAGGTTCCCGCTGTTCTTGGGACCTCCCTGCCTTGGCCATGTTCTGATTTTTAATCTTTCTTAGATTCTATGAACTATTCAGTTCTTTCTTGCCCAAGAGTTGAAACCAAATTAATACAAGTTGCAACCCTTATTTCATTGTATTGGAGTAAAGTTCTTAAGTTTCCATCTTCCCAAGATGTGAGTGGGAGCCGTATCTTACCCATCCTGGCCACCGCAGCATCTAACCCAGCACCTGGCATAGACTAGGAGCTAGATTATGTTTTAAATAAATTAATAAATGACTCCGTGGGCTTGGAGGTCAGCAGCATAATGTACATTTGACGAACTTCATTTCTTGAAAGATACTCACACCAGGAATTTTCTTAGCAGCTCACTGAAAAGCTCTGAAACTTAGAGCATCTGCCACCCACAGCTGGCCTGTTTGGAAGCAAGACTGTTGGGTCATGTTTTTTTTTTTTTTATTTTTAAAAATTTTTTTGCGGTACACGGGCCTCTCACTGCTGTGGCCTCTCCCGCCGCGGAGCACAGGCTCCGGACGTGCAGGCTCAGCGGCCATGGCTCACGGGCCCAGCCACTCTGCGGCATGTGGGATCCTCCCGGACCGGGGCACGAACCCGTGTCCCCTGCATTGGCAGGCGGACTCTCAACCACTGGATCTAAAAGCACTCACCCACATTTACCCTTTTCTCCTGCCCCTTACCGCAATATATAAAGTGCATCTTTAGGAGTGGCCATATAATTTACCAGATGATTGGTTTAAGGGTAGGCACCTGATACAAAATGGACCAAGGTGCCTTCCCAGAATTTTTCAGACAGGAAGTAAGAAACAATTAAGTACTCTCAGGTGTAAGAGTTTGGAAAACACTACGCTCAGGGACTAATGGCAGCCTCGATTTCTCACACATGAACAGGACTGGTCTTTATTGAGAGAATAAGTTGGATGTGCGGGCAGAAGCAGAGCGGAGCAAGGGAGACAATTCTGACAGTGTTCGAATCGCAGGTTCCCGCTGTTCTTGGGACCTCCCTGCCTTGGCCATGTTCTGATTTTTAATCTTTCTTAGATTCTATGAACTATTCAGTTCTTTCTTGCCCAAGAGTTGAAACCAAATTAATACAAGTTGCAACCCTTATTTCATTGTATTGGAGTAAAGTTCTTAAGTTTCCATCTTCCCAAGATGTGAGTGGGAGCCGTATCTTACCCATCCTGGCCACCGCAGCATCTAACCCAGCACCTGGCATAGACTAGGAGCTAGATTATGTTTTAAATAAATTAATAAATGACTCCGTGGGCTTGGAGGTCAGCAGCATAATGTACATTTGACGAACTTCATTTCTTGAAAGATACTCACACCAGGAATTTTCTTAGCAGCTCACTGAAAAGCTCTGAAACTTAGAGCATCTGCCACCCACAGCTGGCCTGTTTGGAAGCAAGACTGTTGGGTCATGTTTTTTTTTTTTTTATTTTTAAAAATTTTTTTGCGGTACACGGGCCTCTCACTGCTGTGGCCTCTCCCGCCGCGGAGCACAGGCTCCGGACGTGCAGGCTCAGCGGCCATGGCTCACGGGCCCAGCCACTCTGCGGCATGTGGGATCCTCCCGGACCGGGGCACGAACCCGTGTCCCCTGCATTGGCAGGCGGACTCTCAACCACTGCGCCACCCGGGAAGCCCTGGTCATGTGTTTTTATAGAGGGTGGAGAGTAATGAGCCTTTAATGATAAGGATCGTGATACTGAAACAACCTTGCTTCAAAAGCTAACCTCCTTGCATTTTGCAGTGGTTTCAATTCCTTTCTAGACAGATGAGAATGGAATAGGAGCAAGTCCTGTTAGGCCCTCCTAAGGAGGCCCTGGGAAGATGGCCCTGGCACTCCTGGTCCAGACCTAGCACAATTCCTGACAGTTGGAATTGTAGGGAAAGGTCCAGGTGTAAGCGAATAGGGTAGGGGTACCTGGAGAAAGAGAACCAAGCCTGGCTTTCTTGACATAAGAGAAGCCATTTTAGGCCTAAGCCATTTGGGATCTAAGCCTGGCCACAATGCTTGCCCTTGAACAGGTCTCAGTAATAATGATCTTAAGGGCACAAAAGAACAAACTGTTATCAGGAAAGAGAAGTAACAATAGCAAAGATAATAAATCAGTTGTAAAGACTCCCAGTTCTGTTTCAATGTTAAAAATTAGCCTGAAGCATTTTCTTGAGCTGTTTTGCAGAATTTAAACCCACCTCCAGTGCTCAACCACCAGATCTACTGGAACCTAAAAGATGATGTCATTGACTTTTCTGACCCTGGTGACTTCAGTCAGCTAAAGCTTGGACACTTGTAGACTTTTGCCCCAATTCTATACTGAATTCTTCTGTTCAAGCCCCTTCATGAATATGTATGTACCACTCAAGCCCCATCATGAATATGCACGTATTCTTAGTTGAAAATTTCCCCAATTTTGCTGTTGGGGAGACACTGCTTTGGGAAAGATCCTGGTGTTCTCCTTACTGTTGCAAATAATAAGTCCTTCCTTCTCCTGATCTTTGGCTTGGTTGTATCTTTCAGCTTGACACCAACCAAGAGGTGAACCCAGTTTTCCAGTAACATCTGCAAGGCATGCTCAGGTGCTGCCATCAGGAGCAGTCGTATGTAACCCTCAGCCCTCCGACATCCTAACTGTTACAGAATGTCTTGCCTGGGCTCTGGCCCTTCAAGCTCCATTACCCTGTCTCAGGCCCCTCAAAAGCCTGAAATTTTGTTGCCAGAGGTTCAAAGGTCTCAGGTTACAACAGAGGCGGGGCACCTGGAAGCACAGCCCCCACGTCCCCTAACAAGACTTTCAGGAAAGAGGAGTCGGCTTTCAGCTCCAGTGCCAAGCTGTCTAGAAAGGGGGACCAGCGAGTGTCTTGCCCTCCCTAGAGAACGGTAGTCCATGTCTCCCAAGCTGTGCAGGGAGACAATTCTTTCTCTCGGCCAGTCGAAGAATGAACTCTGTTGCCCTCTGCACTTGAGGAATTCCATCATCCTTAAATTATTTGTGTCAACCGTTTGAATCGAAAGAGAATTTTAGAGATGGGAGAATTTGTTTATATTGTTGCAATTTATAATGCTCGTATTGTCACAGCAGTTTGCCTATACAAAAGGATGACCTAACATTCACTTATGGAGAGAGAAAACACAAAAAGCAAACTAAGGCTTTGCAACATCAAAGTGAATATTATTTTTGACAAAATGTACAGAGATGTGGAAAAAAGGCTGATCAGAAGGTTTTGTTAATAATGGGCTTGTTGGCTGATCCCTGAGGCCCCCTTCAGCTCTACAGTTATAATTCCTTATCCACAGTCTTTGTTTCTTCTGTGCTCATCACATTTGCATGCTGACTTTTGTATCAATGGTGAGAAAAGACTCCAGTGAAAATGTTGTCAGCACAATGGGCTGACAGAACAGTTGTGATTTGTGGAGGTGTCCTCCCAACTATTTTATCTCTGTTAAGTATATTCTTGCTGGGAATTTCCAGGAGAGAACCTGATCATTTACTGACCTATTGACCTACCTACCTACCTACTGATGTCTCTTCTTTATCATCAACTACTATTGTTATTATGCTAAGTGCTTCAGATATATCATCTCATTAAAAATTATCACTTAAAATTCTTTTCAATCTTATTAAGAGATACTATCTTCTCATTTGACAGTTGAAGAAATTGAGTCCTAGTGAGATTAACTTGACTGATGTCACACAGCTGGTAAATGACCAAGACAGGGTTGGGACAGAAACCTTCCTGACTTCAGAATCTTAATGAGTTTGTGTAATTGGCTCCCTTCCCTGATCCACTTCCTTAAATTGTGTGTTACCTTCTTCCTTGTCCCTTAAGACATTTCAGGGTCTTTATATTCTCCAGTGCAGAGGGTCTTAATCTGGGTTTGCAGAAGAGTTTCAGGGAATCTGGGTTTGCAGAAGAGCTTCAGGGAATCAGTGAAGCCTTTGAAAGACACGCACATTTTATGTGTAGATACTCACGTATGTGTTTCTGGGAAGAGATACCATTGCTTTTATTGCATTCTTGAATGGTTATGAGACCCTGAGTGTTGGTGTGAGTTGGCTCATTCCAATGAACTCCAGTGTCAAGTTCTAGGACAGAGGTTCCCAAACATTAGTGAGCATCAGTCTCACCCAGGGAGCTTGTTAAAATGCAGATGCCCTGCCCCACTCCAGGTGATGTTGAAACTTGGTCTCTGTGCACTGGTGCCAAATCAAATCTCGGAGACAGAGTTCTGGGTGCCCAGGAGCCCCACAGCGTCCTGCTCAATTTCATAGGGAGTCTGATTTGGTAGATCTGGGGCTAGACCAGGAATCTCCTTTTTTTTAAAATTTAATTTTTATTTTATATTGGAGTATAGTTGCTTTATATTGTTACTGTTAGAGAATCTACTTTTTTTGTTTGTTTGTTTGTTTTTTGCGGTACGCGGGCCGCTCACTGCTGTGGCCTCTCCCGTTGCGGAGCACAGGCTCCGGACGCGCAGGCTCAGCGGCCATGGCTCACGGACCCAGCCGCTCCGCGGCATGTGGGATCCTCCCGGACCGGGGCACGAACCCGCGTCCCCTGCATCGGCAGGCGGACTCTCAACCACTGCGCCACCAGGGACGCCCCGAGGAATCTACATTTTTACAAGCACCTCAGTTGATTGTGATGGCGGATATCTGGGATACACACCTCACTGGGAGAATAGATTATTTTATTTGATGAGTTACTCTGCAGTTCCCACTCCTTTCCCGGTGACCTTAGATCCTATAGTTACCCTGTGACATTATTGTAGCAACCCCTTTGGAAAGAATCCAGGCATTTTCCACTCCTCCCACAAAAAGTGCTTGAACCTGTCTGTGAATGTCGGGGTTGTGCTCCATAGAAAGAGGCGATCCAGAGAATAAAGACAAATCAAAAGGAATTTCAACAAATTCTCCCAAATGGAAATACTCAAATTGTTGGATATTCCAGTACTGATGCCATCAGCCAATGATTCCTGATTCTTCATACAGGAGCCTTTGCCCTGGTGAGTTCCCTGGGGCCCAGGAGGGGGCCTTACCTTGTATGTTCCTAAATCTTCATGGCAGACTGGTGGGTCAGTTTGCCCTGCCCAGGCCTTTTGTCTAACCCCTTTTATCTCCTTTCATCGCCAACAGGAGTCTAGTGGGGTATGAAACTTCATAACCCTTTTTGTTGCATTTTGCACCAGGCATGGCTAGAGTGGCCACCCAAATCACACTGGGTCAATTAAATTGTCTCAGGATTTTGAAATGGGGGGAGGGGGCTCAGAAACCCTAAACCTTCTGGAAGTGGGAAGTTATGTGAATTTTGGTTGAGGCAGCTGTGTTCATTTAAATAAGCAAATGGAACAGAAGAGGTCTATTGGGGAGAGGAAGGAAAGTTTCCAGTTCCCATTCTTTCTGAGTTCCAGTTTCCTGTTTTTGGTTTCATGAGACATCTCCATGGTCTTTCAATATGAGACATCTCCATGGTCTTTTTTTTGCTAAAGCAAGTTTGAGTGAATTTTACTTCTTCCAATCAAATGATTCTTTACTAGCATGCTTTCCAAAACATTTCCATTGCAGACAGAAAATACTAGTACTTGCATAGCACAGTCTTGGACCACTTGTGGCACCACATCTGGCGAGCTCTGCTTTACTAAGACGTAAAATAGTATAAAGAAGAGGATTTGTAATCAGTAGACTGACAGAGAAAATATCGAATGGGCTGTGGAGTTGAGATGGGATATGGGTTGTGCTGAAGTGGAATGGTGTGTGAAGATCTCTTCCTTTCAGGACAAGTGACCAGTGGCCTTTAGTACCCTCAGCATCTCAGAACCTACACGTGGTCTAGCTCACCGAGATCAAGGTTTTGGGGAACTGTACAGCTGTAAAACATGGGACTAACTGTGCTGGTTCTTTCCTGAAACCTTGCATGGAGTATGGCAAGAAAGGGAGAAACTCCAGCCTAGGTTACCCAGTTGAAAGCACATAGGGCAATTATGTAGTTAATCTCTTTGTGGGATGCCCTTTCTGAGCTGATGGGGACCTTATCAAGAAATTATTAATTCATCTTGCCAAATTATAACAGTTGAATTCTCTGCCATCCCCTTTTTATGACTCAAGTTAATGCCTTGATTAAAAAAGAAAGGGATCCTGATAAGTGGAAATATGCATAACTGAGAAGTGGGTAAACTGGGCCCCTCCAGAGAGCTTCCCACTGCATACCCTGTAAATCAATGTCATGTTGCATTCCACTGTAAAATGCATTCTTTGACCAGGCCAAGTGTATAGTGAGTTCTGGGGGTCAACCTTGAGAGCAAACATGAGAAACGAGATCCAGTCCATTTTTCCCCTCTGAGGAAGAGTAGGTAAGAAACAAAGATAGAGCTGGGTGTAGCCTAGGTTGTTGCTAAGCAACAGAGCCCCTGCAGAAATGGTCACCCCAGAACACTTGCAGTGCTGTTTCTAAACAACTCATCAGGCCAAGCACTGAGGAAGCAGTCTGACCCAACAAATTTCTGTCACTGGCTTGGAACCAATAGAATTCCTTAGAAGAGACAGACAGCCCACTGGGTTTCTATGGAAAGAACACACTTCTGTGTTTGATTCAAACAAATAGTCAGGGAGTCTTACTCTGTCCACAGTTGCCAGACACCAGGCAGAAGTGAACTCCCACGCGCTTGAAGCAGAGCATCAATATATCTACAATGGGAAATACAGTGCCACACTTTAATGCTTATCTGGGGGGAAATGTGCAATAGCCAAGATATAGTTAATGAGAATAATGACAGAGAATCTCAAAACATACCACAAAGCTTCAGTAATTAAAACAATATGTATTAACATAGGAATAAATAAATCAGTGCAATAGAATAAATAATCCAAACACTCTATATAATTGGGAAGTTAGTAAATGATCATAGTGGCATTTCAGATCATTGGGGATAAAATGTTGTGATTATTAGTTATTAATTTGGAAATAAAATAAAATTAGATTTACAACTAACACTGTATCCAAAGATAAGATTCCAGGTGAATTAAAGATCTAAATATAAGGAAAAATAACCACCAAATTATAAAAAATAGTACAAGAAAATAACATTGAACAGGGAAAGTTTTTTTTTTTAAAGTAAGCCATAAATACCAGAAGCCATAAAAGAAAATATTGTCAGATGTGACAGTATGAAAATTTCTTTTTGAAAAAAGACATCATAAATAAGATCAAAAGACAAACAGCAGAGGGGATTTCCCTGGTGGTCCAGTGGTTAAGACTCTGCCTGCCAATGCAGGGGATATTGGTTCGATCCCTGGTGGGGGGAAGATCCCACGTGCCACGGGGCAAATAAGCCCGTGCTCCACAACTACCGAGCCCGCACTCTAGAGGCTGCAAGCTGCAACTACTGAGCCCACGTGCCACAACTACTGAAGTCCGCATGCCTAGAGCCCTGGCTCTGCAATAAGAGAAGCCACCGCAATGAGAAGCCTGCACACCGCAATGAAGAGTAGCCCCTGCTGGCCACAACTAGAGAAAGCCCGCGTGCAGCAACGAAGACCCAGTGCAGTCAAAAAAAACCCCAAAAAACAAAAAAAAAACAACAAAAAAAAGACAAGCAGCAGAGAGGAAGAAAATATTTGCAACATACAGAGCAGAGAATAGGTTACTATCCATTATATATAAGAACTTACTACACGTTAATAAAAACAATCCAATTATTTGAAAAGATAATTTATAAAAGAATACGAACAACTTAGAAACTCATCTCACCAGCAAACTAAAATAAGACTGATTTGCTATTTTCTACCCATCACATTGGCTAAAGTTAAAAAGCAAAATAATATATAATTCATGCTTTTGGGAAATGAGCAATCACATACATCCTTGGTAGGAGTAGAAATCTAAATTCATACCAAGTTTTGGAAGGCGATGTGTAATATCTATTCAATTTTAATTCAATTTCTAGGAATTCATCCTATAGAAATACTTATCCATGTACAATCATAAGTAATATATGGGTAAAAGATGTTTTATTTAGCAGTTGACAAGAATAAAAAACCAAGACAAAACTAGTTCATTCCCTATTTCTGTTACATAGTCTTTCTTTGAACAGGGTACAATTGATTAAGCTTACCCTCAACAAATTACAATTTTATCTTTCTGAAATTACACCCAATTTACTTTAATTGGAGGCCGTTTCTAAACTCTTTAGTCACACTTTCCACACAACACCTCATTCACTGTGTATGAGTTTTGCTATTTTAACTCTCAGACAGCAATCTTATTTTCTAGCACCCAAGTATGAGCAATTAGAAGACTGGTAAAATGCCACATGAATTCAATATATTATTAATTTTCCTTTCTCACTTTTGAGTCAAGAGGGCTGTTTCTCCTATGGACTCATCATCACGTTGCTGAGGCAGAGGAATCTTTGGTGGAAGGTATGGTGGTAGGGGATGTAGAGGAGAAGGGAACCAAAACATAATAAATTGTTAGTAAGTGCCTGGCACCATAAAAAGCAGTGGGTCACACCTTGAATGATTTTACTCTGCAGGAGACATTTGGCCATATCTGGGGATATTTTTGGTTGTCACAACTAGGAGGTTCTTACTGGCATCTAGTGGGCAGAGGCCGAGGATGCTGCTAAACAGCCTAAAATGCACAGGACAAGCCCCCACAACAAAGGATTATCCAGTCCAAAATGTCAATCGATACTATTGATATAAGGCAATATAAAGCATCTTACATGGATAGCTCATTAATATTCCCAACAACCCTATGAAGTTGGAACAGTAGAAAATCTCTTAGTAGACTCGCACTAAATCAACTCACTAACCCAATTAACTGGCATTCTCCTTTTCCTCCATAAAACACAATGAACGATGACCAGGCCACACAAAGTGCTCAAGGCTGACCACTGACAAGAATGCTTGTGCACTTCTGCTTCATCAGTACAGCTGTGCTTACCAAGTTGCTTCTGTTACTGGACCTTCTAATTTTCTTATTATCGTAATTATGTAATTTAATAACATATCACATGAATCAGAATTTTTCAATCTTGACACTGACATAAATCAATGATATCATTACAGGAGTGCAAATATAAAAGGAGGGACTTCCCTGGTGGCACAGTGGTTAAGAATCTGCCTGCCAATGCAGGGGACATGAGTTCGAGCCCTGGTCTGGGAAGATCCCACATGCCGCGGAGCAACTAAGCCCGTGTGCCACAACTGCTGAACCTGCACTCTAGAGCCCACGAGCCACAACTACTGAGCCTGTGTGCCACAACTACTGAAGCCCGTGTGCCTAGAGCCTGTGCTCCACAATAAGAGAAGCCACTGCAATGAGAAGCCCACACACTGCAATGAAGAGTAAACCCTGCTCGCTGCAACTAGAGAAAGCCTGCACGCAGCAACAAAGACCCAATGCAGCCATAAATAAATAAATAAATAAATTAAAAAAAAACAAATATGGAAGGAATTGTTTCTATGATAACTGACATGGCAGAGACTGGCTAGACATCACTAACCTAACTCCTGGACATACAACTGGACCACATTTCCCAGACCCCTTTGCTTTGGATGGGACCATACTTCTACTTCTCACCAGTGGAGTGTGAACAGAGGTGGTATGCATTTCTTCTAGGCTGAGGTAGTTAAAGGGTGGGTATGCCTTCATTATCCTCTTTCCTTCTCTGTCCCCTGCTTGTCACCTGATGCACCCAAAACAGTAACTTCAGAAGCCACGTATTGAATACTCCATGGCCAAAACTGAAGGACCTTGCACCCATGAATCACACTTGGAGGAGAGTCACTCACCAACTAGGAGCAACTGTTTTGGCCTTTATGTGAATAAGAAAAAAAATTCTATTGTTCTTGAACCATTATACATTTTGGGGCTTGTTGTTAGAGCAAGTTGTGTTTCCTTAATTAATTAAGTGGGTTAAAGACTCTGGAAATACAGGCATGCCTTGGAGATACTGAGGATTCAGCTCCAGACCACCGCAATAAAGTGAGTCACACGAATGTCTTTGGTTTCCCAGTGCATATAAAAGTTATGTTTACACTATACTGTAGTCTATTAAGTGTGCAATAACATTATGTCTAAAAACACTGTATATGCCTTAATTTAAAAATACTTTATTGTGGGAGGGAGGGACATGCAAGAGGGAAGAGATATGGGGATATATGTATATGTATAGCTGATTCACTTTGTTATAAAGCAGAAACTAACACACCATTGAAAAGCAATTATACTCCAATAAAGACGTTAAAAAAATTCCCAGAAATTTAAAGCTGAGCCACAAGTAATGAAAAAAGAAAATAACTTTATTGACTCCCTCTTGTGAGAGCACCAGAATCACAACTAACTAACTACTGAACAGTCATCGACAGGAAGACACTAGAACTCACCAAAAAAGATACCCCACATCCAAAGACAAAGGAGAAGCCACAATGAGATGGTAGAAGGGACACAGTCACAATAAAACCAAATCCCATAACTGCTGGGTGGGTGACTCACAAACTGGAGAGCACTTATACCAAAGAAGTCCACCCACTGGAGTGAAGGTTCTGAGCCCCATGTCAGGCTTCCCAACCTGGGGGTCTGGCAATGGAAGGAGGAATTTCTAGAGAATCAGAATTTGAAGGCTAGCAGGATTTGATTGCAGGACTTCGACAGGACCGGGGGAAACAGAGACTCCACTCTTGGAGGGCACACACAAAGTAGTGTGCGCACTGGGACCCAGGGGAAGGAGCAGTGACCCCATAGGACACTCAGCCAGACCTACCTGCTAGTATTGGAGGGTCTCCTGCCGAGGCGGGGGGTGGCTGTGGCTCACTGTGGGGACAAGGACACTGGAAGCAGAAGTTCTGGGAAGTACTCCTTGGTGTGAGTCCTCCCAGAGTCCACCATTAGCCCCACCAAAGAGCTGGGTAGGCTCTAGTGCTGGGTTGCCTCAGGCCAAACAACCAACAGGGAGGGAACCCAGCATCACCCATCAGCATACAAGCAGATTCAAGTTTTACTGAGCACTGCCCACCTGAGTAACACCCAGCTCTACTCACCACCAGTCCCTCCCATCAGGAAGCTTGCACAAGCCTCTTAGATAGCCTCATCCATGAGAGGGCAGACAGCAGAAGCAAGAAGAACTACAATTCTGCAGCCTGTGGAAGGAAAACCACATTCACAGAAAGATAGACAAAATGAAAAGGCAGAGGACTTTGTACAAGATGAAGGAAGAAGATAAAACCCCAGAAAAACAACTAAATGATGTAGAGAGAGGAAACCTTCCAGAAAAATAATTCAGAATAATGATAGTGAAGATGCTCCAGGACCTCGGAAAAAGAATGGAGGCAAAGATCGAGAAGATGCAAGAAATGTTTAACAAAGACCTAGAAAAAGAAAGAAAAAAAATAAAAACAGCCTAAGAGACCTCTGGGACAACATTAAATGCATCAACATTCGCATTATAGGGGTCCCAGAAGGAGAAGGAGAGAGAAAGGATCCAAGAAAATATTTGAAGATATTATAGTCAAAAAATTCCCTAACATGGGAAAGGAAATAGTCACCCAAGTCCAGGAAGCTCAGAGAGTCCCAGGGAGGATAAACCCAAGGGGAAACATGCCAAGACACATAGTGATCAACTTGACAAAAATTAAAGACAAAGAAAAATTGTTGAAAGCAACAAGGGAAAAACGACAAATAACATACAAGGGAACTCCCATAAGGTTACCAGCTGATTTCTCAGCAGAAACTCTGC